>NC_137882.1:20109245-20311745 GCF_963924005.1 Protomyctophum bolini
GAATATATGCATATAGTATACTTGCTATGATGTCAGTTATACGATGCAGGGAAGGAGATGACACTGGAGCAGCTCGGACATTTAAGCCTTTTTATTTTAAGGTGATAGCAAGGGTGACTGACGCTTCAATGTCTAAGAAGACATCTTCCTCAGAGTCATGGCGCCAGTTATAGGATGTCATATTGATGACATAGATAAACAGACAGACAGACAGACATGGCAAATTTGAAGTCAATCGGTTGGACAGTTCTTGACTTGAGATATGCAGGGAACAGACAAACAGACCGAGATCCCATGCATTGATACATAGAAGAATAGCAAGTTAGGATCAAAGGAGAATGAGTCAGGTGTAATAATAACCTCCTTCCATCCTGTCAAAGCAATGACATGCACTGCTGACAACAGTTCAGACAAAAGGATGCTCTTTCATTGTTGAGCTGAAAGAAAAGGTAAAACAAAGTTTGTCAATGGGAACTTTGTGAAGGACAGAAATAGCCGATTTGCTCTTCCACATATGACGTAAATTCTCCATTCATTGTCAATTGGAATGTAATGTTTGTGTAGGACAAATATATATACGGTACTAATAGCTGAATATAGGGGGGGCTAGCATCCCTAAAAAACAACGTTCATGAGATAGACAGGACACGAAACACATTTTGTGCTCCTTTGTTCCAAACAGCAGCCAATAAACAGACAAAGATTGACAGCCTTACAGTGAGTAAAAGGGCTGTGCACTGGCACCGTCCTCACTCCGTTCCAGTTCCTCTTTTTGAGTTTTCTCTGAAAGTGGGCAAGCTACTTACACCCATCGATGCCCGTGACTCATTTCCATAGCAACAGGAAAGACACACCAAGGCCAAAACCATGCCAGACACTGACATGACCACCGTGATCGCAACCACGCCAGGGCCTTGTCAGACGGAAAGAAAGCCGTTGAAAGGTTACTGGATAGCAGGATCGGTCGATTCTTTCCTTTTACTGCTCCGTTGGGAAATACCTTTTATGTCATGAAGGAAAAGCACATCCATCTATCTTGAAATTCAGAAAACTGTTTGTGTGGGTGTTTGTCCCATAACTTGGGCACGATCTGACCAATTGACATACTTTGACTTTGTTTTTTGTTTCGCTTTTTACCTATTTTGTCTTCCAATTTAGTCATTATGCCAATTGATTCCTCCCCACACTTGTTGTCACTGCTCTTGTTTACACTGCTTACCTGCCAGTAAGGAGTGTACAATTTTGTATTTTCGGCCCACTCTGCGTTTGAGTTTGTCATCCTTGTGGTGTTTACAGATCAGAGCATACATGAACCCTATGCACTACTGTGCAGACAAGACTGCTGAATTCAAACAAGAAGGCAAAAGTTTGAAAGTGAAAGCAAGTTTGAAACAATGTCATGTGGTATGGTAGAAAAAGGCCCATCAGCCGAGTAGCATCTGTTAACCGCAGTACTGGTTATTCCCCATATGAACTAACCACAGGGAGACAATTATCTGGACCAGCTCTAAGTGGGACTCCATTTGGATACAAGCAAAATCTGTAAAGAATGTATTACAAAATCCTAACTGCATTGGAAGTCTATCTTTTTAACAGGCACAGGAGAAATGACAGGACACAGCTGACCAGGAGGCGGCAGAAGAGCCAGTCAGGCAAGACTGTATAAGAGTCTTTGGGTGTGGCTGAATGTTAAGTAGTAAAGGTGTAACGTGGTATCATCTGAATTAGTGTGCTCCAGCTGTCCCACCTGAACAGCGCACACTCACTAAGGTTTGCAAGGATCTGCAACAACAGACCTTATATATATATATATATATATAATGATATACATAATCATCTTATTAGCCCAGTGTGATCATTTGTATGCAAGCATTGTGTGTTGTATGGTTTCTAAATGCTAGGATCTCTTCGATGGATTACCTTTCTCGTGCAGGATGCTCCCCGGGGGGCTCTCTGTGTGTGTCTCTACTTATAGTGCCTCCACTGATCTGGCTAGACTCTGCTACTAACCCCACGAGGCCATACCATGCAACTAACTCCATCTGTTTCTATTTTCAGACCAATGTTGAGTCTTCAGCCCCAACAACATTGCACCCGACGGGTCCGTGTCTAGGGTGCTGGATGGAATGGAAGGACTTGAAAACAACCCAGTAACTGAGTGGATGGAAAAATGGTTTGGAAAATGGAAGGGCTTTGTTGCATCTATCTTCCTTCCTTTCTTTCTTTCTTTCTTTCTTTCTTTCTTTCTTTCTTTCTTTCTTTCTTTCATTCTTTCTTTCTTTCTTTCTTTCTTTCTTTCTTGCAGCTTCTATCCTGATCTTGTGTGGGTGTTGTATTCCCTGCATACGTGCTTTGTGCCTTGACAGAAAAGATGAGTGTACTCCCTCCCTATCAGATGCCACTGTTACAGGTAGAGAGCCAGCCCTCAATGAGCCAGCCCTCAATGAGCCAGCCCTCAATGGAAGTGCTAGGAAGAGGATGAGGAGAACAACTATTTGAGGACAGATTGACAATGAGTGTAACTCCCTGCTGTTGGGTTCACGTGGGAGACCCACGTGAAAAGGGGGGCTTTTGTTGGAATATCCTTCTGTTGAGATATCCTTTGCTTATATCCTCTTCAATTATATTGTTGTCTAATCATATCCATTAATCTTAAAAAGTGCCAATTAGTTATGGCATAGTGTGACTGTGATAATATTGTTTTGCTGAATATTATGAATATATTATGTTATTGTGTGTCTATGCTTGAACACCCACATTATTTGTTGTATGTTGTGTTCCAAACAGACCACCACACCTGCTCACTGATTGTAATACCGGAGCACCTCCTTCCATGCTCACCTCTCCTTGACAGTACAGTACAGTACAGTACAGTACAGTACAGTACAGTACAGTACAGTACAGTACAGTACAGTACAGTACAGTACAGTACAGTACAGTACAGTACAGTACAGTACAGTACAGTACAGTACAGTACAGTACAGTACAGTGTACACTACTACAGTATGAAATGTTGGGGTTTCTAGAGCCCATGGTGACAGCTCACTGTTCTCCCAAACAGCCTCGGAGGTCAGCACCTGCAGATCAATAGCAAGAGTCAACTTCTTTAAACCCAAGAGGTGTTGCCTCATAGTACGTACATACTATTGTGACTTTTGTGAGTTGGCAGAGAGATAGAGAGATAGAGAGAGAGAGTTCTGCCTCAGCTTACATTACTGCATATACCTCAAGACAAGTATAAAGTATTAGTCTGCAGGGGTGTTTGTGAGAGTTATTGGAAGACACTTTGCAGTTCCTGTATGCAAATGAGACCACGTACAACACTGCACCTACTGTATATACGGCGGAAAAATGCATGGGTCTACCTGTGTTTTTGTATAGCATCCCCCAAATCCCAGTGGATAACCAATTAGACGAGGGAGAAAATGCTTCACCTCAAAAAAGTGTGTGACATCCTCCTCGGTCATGGCAAATTGTGATCTGGATGTGTACATATCTGCTTCCAAGTGAAGTGAGCCACTGACAGATTGGGAGGGGGTGGGTAGAAAGAATAATTTGTTTTTTCTTACAGCCCCATCATAGCCATCGACAGGCCCTCTGCATTTTGTGTGTTGCCAGAGGCTCGATTGAACCACCTGGTTGAATATGCACTGCATCAGCTACTCCGCCACCACTTTAATCAACCCGCCATAGTGGTCATATTTTAACTGGCATGGAAATGCAGGTTTGGTTTGGGTACCTGATACGATATTCTATGCTAAAAATATATATAGGCCTATGTATATTTAAGATTTAGCTGACTTGCACATGCAGACTGACTTACAGCAAAACAACTGCAGAGTAAAAGCTGCAGCATAATACACCAACCAAACACAAACTTTTTGCTTCGGAAATGCCTTTTCGATGTTCTGTTTGGGAGAAACTGCACCTTCAATAATTTCTAACTTTCCTGATCTGCCCAAGGATTCTACCAGAAAAGATATTTGTTGTTGTTGTTGTTTTGAAGAGAGGCTGTATGGCTAAGGACTGTGAGGAGGTTAGGCGGTACAAACACCTCTAAGGCAAGCCCTGCCGAAGCCAAACAAACGTTTGGCTTTGTTTAGAGTAGGGAGGTCTTACCAGGTTTTAGCATCACTTCCCGCAGTTCCGGATGCTCAAAAAGTGTAAGGAATCAATAGTATGGTGTAAATTATTCAGAGCCAAACATTCAGAGACAAGGTTCCTGTGACCTAGCATGAAACAGGAGCCAGTGCCATAGCAGTGTCAAGAACTAAGCAGGGCGAAGGTAGAATGTTTTTTCTCTTTCATATGAAGCAGTTTGACGGATTGGTTAAGCGAAGCGCCTTACAAAATTGAATTCACAACACGGAGGGTTACACAAGTTGCGGAGGATCACCACATAAACACCAGCAGACAGGCGGTAGAGGTGTAATAAGTATTTATGCACTCTTCCCCCCTCTCCCTCTCCATCTCTGCATGTCCTCCTCTCGGCCTCCCATCCTACAACTCTTTCTCTCCCGTCACTCTCTCCCTGACAGGGAGGGAGGGGTCCCATTTCCATCCCCAGAGGTATAAATAAATACAATTTAGAGAAGGGGCTGGGTGATCAGACATCCACAGCTCACAAGCCTCTATTTTCCGCCTTGGGCAGCCATAATAATGTAGCTCATACCCGTCTTAAAGCAATCCATGTCTAACTACAAGCAGCTTATATAGTGAAACTGTCGTAATTCTAGAGCTAATACGTGCAAATCGGAGCTGACCTCCAGATCACTGTTTGAAGAATTGCCCCCCTGAGTAAATATCAGGGAAAGCATAACCTAGTTTTTAATATAAAAACTAGGTTAAATATGTAATCTGTGCAATATGTTGAATCTATGGAATATTGTTATGTGTGTTAAAATAGAGCAGTGTTACTTCCACACTATGCTGCACCGCCAATTCGACTGATATGCCCATATGGAGATCTCTGTATCTATCAGTCCTTGTCCCTTTCATGACCATATGATACCTCTTTATCTGTCAGTCATTGTCGCTTTTAGTCCCATATCGAGATCTCTGATGTCATCATGCCCATGCATATATGGGAATGCCCCCTTTTGCGGTCATATGAACATTTGGGCACAGTTTGTGCAATTTCCTGTTTAACACCTATTTTAATGTGTGTGTGTGTGTGTGTGTGTGTGTGTGTGTGTGTGTGTGTGTGTGTGTGTGTGTGTGTGTGTGTGTGTGCGTGTGTGTGTGTGTGTGTGTGTGTGTGTGTGTGTGTGTGTGTGTGTGTGTGTGTGTGTGTGTGTGTGTGTGTGTGTGTGTGTGTGTGCGACAATAGGCCTATAAAATACGGCATAATCAACTATTTTCTCCTCCTGCTTCCTCCAACACATTCTCACTAAGACTAACAAACAATGTATTGTGAACCCATTTCCCTACTGACAGCAGGTGTGAAGGGGAATTTACTGATATAAGATTTCCTGAAAACATACCCCCTCTCTTCGAGCTTGCTAGTGTGGGTTGTAAAGGTTAGAGGAGGCAAACTAAATAAAAATAAAATGACCATATAGTTAAAAGAAATTAATTTTGTGATCAGGGTGACATATGCCATCAGTTAACTCGGGCAAGCGGATACTGGCGTCTTTTTATGGTTTTATAAAGCTGCCGTCGTCATTATTTAGTTATTATCACTGCTGCCTTGTCTGAAGGAAGCCGAACAATACCTGTACAAAGATGAAGTTTCTTTACAGTATATTAACATTCACTGCCAGCCACTGCCAGGCTCTTACCGTGTACGGGAGGATCTATTGTAACGCTTGGCGAAAAACAAGGTGACCACAATAATCCTCTCCATTCTCCTTTCATGGAGGTCAACATTGATTGACTCGGATGTATAGATCAAAATCTCCGGATACTGAAATAGCCGGATCTGACCTATATATAGCGGAAACCGGATAGTGTTTCAGAGGCGGGACTCAATTAAATGGCGATAAAACAATAACTCGTTACTCATAAATAACGTCCCCACCCGTCACCTCATGATTGATGCCCCTTACAAGCATGCCCTGCATGGTAAACAAGGAATGGATGGCATAAACTGTCTTATAAATCCTGTTGCTCTCCCCCATGCAGCGCCATATGAAAGTTGCTACTCCTGGAACTATTTTCATTTAAAAACATTTTCATCGTTTAGCTGCTGTAGTTTTGGTAGGGATGCCCAAATTTTACACGCATTGTTACATTTACAAGCATTACAAAGTGCTTGTAAATGTACTCTCCACTGATGTTTTGGGAGAGAGAGAGATGAGGTGTGTGGGCTTGGAGTGACAGATGCATTTATACTTAGTGAACTTACCAGTGTGTGACACCACGTCCTAAGGTGGTTTAAAAGCAAATTGGATTTCAATCCGTCCCCGGCGTGCCTCAGGCACATTGAATATCTGAATGCCCCAGACGTGTTTTAATGCGATGTGTAAATGCAGTATAGTATAGGCCTACCTGCAGTAAGATGCCTGAGGACTGCTGGACGAGCGCTGGCGCTTTGGAATGGGGGGTCAGATCAACATATCCGCCTGGGTGACAGCAGACTGCTGGGCGAGTGCTGGCGCTTTGGCATGGGGGGTAAGATCTTAATTTTCGGGCCTTTTGAGAACTCTAGTTTACGCCGGCTGCCGGGCGTGCGCCGTGCTCCCGTGCCAACTCAGTGAACCCATTGGAGTTGATGGAGCCACCAGGATGCAGTGGTAGATGAAGAGAGGGGAGCATATGGTGCTCGAGCCTCTCACATGGATGCTGGATCATTATCCTCCAATGTGCTGCTGATTTCATCTCATCGTCTTATCCACAGATGCACCAAATCCTTGGAGAGAGCAAGAAAGGGAAAGAGTGAGAATGCATTCTTGCATGTGTGCGTACAATACATACATACTTATAGTCAAACATACATACATACATACGTGCGTGCGTGCGTGCGTGCGTGCGTGCGTGCGTGCGTGCGTGCGTGCGTGCGTGCGTGTGTGTGTGTTTGTGCGTGAGGCGGCTTTTAGGGTTTCTTAAGGTAATAGCTCGGAATGGCCTGCTGGTGGTTTGCAGTAGGCTAGGAGCAGGGACGGTGGACACTGTCCGCAGACCATGGCGGTCCACAGGCCTATAAAATCAAACGAACATTTGTTTACTTGGGGGGCAACTGTGATCTGGACTGTGCTCACACTATCTCACTACTTTTTCTTCTGTTCTGATGTTAATAATAATTAACATCCACAGCCACAACAAACTTGTTATTTTGCATTCTCTATCAGCAGCAGATCAAGGACATCGCCGCATAAAATTCGGCACAGGCTGTCAAAACAACAAGAACAACTAAAGATTGTTCTTTTAATTTCACCACTCCAAAACTATGCCAGATGGTATGTTTATGTGACCAGGTCCCGGAGCTAAAATGGACATTCTTAATTTATTAAACCTCTTTACACAAAGGGATGTGCATGGTGTCTAGATAAAAGACAAAATGAGATACATGCTTGAAATATACAATTGTCCATGCAATGTCCACATCCACATCTGTGTTTGTTTAAAAGCTTAAGACTTCTAGTCTGAGCTCACATTGCATTGCAAATTCTGAGAGGTTACTGAGAGACTGTCTGGTGAAAAAACATAGAAAACTATTGTGGGTTGTTGAGCCCAGACCACAAAGGATGAACTAACGTGGATCGCCATTTACCGGTAACTAGAAGTAATCCAAATAAAGGACTTCAACATGAATATTAAAACCACAATGGAATCTTACTATTGAATACACTTAACCACATCTATGTTTTACTCTGAAACTAATGTTTCACAATATGAATGATGTGTGTTTTAAAGTTATAATTTGACGTACGGTTTTAAAACCATATCCAGTAGTTTTCTTTGGCGGGAATTTTCTTGTTTCAAACTGCAAACTTCGTCATCATACGCTGCTACAATTTGTCCAACAGTCCCAAATATCTCTTCTCGCAGCTGCAGATAGTCGCTCATTGACCAAGGACCTCAGTGTTTGTAATAAAGCCATTTCTCAAATACAGCTTTCTGAATTTCTGTGACAAATTCACCAACCAAGAGAAGCAAGTTCAACCCTCAACAACTTGCAGAGTAAAGTGTTGTCAAACAGAAACAGAGCCCTGCTAAATACGCACAAGAGAGTATGATGGGCTGGCCCAATCTGAGAAGGGGGGTGGGGCAACAACTGACAAGTCCTGGCACATCTGAACAAAATTAACCCCCCCATACAAGTACAAAATACGCATTTTGACTTGCATTTGGGGGAGACTGTTAATATATGATATATAGCCCATATCCCGTTAGATCAGTATAGACTAAATAGTGTTTACTTTACAGAGTTACATGTTTCATGAATCTCTAGCCTGTACAGTAAAGCCTCAGTCATCAACGCCCACTTAAACATAAAATCAAGTTAGTGTAGGGATAATGTAATGCTCAGCTATAAACTTCAGCTATATCTGTACACTGTCCATCAATACCTTTTGATTAAAGCTACTGTTTGCATTGCCCAATTTTATAAGAAATATCTCCATATATTGGTGAGATGTGCTAAATAGCCTTATCTGTCAATAGCTATAACAACCTGCATGATATTGCATGATGTGGTCAGCATCTATTTTTCCAGTACGTGTATTTTGTTGCACGGCAATATATACGTAATATAATACTATAGTGTATAATAGCAACACATGTCAGGTTATTATTATTTTGTGAAAACAAGAAATAATAACAAGTTACAGTTCCCAAGAAAAAATAAGAAAGTATTAGGGCAGAGTGGCTACTCAACTGAAGAAGACTTAACAATAATGGTTTCTCAATATTCCATTGTAAATATGTAGATTTATGTTATTTTGTATATCATATGGATTATGGATGTATTTAATCTAATCTAAAATAATAGCTAACCTGATTTCCTATATTGAAAATAGCAGATCTACAAGCTCACGATGCATTGTGATCTTGTAATGTATAGGGCTGTTGGATGTTTTGTAATAATAATCCCAATAATCAAAATCTATAAAGTAACAAAAGTTTTTCAAATAATTGTAGTTGAGTAAAAGTACAATAGCCTATGTGTTTCATCCGAGCTGTAGTGGAAACTGGAAGTTGGTAAGTCCTGAAATGAAAAAGAAAAAAACCCTTTAGAGGAAAAGTACTTAATGTGTTGTTTCTATATGATTTTCGATGTGCTGAATCCATTTCTGACGTATGCCGAGTGATATGGGTCACCGTGTGGTCAGAAATGGAGTAATTAGCATAATGAATAACTAAAAACTGGAAATGGGCTATAATTCTGAAAGAACATTGTGCTTAATGTGTTGTTTCTATATGATTTTGATGTGCTGAATCCATTTCTGCCATATGCCGAGTGATATGGGTCACCGTGTGGTCAGAAATTATAACTAAACGCCTTTGAGTGACAGATTTGTAAATCTGTCAGATGGGGAGTATTTCAACTTGTAGATCGGCAATTCTTTGCAAGCGACACCGTCGAAAACAAAATATAAATCAGATGTGTCTGAGATTATCTAGACTGAATCATTTAGAAATCAAAGGAACAGACTTTAATACTATTTCTTTGTTGCATCCTGACGTGGTGTTTTTGACAGAAATCTTGAAAACATAATACATTCAGCCAGACATCTCCAATAGACAGCATTAATCAACAAGATTAGACAAAGAATGGGAAGCAAATCCTGTATATGACTGCTGCTAATGCTGGATGAAATTGAACTCTATTGGTAATCATGCTTCTCATTGCATTAGCATTTTAATGCATTTTTGTAACTTCATATTTTTCGGTTTTGTTATCCTCCATGCTGCTCCATGTTTGTATTACCATTTTAATTTTATAGTCCCCAATGATAACCCTGTAGCTTTTGCAAAAAACCTGAATATAAGGTTATCTTTGAGTTAATGCTATTAACTGAACAAAGTTACATATTTTCACAACAGATCTGAAACATGAATATGAATTTGCAAGAACCAGCACACAAAAGTAATTTCGCTTATACCAAAACAAAACAAAACAGTACACACACACACACACACACACACACACACACACACACACACACACACACACACACACACACACACACACACCCACGTAATATATGCCTGATGATGTCCTTTCTTACATCATCGGTAAGAAAGAACTGGCTCCCGGTCGCTGCCCGCACAGAATACAAAACTCTGATGCTGGCATTCAAAGCAACCAAAGGTATGGCTCCCCCATATCTTGCAAGTATGATTGAATCCTACAAACCCTCCCGCTCACTCAGATCAGCCAACGCAGGGAAGCTGGAAGTACCCTCACTAAAAACGCCAGGACAACGCTCCACACGTCCCAAACTCTTCTCCCTCCTGGCTCCAAAACTGTGGAATGCACTTCCCATGGCAGTCAGAACTGCAGCATCACTCCCAATCTTCCGTCAAGGTTTCTTTATTTTGTCTCCCGAGAGGCGGCATGTGGTGCGGGGTGCGTGTGTATAGTCTTTATAGTTCGTGTTTATGTTTGCGTATCCTGAGTATAGCTCTCTCGGATTTGGGTCCCAGGTCATCGTTATCTCATGTCCATGATGGAGAATGGAACCCCCCCCCCCAGAGAGGACGTATAGGGCCTTAGTCCCACTCCTCCTCCCAGCCTAAATCACACCTTGGAAAGCACGAGTGTCTATTTCAAACTAAGTGTTTTTTGACTGGGGGGTATATTTTGACAGCAGGAATTGCCTGTCATAATTTGATCAGTATCAGGATGTATTAGGATGTTGATATTCATTCATCAGCCAACACTCCCCACTCACAGGTAGTACCCCCCCAGAGAGGACGTATAGGGCCTTAGTCCTACTCCTCCTCCCAGCCCAAATCACACCTTGAAAAGCATGAGTGTCTATTTCAAACAAAATCATAATTTGACCCCCCAGTATCAGGATGTATTAGGATGTTGATATTCATTCATCAGCCAACACTCCCCACTCACATGTAGGACGTATAGGAGAGGACGTATAGGAACGACTGGTTTTACAATCAGTACGATTGTAAAACCAGTTGGATTGAAAAAGGAGCACTCGGAACATATATACATACATAGTCTGCAACGGTGATATAATTTAACCTACCAAGGGGACTGGAGTTACCATTACCTATCATTACAATGTGCTACTACTTGATCTAATTTTTGATATATGATGGTGTCACTGTCTGCGAGCAGTGGAAGATGTCATTATGGAGCAAAGCTCCTAAAGATTCACAAGTAACGCAGTACATCATTGATGTACAGTAGAGCTTAAACCATTAGTCTGAGTCTGTGTGACTAACCAAGGGCTGGAGAATATATGCGGGATGGACAATTATGTCAGGCTTAATATAGAAATAGCTACCTACGACAGACTTAATACCTTAGCCCATCCAGGCCATGTTTAGGGAGAAAGTGTTACAATTGTTTTCTTCTTTTGTATGTCTGCTTCTACTATTGTAAACTGGATCAACGTGAAATTCTTGTGCTCACTGCCACCAGGCCATGGAGCCCAATTCTATTTGATTTATTTTTGTATTAATTTATTTTTATCTCAAAATGTTTATCCCCCGATATTTGTAACAGATTTCTTTCACCCAGTTTTCACCCAGTTTGTGGAGTTAACGGTAACTGTCATTTACGCGAATTAATAATTACGGAGCAGTCGTCCCCTCAGGCTAAGGGTGATATATGCGTCCCAGGAACTGGAGCTGGAACTAGCCAAGTTGCAAGCTGTCCGTCCAGCTTATGTGATCTACACTATACTAGCCAATTACAATGCTCCTGTCCATGTCTCATGGGATGCACTTCTGAGTCAATCTGAGGAATGCAATACGCTGGCAAGAGCCAGGCTCCATATAGTTCAATATAGAATTTTTCCTGGGAGCAGAGAAACAGTGTGCGGACATCCGTTCCTTTTCAATGTACGTATATATTTTTGACCAGCACCTGTAGAATTTCTGGAGATGTGCGTGCTTCCTGTTGGATCCAGGCTCCATATAGGCCTTCTGCAATGCCAAGTAGTCAAAGTTAAAAAATCAAATCAAATCAATATAAAAAGAAAATATTTTTCAATGACAATAAGATCAAATACTCCCCAATACAAACACACTTGACAACAATAATGAACAGTCACACTTTGCAGATTACACAAACATTAATAACAGCAATCTGTCCATAATGTGTGGGATCCACTGACATTGGAGCTGCATGCGGGCGGCAATTAAGAAGCATACAAAGCAGAACAGCCTTCACTGCAATACCGGTATGTGAACTCTATAGCACATTATGTTCATAATGAGTTTTGCTCAGACATGCCCAGGAGGATGTAAGTATGGCGAGATCCTTTTTTGCATATACTTTCAGTGCACATGGACCTCAGTGTAGCCCGGTCAGTGTTTTGCCTGGACTATGAATTGACATTTGGGCTAGATAACATTGAAGGTCATGCTCATCCTAGTGATAACATGCCACAAGTCTGCTTAATCTGTTCAATGTCCAAAGATTTGTCTCCATAATAGTATGTCGTTATGTTTGCACCGCAATGATGTAATGACAGTTCTTTAAACCCCCCCCCAGGGACAGATGGAGGGAGGGAGGGTCATGCATAAACCTTTCACTGTAGGCCTGGCCTACTACCTCTACTGTTCCTCTAAATTCAACCATTTGGAGCAACTGTTCAGGGTCCTGGCATTTTGGATTCCAGAATAAACAAGCACGGGGGTAGTCTTGTGTAGCCAGACGATCTGAGATCTCCGCCTACCGATACATCTAATCAATTCAGTGCAGAGGAAGAAGAACTGGGTGGAAGCATTTTCTATGCATTAGCAAAGGCAAGGTTTTGTATTAAAAACAGACTTTTTAATGCCCTCATTTTTATTCTGCTGCTGTCTCCATGGGTTCTCCTCCTCAGTGATGCAGCGTAGGGCACCCATCAGCCTGGACTGGAACAGAGGCCGGCCGCTGAGTAATAACAGCAGAGTTGCTGATTTAGGAGTGGAGCCCATTGCGTGTTTTGACGTGCACACACACACACACACACGCACACGCACACGCACACACACACACACACACACACACACACACACACACTCCCTGGATGCCAGAGCAGATCCTCGGCTTCCAAAGTGTGCAGAATTGGAAATTCTTTTAACAAAATGCCTCTAATCATGAATGCAGTATGTGTGATTGTCGTGAAACATTACAAACACATTCCCACTAGGACTCCGTCAACAGTAGTTAACGGTTAAGGTTAAAGTCGCACTATTTGTCACATAGGTTTCTGTATGCGAGATATGTTCTCCGCAGGCTAAAGTTCCTCTTATATTTGGTAATCTTTATACACACATGAAACTTACTAAATACAAATATAGAATGCTGCTGCGCTAAATTACCCGTGGGCATACGTTTGTGCTGTGTCTGCTGCATGCCATGCATTTTAGATAGTCCTCAGGGCACCCATTTAGAAGTCGCAGTCCGTGTCTTCTGTGTGTGTAAGTATATGGCCCTCAATATGAATAGAGGAGAATTTAGTATTTAGTAAATAAATAAATGCCAATTTTTTTTTAAATGTCCATGTGTAGCAGAGTGGCTCAGAGCCTCTGCTTGATGGCCTCAAATGTCTGATATCTCCCCTGGTCCCGTGGGAGGCCCGAGTTCAAATCCCGGGCGTTACACATGGATTCAGTAACCTCTGTTCATCCACAGCTGAAAGAACATTCTACAATGTTTGAATGATTGTAAACAAACCGGTACGGCATTTACGGGTAGAATACTGTCTAGATATTTACATAATTATAAAACATTACCTAACCTACGGTATTTCTAGTTTGTCAACCTGGCCAGCGTTATCTACCTGTTGCATCGGCCACATGACGTCACCATTTAGTGACCTATAGACAAACATTAAACTGGCAAACGATTTACGTCATAAGTGCTCTCAACAAACATTAGTTTGTCCGTAATGAATGATCAAACATTGTAATATCCTCGAAGTCCATAGACTTGGCTGGCAAACGATTTACATAATAAGTGCTCTAGTCTAGACAAAAATCCTATATTTGGCCATATGACATAATCTTCAAAAGCCATGCACAAAAACACCTAAAATGTTACAGTACAGTACATAGCTGGCTATACTTACCGGTAGTTAATTTCCGCCACTGCTAACAAGTCAACAGATTCAATGTATTATGTCCACACAGTACACACACACACCCAGACGATCTGGCATGCAGTCAGCTCCCCCAGAACGAGGAGTATAATATCACTAATCAGACAGAGGGAAGCAGCCTTGGCAGAGTATGGAGTCTGGGTTGCAGTTGTGTACAGGATCTTGTTCCCTCTCAAACAGCATTGCCCAAACAGCATTTTCCCATAACGTGACTTAAAGTGGCATTCGGAAGCTTAGCTCTGTGAAATTACACGGCGCCTTGCCATCTAGTTCATTGGGGAGACTATAATCTCTTCAATAATTCATAATCCCTCTGGCTCTTTGTCACAGAGACAACGTATACAGGCGTTGGCCTGCCCCCAGGCAAATACTGACATTAGTGTTACCCCTTCAGTTTAAGTAAAATACAACCCATATTAAACTAGAAAACGTGCCCTACTGAGCACAGGTCTCCACCAGGAGGAGTGTGTGTGTGATGTTTGGCAAAATGTGAATTTTCTGAGGATAGAATTCTGGATGAGCAGGACATTTGCAGCATTTTGTACGAAACGGGCCACTCCGGAAAACTTTGGAAGGCAATCTTAGCCAATCAGTGTAGAATCTGAGAAATCCAACAGACTCGTCTTGATCACATGACTACAGATATCATGTGTAACGATTTGCGTGAGATTTGGATGAAATCTGTGCGACTAATATAAACAATGTGTTTTGCAGAAATGGCCTAATGGTGGCGATATAACCGGCAGATGTGGAGTGATGCAGAGAAAATGTTTTTCCATGGCCTCTAGGGAGTGCACATACAAAGTTGTACACAGATCGATGCAGTTATAGGTAAAACAGGAATTGCCCTGTTATAGCGC
This sequence comes from Protomyctophum bolini, assembly GCF_963924005.1. Classification (NCBI taxonomy): domain Eukaryota; kingdom Metazoa; phylum Chordata; class Actinopteri; order Myctophiformes; family Myctophidae; genus Protomyctophum; species Protomyctophum bolini. Next base: position 20,124,328 of record NC_137882.1, read on the forward strand.
AACTGTGAGGCTGATTTGGAAAAAATGTGTGGCATGTCGTCCTCGGCCTAGTGGAAATGTGCGTGTATAAATTGCACACTGTGTTTGTGATTTGTGGCATTTTGTTCAAAACGGACCAATCATGTGAGCTTTGGAAGCCAATCTTCTGTGTTGATCACATGACTATGGAGATTGTGTATACCGAATTGTGTGATATAGGCCTATGGATAAAATGTGTACGAGTAATCTACAGAAATGTGTTTTGCCAAAATCGGCCTCATGGTGGCGCTATAACAGGCCGTTGTGGAATATTTGGGGCAGAGGTTCTTCGCACGCACGCACGCACACACGCACGCACGCACGGTCGCACGCACACACAGAGTAATGTGGTGTCAGACTGAAGGGCAGCCATTGAAAGCAGAGTCATACTCATAGTAGTGATCATGTGCTGACTGTATTCATAGACCAGACATGCAGAGAAGAGGCCGTGAGGCGTGAGTCATCATGTGAATCCATGTGAAGACAGAAAACCAAAGGTCAACAGTTAAACACTGTCTATTTCATAAGATTTGGCGAGTCAGAGAAAATCAGTAACCATTAGTGTTATTCAGCCCTAAGGCGAGTCTATGATTACTTTAATGAAGTTCATTGTACTTCACTTGCATGGCCTTTCTCTCTACTGGATACGCCACATGCATGGGCTTTTGTGAAATTCTTTCATTTGCAACTCAAACTTGCCCAAGAAGACTTTTCTCTTTAGGGAGGTCTCGTTCTACATTTTAATCCATGTAATGTATTTCTCTCTCCCACATTGTCTTGTATCTCACCCAGTAATAACAATTAATCAACCATGACATTAACAATCGTCGCAAGACTTTTGCCTGTCGTGAGGAATGCAGAACGAAGGACTCTCATTCTGGCAGCACTGTTGTGCTGTCTTGGAGAGGAGCCCCCATGCCCCCCACTACTACCAGAACAACTGGAGAGGAGCCCCAGGCCCCCCACTACTACCAGAACAACTGGAGAGGAGCCCCCAGGCCCCCCACTACTACCAGAAGAACTGGGGAGGAGCCCCCAGGCCCCCCACTACTACCAGAAGAACTGGGGAGGAGCCCCCAGGCCCCCCACTACTACCAGAACAACTGGAGAGGAGCCCCCAGGCCCCCCACTACTACCAGAACAACTGGAGAGGAGCCCCCAGGCCCCCCACTACTACCAGAACAACTGGAGAGGAGCCCCCAGGCCCCCCACTACTACCAGAACAACTGGAGAGGAGCCCCCATGCCCCCCACTACTACCAGAACAACTGGAGAGGAGCCCCAGGCCCCCCACTACTACCAGAACAACTGGAGAGGAGCCCCAGGCCCCCCACTACTACCAGAACAACTGGAGAGGAGCCCCAGGCCCCCCACTACTACCAGAACAACTGGAGAGGAGCCCCAGGCCCCCCACTACTACCAGAACAACTGGAGAGGAGCCCCCATGCCCCCCACTACTACCAGAACAACTGGAGAGGAGCCCCCAGGCCCCCCACTACTACCAGAACAACTGGAGAGGAGCCCCCATGCCCCCCACTACTACCAGAACAACTGGAGAGGAGCCCCCAGGCCCCCCACTACTACCAGAACAACTGGGGAGGAGCCCCCAGGCCCCCCACTACTACCAGAACAACTGGAGAGGAGCCCCCAGGCCCCCCCACTACTACCAGAACAACTGGAGAGGAGAACAACGACTTACGGAGCCACTCGAGCAGCATTACAAAAACACAACAGAAGAACGCAGTTCTGAACACTTTTTCTCTCATTTCACACCTGAGTGGCGGGCAGGGTGACACAGTGACACCTTTGTTTTCTCTGGAAAACAGAGAATTAGATTGGGATCTCACAGTTCTATAAAGCGAGTCTGGCTTTTGCCGTTCACTATTCCGTACACCCGGGGAAGTGTGCACTCTGCCTACTTCTGTTGCAACACTAGCATGACTGAAGTAAAATGTGACAGAAGTAGCATGTGCTTAAATTCATATTTAGAAAATGTTTCAGATGATGGATGATGATGGTCATGGAAGGGAAACCTTCTGAAAGCTTCATGGGCAAAGATAATCAACTTCAAAATCTAAAAAAATAGGTCAAATTATCTTCTACATTACCTGTCATCTACAGCTCGCTTGGAGGCTTGAGTTGGCCCACATCGCCACAGCTTGTACAGTGCAGAGGTGTAGCCATGGGTGGTGTACCTCTGTTTGATACGTTGCCTACCTACCCACTAAGTTTGAGTAGGACATTGAGACAGCAGAAACAGCCCGGTCACGTGGTTCATGTTACTCGTTTGTCACTGTATAAAGCCTATAGACTCCAAGGCATTCCGTAAACTTCCGGTTCAGGCCTTTGTCACAATTCGCCAATAGAAGTCTATGTAGAAGACTGGACTGGCCCCATGAAGTGAATGGAGTTGTCGTAACTCTGTCTTACTATATGGCTCTGGCCGGGTAGGCCTACTACTGACCAATTAATCTAGAGCTGACACTAAGTCTGTCATCATTTTTAATTATTCATATGTTTATTTTGAAGGGACAGCGTATATTAACCTACAATGCTGTGCTAATGCTATTTATTTTCCATCTGTAGTCCCCATTCAGAAAACAAGCAACATTACAAAAATAAAATAAATAATCATGGATTCTATATAGGGCATGGCTGACTTCAAGACCCTATGAAAAGTCTGCACACAGCTTTTCTCCTCAGCGTTTGGTTTATTGTAAAACACTGTGATGAATATGGATCAGATAAGGTACACGGGCTGACACAGTTGGGACATGTAAACTGTGGTGACTTTATATAAAGAGTAAACTGCTTAAGAGTTATTTACAATCAGTCCTGTACATACAATGTCTCTGTTAGAAGCTGTCAAGATGCAACCTGCTGCCTACCTCCGTTTCTTCTCACTCATTCAACCATCGCTGCTACAAGACAAGGGTCATTTCTTGACACAAAATATTCATCAACTGTCGTCATTGCAGGGTTATTTTCTCCCTGGAAATAAAAACTTCTGTGTTTCCGAGGCTATTGCAGGGCTATTACACAACATTTCAGCCATTGTTGGCCTTCCTCAGACTTCAAGACCTTACCACCCTAGAGTAGCCGTAATATATCAGCCGTGATAACGCTTCACATATCCCAGACTCTTATCCGTCCTGGGCCTGGCTCTCAAACTGGAATAAAATCCCCATGTAATCAGCTGTAATCTCAAGACTCATCTTTTCAGACTCCACCTTACTCCCAGCACCTCACTCACTCTCCCTGTACCCCTTCCTGCCACCGTATTTGCAATTTTTTACTAGTTTGAAAAACATTTTAAAATAGACAGAAATGCAAACGGCAACAGGATCTCCTCACTGGTCAACAAAAACACCTTGAAGACCCCGGGGCTCTATTTTCGTCCATGCTAAACCCTTTATCCCTAAACTAACAGTCCTTGTTGTCTTGCTTGCCATGCTTTGAGCATATTAACATACATATTGGTTGGAAACTAAACATTTTCTAAACATTATTCATTTTCATGCAACACAGTAGGAGGGAAGGATAATGGTTTGTCTTTTGCAGTGCAGTATGATGTGACTCAAATGGAAACATAATTCCTACTTCATACTATTTCCAGAAACTAGAATTACTATACTATTTCCTTCTCTCCTTTGAAAACCTTGCAAATTATTAAACTCCTCTTATTCATTTTATTGTTGATCTGTGTTAGCTTGAACATTGCATATTCTGTTCATTGGTATACATACTTACAGTATATTGAGTAATTTACTAATTTTACATTTGTACTTGCCCTAACCGAACTATACCGCTGCACATGTCAGCACTTATACACCTCTAAAAGAGAATTTCCTTCTATGCCGGTATAGCAAGGCAACAAATACAACTTCAAGCTGATTCAAAAACCGGCATGAAACATATATATAGGCCATATTAATAATGACTTTGTGAATGGATTGCAACACAACACTGTGCACACCTAAACTGCATTGCCCAAGCTCATTCCTGACTCTTGTTGCGAGTCCTGAATGAAACGGGCGATCTGCACTTAATGCAGGTGAAAGTTGCAGCCAAAGATAAGATAATCAAAACATCAATACACCCAAGTCAGCAGAGATTGGACTGTCATGTACAATATTATACTGGTGTGGACTCTTGGCTCACAGTGAATCATTCACCTTAGGCTCACTAGGGGGCAGTGTGTGCTCACTTCTCTCCCATTAGCTGAGACATTCGGGTTGGGTCACTAAAGTGTGCCTCATAAGTGTCACAGACAGTTCTAGCATGTACAGGAGATTCTGTCGCTGTCTAGCAAAAAGCTAACGCGAGGATCTATGGTTTATTTACCGCAGGCTTGCATGGCACGCACGCACAGGTGAGTGAGTAGAGAGGATGCTGTTTACGGGCACGCAAGGACACAGGCAAAGACACATGAATGCTGGCATAGAGGTAGACAGTAGGCTGTAGGCACACAAACCATAGACAGACACACAGATGGGCTCAAGCTGATACAAGCACACGCACGCACGCACGCACACACTCGCGCGCACACACACATACACACACACACACACACACACACACACACACACACACACACACACACACACACATGCGCGCGTGCGTGCCATTGTGGTTATAGAGTTGTTTGGGGCTGGGACACAGTTAAGGGCACACACATCCATCACAAACAGGTGAGATTTATTTGTGTAGTGAAACATTTTTGTGCTCTGTGTTGTTGTGGACAGGTTGAGTGACAGCAGTGCACGAAAAGCCCCCAAGGATAGCTGCTGAATCCCCCCCCCCCCCCCCCCACACACACACACACACTCAACCGTTCATCAGCCATCTGACCAGAACAGTGGCAGACGCAGGACTGTGAATCTGCACTACAGGGCTGTAGGCGTACAGGTAGCATACCAGTGTATTTTTGCATGTATACATGCGTGTAACACACACACACACACACACACACACACACACACACACACACACACACACACAGACACAGACACGAGTCACGTGTGCCGTTCAGTGGCACATGCTGTGGTTTGTGTGAGGGAGCAGGTCTCACCTCCATCTCACCATTTGACCCCAGTATGACACCAGACCATCACTCTCATGCTCTGTCCTCCCCTACACACTCTCTCCAGACCTACAGTACTGCAACTGCTCAGTCCAGTGTCTGTACTCGTGTGCGTGCGTGCGCGCGCGCGTGTGTGTGTGTGTGTGTGTGTGTGTGTGTGTGTGTGTGTGTGTGTGTGTGCGCGCGTGTGTGCGCGTGCGCATGTGCCTCCAACCTCCATTTCCCCTTCCTCACGGCATATTCAATAGATATACGAAAACACAATCTGGGATTTCAATGCGCCTCACTGCGCATTGATTCGAGGGGATCCACTCCAAATGAAATGCATTTTTTGGAGTGGAGTAGTTTGTGAAGTTTGTGAAGGCGTGTACTGTACATTATCGACCCCGTTAAGCCTGCTACAGTACATATGATATTGTAAGCGTGTAGATCTGCTATTTTCCATGTGCAACAGCTGTGTTCTTAATGCATGTCAAATCATGTTGTACCCACTTTGCATATTTAGTCACTGACAATTCCCATGTCACTGACACAAATTTCAGTACGTTTACTTTGCTGGCACCAATAAAGTTATTCTGTGGACTCTATTATCGAAGGAAACACATCTGTCATTGTCTTCCACAGCACCCTACCAATGCACCATGTGGGTGGATACTTATACCTGACAGTGTACCACTGTCACCCACCCTCTTGTCAACATGCTGATATGATTGACAGCTAATCCATCAACGCCAGAGCACTCGCTTGCTATTCATCCATGCATAACGGGCTTCCTTTTTTGAATATCAAATTATTATGGACCACGTTTTCCCATATGCTTGGCTCGACTCAGGAATAGAATTGTATGCAAATTGCGTCTCACACTTTGGGCATTTAGCAGGCTTGTGTTGTTTTTAAATACAGATCTACTGTAGTTGGAGCGTGAGCGTGTCGATTGTGACTTCATACCAGCTGCTGGACATGGATGGAACACTGTGTTCTCCCTTCATGCTTAATTTCACTAGGATAGCACTAGGTGAACCAAAACATAGAAGGGGGTGATTGGTTGCAGCACAAGCTAGTAAAAGGTGAAATATTTTGCAGGGCTGTGTTGCATTCTGAGTGTGGACGAGAGAGAGACACAGGGGCTGATCAGTTTGTTTCCAAGGAATTCCCTCGGCCACTGTGGCCTCTCACACAGGAGGGCCCACCCGTGAAAAATAACAACAAAATAAATAGAAACTGAAATAAGCCGTTTACATAGAACTCCATGAGGGATTCTTGCACCATTGTTCACATGGTGGTCAGTGTAGCAGTAAACAGTGGGATAATAGTCTTGAGGCCTGTGCGTACAGTATGTAGCCTTTCGAATGCCAAACTAAAATGTCAGACTGGCTGCCTGCATGCCTTTGGATTGTGGCAGGCTTAAAACCTCAGTGAATAAGCCTCGGGTGTAATCAGCGTGAAAGAACAAGCCTGAACTCACCACCAAGCTAGACGGAGCAAGCTCTAGGAATGAACAGGGAATAAATAACATGCAAACAGCCTCCCCTCTTCACTGTAAGTGTTCTCAAAGAGATAAACCAAGCTTGGAGCAGAGACACCAGAACAAACACATACGTATCCATTTGTGCATTATGCTGCTCTGAAGACTTGGGGCGGGGGATCAAAGACAGCCGGTTGCCTTCAAATTGTTGCTTTGTGTTTCGCACAACAGTTCGGCCCTCTGTTTTCTTTGGGAGAGTGGCGGGATTGGCTTTATTAGTTTTTGTTTTTTTTGTCTGCCAGCTTGACAGCTCGCTTCAATTACTCTGACATGTTTCACTTAACAGACGGCGGCAACAGTGGATTTGGCTGATGTTTCAACTGTTAAAAATGAAACCGGCCTTGTGATGCCCGGCGGCTCATGTTGGCAGTTTGTTTTCGTTCTCTTTGCTGCTGAAGCCTACTTGAACACGGCCAGAAGTTTGAAATCCCAGTTAATGTGAGAGCCATTAAATACATCTCAAAAGACTGCTTCCAAGGAATGCACAATACTGGCGGTTCACCCAGGAAAGCAAAGCAAGAATTCTGCTATCCTGGTCGACAACATTTACTGTTTTGCAACCCCCTCCATCTAATGAATAACAATGATTGGTCAGCTGACATCTTCCCAAGGTGATCATACGGCAGCACATACTGTACATGGTCAGACTAAAGCTGCATCGTCTATTCTCACAGAACAGTGTAGTGTCTGAGGTGAGGATGACCTAGAGAGCGAATGGCTGTGTAATGACAGCCAGCAGCACCTTTGTAAAAAAAATTCCTTTTGCACACCTGAATTATGAGAAAAAGGAGGTCCCGCACAGCACACTGTCTCTTCACTTATATGACATTAGTTGATTAGGCTACTGAAGGTTTACGTTTCGGTCTCACCAGTCACAACCTTCATCAGGAATCTGGCTACAAAAGCAACAGGTAACGGTCATATAGAGAAGTGGTCTGCAACCTTTTTGAAACTAATTTAGTGCCATGTTTTTTTTATTGTCCACGAATATAACCTCTTCCATTCTTTTTAAATATTTTCCGTTCCTATTGTAAAAAATGATCATTAGACTCAGAGCAAAAGACCCACCTACCGTATCTCCCAAGACTCCCTCCCACTCCCCAGTGAGAGTTCTAATGAGTTCTAATGAATGTAGAATTATGTGCATGATGTAATTTACAAATGTGAGGGACTTAATTTATTTGACTACATTCTTTTAAATAGTTTATTTTAAGCTCAACTTCCTCCCCACACTGTTGGGGAATCTCAGCATGGGCTAGCAGTGATATGTTCGCTGGGGCAGATCCTTGATAACCTATTTATTCAATTAAAGGGATGATCAAATGAATTATACTTTTAAATACATTTTAAATAAGGCTATGGGTTTGTGATTAACAAATGATCACCCGACATTTGTCATTGCAGTCGTTATCCAACCTTGGACACAGTATGCCCTCAAATGAACACATGCCTGTGTGTTTATCTCTCTGTATGTATATCTATGTATATCACCAAAGACAAACAGCTACATTGCTCGGCACATCAAATTATCATTTTATCTACTTGGTCGGCTGTGGACAGTTCCGAAACATGTGTAGTTACATCATCGTTGGGGATTGGGAAATCCAAGCTAATAGTAATGGAAGCGCTCCAGTTCACCCACCCTCACCAGCACACCAGCTGCAACCTATACTGTGCACCATTCATTCGCCTGAATGCGCGTACTGAAATAAATAAATAAAATGTAATGTAAAATATGTATAGTGTGGTTGACAGCGGAGGTGACATCTCTATTGTGTGCCTTTCACCGAATGGCAGGTCAGGTTGCCTGTGACAGTGTGCCACAGTGTATTTGTGTTCCCTGTGTTAGCTGTCTTTCTTTTGTACGACTTTGAAGGTTTTCAGAAAACCTTAGGTTAGAGCCTTTAGGAGGCGTTTTTTAGAATCGGCCTCAGGTCTAAATGGTTTAACCCATTCTGACCGGGCACCCATTTTGGTGTTAGCATCATGTTATGCTTTACCTATTGAAAAATAGCAGATCTACAAGCTCATATCGCGCCACCGAGTGGCGCGATACGAGCTTGTAGGTCTGCTATTTTTGAAAAATTCGAAGAACGACTGACATTTTTAGAATCTGATCTCAGGTCAGAATGGGTTCATCAGACCAGTGTGTGTCCAGTGGAAACCTCGTATGAATCTGATTTCAGGTCTAAATGGTTTAATATCGTTGCAGTGGGCCAGAAACCTCTGATCTACATAGTTTAACTTGTATGTGTGTTTTTTTAACACCCTATCATACCAAAGCATCAAAAGTAGCAGAACTGTGTACATGCAAGCTCGGGAGCCGCTTGGAGCTTGTCCATCTGCTACTTTTGCTATTTTAGAATTTGAATCCTGAAAAGTCACAGTTTTGTAAACAATTTGAGGTTTCCCCCGACAGAGACGATATACTTGTGCTAGTTTGTCACAGAGAAAAGGATCCTTTTCCCCCCACTGTGAATTAAATTTGTTGCTGAACACTGACAGGAAAAAGGTCTATTTATGTGGGCCGAGACACTACACTATAGTAATGGATCAGTCTCAGACACACAATTGTTTATATTCTGTCTTCAAAGACTTACATTAAAATGCTAAACAATACATTTGTTGTTTAAATTGGCTGAATAATACCAAATGTATTTCGTGACTTTTAGACTTTGAGATAATGGGAAATGAGTTTGCGTAAAACGTACAACCATGTCATTACTCATTAATGCATGTCAAAAGAATAATTGCATCTCTATGAATTCGATGAGGGGTCCTTAACACCTTGACGGCTTTAGATTAAAACGTGACATATACCGAGGCTGCCGGGATTGTTTAATTACCTTTGGAGCATACGCTGAAGTATTTGCGCCTTTGAGCCATGAAAATCCCCCTGAAAATAGTTCCATGGTTCATGGAGTCCAGTTGAAACTACCGTTCACTTGCATTGAACTCATTTTCCCAGAAGCCCTTGCAGCCCAGAGCACGGGTCGATTTCCGGTTTCGTCATCATTTTTGTGTTTTTATCACCTTTTTGACCTAAATCTAACAAAATCAATGGCCAATGAAGGGCCTCAGGAGCCATTTTCAGGGCGTCAAACCCAGTACTGCGCGGTCCAATTTCCCCGAAGTAAGTAGTAAGTAAGTAAATTTTATTTATAAAGCACCTTTCTTAACAATGTTACAAAGTGCTGTACAGTGACACAATAAAATCAATCATAATTAAAACAGGACAGTAGAACAAGCAAATAAGAACAACATAATCAAATAAAATAAAATCAGAAAATCGAAGGGCCCCTGAGAGCCAAGGGCCCCTGAGCCACGGCCCCACTGGCCCAATGGATAATTTGACCCTGTGCAGCAGGTATTCTGCTGTGCTGCTGCAGGCATGTCCGACTCATCAGTAAGAGGACTGGTTTTGTGGTGGAATTATTTTTTCTAAATACTTTCTTGACCATGGACATAAAAATGAGCAGCCAATAATATTACCCTAAACAAATAAACAGCTAGCTAGCCCTAAATGTGTACGGTCCTTGAAGGTGGTCCAAATGGACCAATATTCGTCTGTAACTCTGAGGGTGTGTGATGTGCCATAGTGTGTCATACATAGTAAATCAGTGTCATACATATTCTGGAGAAAATCTTGTCTTAAGATCAAAATGAGAACATTATGTTATGTAAAAAATAATTGAAAAACACAATTGAACAGGCTTTAGTGATGCAAGGTTGGCATGCAGGTATACAGTCCAAAAGCAAAAGAGTCATAAAGCATTTCTCAGAGTCAAAAATACACTCTTGACTCTATTGTCATCTGTATCCAAAGAACCAGGTTGCTATAATGAGAGTGTAAGATTGTAACTTTGTCCTTGACCCCAAAGGAAAAATTCTTATCAGACAATACCGACTCTGAGAGTCCTTGAGCATTGCTAGTTTTATTCGTCTGTGAGTGGTGAGTGCGCGCGGACGGTTTCATGTGACAATTGAGAAAATCAATTCTTAAGTTAGCGAATGCTCTATCCCATCATTCTCTGAAAAACAGCTGTGGTTCTGTGTAAAACACATACATTAATAATGCAAACATGTCTACAGTACATCTGCAGCAGGTTAACACATGTTACACATGTTAGTGATGGCCAATGTAAACACTTCCATTGACATATAATATTTGTGCTCACCATGTATATTTTCTGCATTTTGTACTACGTACAGTGAAACACAAATACATGCAGCTTATAGTTCAGGAGCAGGACCACACCTCCAATACAGCTGCCTCCACGTCCTATCCGCCAGTGACTAATTCTTGTACCAGTTGCCGTGCAATCCCCCCGAGCCCACCCGCCTCCCTGTTCTCGGCAGGATGAATCAGCAGCATGACAGGCAACGCTGAAGCGGCACAACAAGCGCAAAATAATATAGATGATGATACAGTAATAATAATAATAATAATAGGTATAGGTCCAGTGCTGGTTGATGTGTTTGTAAAGCGTTATTGCGAACGCAGTGATTGCGAACTATGAGACCTAGCAGATCATGTCTGTCTGTCTGTCTGTCTGTCTGTCTGTCTGTCTGTCTGTCTGTCTGTCTGTCTGTCTGTCTGTCTGCCTGCCTGCCTGCCTGCCTGCCTGCCTGCCTGCCTGCCTGCCTGCCTGCCTGTCTGTCTGTCTGTGTGTGTGTGTGTCTGTCCCGCTGTTACGTCACCATGACTCAGCCATAACCATATAAGGAGTCCCCAAAGCAGCTATAGCCCAAAACCCAAATATGTACGAGCTGCGTTCGCTTCCCGCGTTTGCGCGTCTTACTTGTATCGCTCATCACCTGGTTCACGGAAGTGAGAAGGTTCACCCTTGCTGGAAAATCCCTTGATGAACCCATGCTGTGCCCTCCTGACATACTAGTCTCTGATTCGATGTTTATTGTCGAATCAGAGAAAAATGTGTTTATTGTCATGATTTGTCACGACAAGAGTTGGCTTTGTACGACGCTTAAAAGGTCTTTAAATAAATACTTTTTGAAAAGTCTATGAGAAAAATGAACGGGGAATCATTTCCTGGGCCCTGGTAGGGGGCGGGACTGCAACGCTCTCTATACCTTCACACCACAGCTCATTTGCTCAATTTATTTCCGACTCTTCTCACTTCACCCTCACACCTCTCAGTCAGATGTCAGGTGCTGAATTCATGCAGTTATTTGTGTTAAATATGGATGAGATCTCGTGCATAAAGTGAGACGTGTTGAAGAGTTTGCAGCCTCGTTTAAAAATACTTTGTCACTGGAAATTCAAGTTGGACGATATGGTCGCATGCTCAGAGATAACAAGAAGAATGCATAAGTATGCTCGTCACTGGGGAACCAATAGTTCCAAACATTTAATTATCAAAGGGATTGTTGAAGCATGCGCCATACATGAACCACATTAAAACACATTATAATAAACATATTGTAGCTGCCCTCGGTTATGAAAAGATGACAAAGTCATGAGTCATTGAGACAGTGCCCCTCCATCACGATCTAAAACTATAAGGCGAAAGTCCCTCACTTTGTGGGGCAGAAAACGATGTCGCGCCTGGACTGACTACACTGGCACGACACTCCCTCGGATCCTTGACAGTGATATACAGCGTTATAAGCAGATTATAATTTTTGTTATGACTATGTTTATAATGCATTGTAACAAAAATGAGAGAAAGGTTTGCGCTCTTGTTGAATTGTCCAAATAATATTTTCCAGTCAGTTGCATAAGCCCAACAAGTGGCAACAACAGAATGCTCGCACACGAACATAACAAAAGAATGGTTGTTCTTTTAATGATGGTCCATGGGGACTAAATAGGTGCTATACCAAAAAGGGTGTAAAGGTGGGAACAGACACATGTTTTAGTTAAAAACAACACACCCTCAGTATCAAGAACAATATTTAAGCTTTATTTTTGGCTTAAACCTCTGTGTATATTCCCTTGTATTATGTTGTTGGGGGCATTCCTTTTGTCTTTTTGGTATAATATATGAACAAATCTACTTCGAAAATATGCAGTGAAAACACACCATTCATTATGTAATCAGTCAGAATGAAAAATCCCAAGTAGGCCTATAGCTTTAATGGAAAATATGTTGTTTTGAAAGAAGGGGAAATATTAGGAACAAAGGACACAAAAGTAATTTACAATGACAATTATATTCAATTCAATTCACTCTTTATTTCAGACATAGGGGAGATCCATATCACAATGAAAACACATTTATTTTCTTTCATTTCTTCTTTCTATAGAGTTTAGAAAGAAGAGGCTACTAAAATAAACTTTGATTTTAAATAACTTTTGAAATATGGTTACAGATTGGTCCTCCTATCCCTTCCCATAAACTCTCCTACCATCACAATAACAAGACAAGGCAAGGCAAGGCAAGGCAACTTTATTTATACATCAGGCCGTTCTGGCATATCGTGCAAGTAATTATTGCTACAGTGTTGAGAGCGGAAGACTTGAGCACCGAGCAGCAGGCGCACTAGGGCAACGGCAGACACACATGCCTTTTAAATGTGAAAGTCTTGCAATCCCAGATTTGACCCCCAGGCAACGGCAGCTTCACTGTTCTACCGTTATTCTGGGGGCTTTGTTCAATAACAGGGGTCTCCTGTCTCTATAGCTCCCTAATAAACACAATCATTTTCAGTGGCAGGTTGCCAATTTCATCCAATCAGGAGAGTACGTAGTAGAGGGTATAAGAATGTTCAGTCCTCAAAATCAAAACATAAATCGTTCTGCAACAGTGCTGCTATAATGTAGAAATATAAGGTTTTCACAGTATGACAGGGGCACTACAGTATAATAAAAGCCTCAGCTGCTGGGAGACATGAAGTGAAATATGGCTTTCCATATAGCAGACCAAGGCATCACATTTCGACCTGTTGTAGATAGATAGATAGATAGATAGATAGATAGATAGATAGATAGATAGATAGATAGATAGATAGATAGATAGATAGATAGATAGATAGATAGATAGATAGATAGATAGATAGATATAAGTATACCTTTATTATCCCATGAGGCGTCACAGCAGTTATGGTTGGTTTTCCATACATTTCATTTATTCCAGTATACACAGCCATAGATCATCTATGGCTGTGTATACTGGAATAAATTAAATGTATGGAAAATCACATAGGCCAGGGCTACTATATCGTAGCCTATACCAATACAGCATGGGATTATGGTACAAATCTTATTCACAACAATATATTCTAAGACAAGTTTTGGGTCTGAGAGACTAATGTCATCAAATGGTGTAGGTATTGGCTGTATCAGGAAACAGCCAGCTTTAATTATCTTTTTTTTTTTGTCAAATAAGTTTTTTATTAAGAACAGGTTATCAGTATGATATAATATACATTTTTCCTCCATGAAAAACAAAAAAGAGGAAAGCAAAAAAGAAAAGACAAGACAAAAAGAGCTTTTTAATGATTTCAAATCCCTTTATTTTAGATTGTTATTTCTTTAGTAATAGTATTAGTAGGCCTGGCTACAACATAAACATTAAAGAGTCATTACAGACTCCCTGTGAGGCAGTGTGAGCCCCCCTCATGCTACTGGCTCTGATGCTACTGAGCTTTAAGCGCGCTCTTTAAGAATCCTCCGGTAGCCACGCCCCCCCTCCCCCACGGCCCCACAGTCCAGTAGACCAGTACGCAGCTTGCAAACAAAACAGAGAGCGGCATAGGTTCAGTAAAAAGACTGAGATAAAAAACTTATAATGTAACTTTTTTTACACCTCATGAAAGTTGAGTGGAGTAGTCTGTGTTGTTAGGAAGTGAAAAACTGCTCAGTCACAACTTAAGTGTGTGACGAAAGAGAAGTTAATTCAACTTCATAACAAATGCTTGGTCGACTATTCTTTCTTCTGCAGGTGAGTTAGCTACATATGCTAAGCTGTCGAGCATTAACGTGCGTGTGTGTGTGTGTGTGTGTGTTGCGAGTGCGTGTGTTTTTGCGCGTGCGTGTAAGTAAGTAAGTACATTTTATTTATAGAGCACTTTTCAAAACAAAGTTACAAAGTGCTGTATAGTAAAAACAACAATATAAACAATGAAGTTAAAACAAGGCACAAAGGAGCAAACACAACAAATAATAAGAGCAGAAACATAAATTGACAACAATGATGGTCAAAATAAAAGTTTACAAGAACATTTTTAACCTAAATAAGTGAGTTTTTATCAAGACCTTGAAACCTTCAACAGACTGTGTGCGAGTCTGTGAGAGAGAGAGAGAGAGAGAGAGAGAGAGAGAGAGAGAGAGAGTGAGCGAGAGAGAGAGAGAGAGTGAGGGGTGTACAAACAAGGTGCTTGAAAGTGTGCATGGGTTCTATACATTTATAAAATATACAGACACAATGTTTTGTTTGGGGTGTCACTGTCACAGCACCAAATCCTATTAAAATTTATTTTTGAGTGGTACAACCACTCCCTTACGGAGCTATGTGTGTGGCTGGGTGCCTGGCTGGCTGGGTATGAGCACGGAAATAGCATGGTTGTTTTTCACCACCTGTGCGCAACCTAACACACACACACACAAACACACACGCACATATTAACTGTATACTGTAACTGTATATGATGATTTTGGGTGTGCCAGTACAGCACAGTAGAGGGACCCCCACACGTTAACTCTGTCATTTCTCAACCGTTTCAGACGTGGGGCGGCTCGCCGGAATCGGCCCAGCCCACTGGGCACGTTCCTTGGAGTCTGGATGTTCCGGGGACCCCCCGGCGACTCCCTGGGGACCCCCGGAGACCCCCACATGGTAAATCTCTCATTTCTCTCCCGTTTCGGACGTGGGGCGGCTCGCCGGGAACCGGGCTGGCACCCTGGCTGTGGTCCCCACACAGACTTGCACCACTCACTTCACACGGGTGTGATTTTTAACTGTTTACAAATTTGGTTTAAATGAAAGTGATATTGAAGTGTTACAACCTGAATTGCACATCTAGATTTGTATCTCAATTTATTTCAAGGCATACCCTAGTCCAGGCATGTCCAAAGTCCCCACAGCTTCCTTCCTAAAATGTATTATTTATCCAATATATAAAACAAACATTACGTATACGTACACCTGTGTGGAAAAAGGATAGCTCCAGGAATGTCATTGGGCATTGTCATGTTAACAATAGTATGTCTCCTGGTAACTTGTATTTAGGCACCTGACCAGCTGGGTTCCAGTTGACCGAAATATTTTTTTAGTAAATGTTTCCACTGCATTTATCTCTCATGTCTTGACTTATTGGATGTATCCCTTTGCCCAAACTGGCGCAGTACTAAACATCCAAGGCTGAGTGAGAAGATGGCAGCCCAGAGAATGAGGCTGGTCGGTGCCATTGATACTGGGAGGAAAGTACTGGCCAGCTAGCCAGATGTATGGAGGATGGAGATAAGTGGAGACACGGCTGGAGGGCTCATCATGAACTAGAGATGGAGCCTGACTTTCCAAAGTTTGACCTTGGCATCACACAACTGATCAAGTCAACTAGAAGACAGCTCAAGGTACGAACTTTGTTTGTTGCTTCTTTGCTGCTGCTGCTGCTTGTGTTGTATGCTGTGTAGTGTGATTCAAGCTGTTGTACTATTGCTGTCATATCAGTAACTGTTTCTGGCTCTCTGGAATTGAATGCTGATGTGAATCTACAGTTTGTATGTTGTGTTGTATCTGCCGTTGAAGGTACAGGGAACAGTATGTGTATGTGGTTCTCGATCACTTCAATAATGCAATGGGTGTATTTGCTATTTCCTTTTGGTTCTATCTAGAGGTTTTGGGCTTTGACATAACAGCCATCAATACCAAATGTCAATTTTCTATTCAAAACACTAGGTTATGTGTGTTGTGTTGCGTTGGGGTTGCTGAGGTTCTTTGTGAGTTATTGTGACAAGGTGGCTGTATTGGTTCATGACTGGCATGGTGGCAAAGAATGTCTATGTACTGTAGGTTGTAGGCCTATTCTCTCTCTCTCTCCCTCTCTTCATTCAAATGAGCTTTATTGGCATGAGAACATGGGTTTACATTGCCAAATCAAAAGTGGAACAAACAAAACAATCAAGATAAAACAAAGTATATTCAAATAAATATTGAATATAAATGGGAATAAAATAAAGGTGTAAACAGAGCTGTGTTAGTTTGAGTAATACTATCTTGTGAAACTATAAAAAGCTTGTGCATTTTCTGTCAGAGATAGTTATACATCCATATAGGAGATGTTAGCTTGTATATACTTTTGAAAGTTGACAGCAGTATAAGTAGCCGCAATTTATTCAAATGTAATTGAATTAAAGTTAGTTGCTCTATATGAACAGTATTTCTATGTACCAAGGTCATTTGCTGTAAACAGTGCAGGGGGTACACACAATGATTTGTATTCCTTAAGGTGGTTGTACTCCAGTTGTCATCCTTCTCCTGTCACAGCAGCTCACAAATCTTGCTGCTGTGTTTGCACATTGTTGTACTTCACCCAACAGGTATGGGAGTTTTTTGTCATTAGTCATGTTTTCAAACTCTCCTTGGGTGATTGTAAATAATCCTTGGGAAGTATTTTTCTCTGATGTCTTGGTACAATGGGCAGACAGTTAGAAAGTGTAGCTCAGTTTCTAGAAACTTTCTACCTCGTTTTGTGTGCAATGGGTGCATAGTCTGTCTTCTCTTGGGAGCCAGGTCTGCCTATGCCTCAATCGCAAGACACTGAGTCTGTATCGAGTGTTTTCCAGTGCGTAAGATAGCTCTCTTTGTTTTTTCATGATTTGGTGTATTGCCGTTTGTTTTCTGTCTGGTAGTCATGCTTATTAGTCCCAGAACTAACTGGCTGCGGGATTCACTGTGTGTGAGGGCCTTTTTGTGGAGCGTGTCTGGTTCACTTTTCTTTAGGTGGTTATATAATTTCAATGCTCTCTTTTGAGTTTAGATTATTAGTGCATATCATCCTAATTCTGCTCTGCATGCGCTCTCTCTCTCTCTCTCTCTCTCTCTCTCTCTCTCTCTCTCTCTCTACAACAGTGAATATCATCTGCTTTTATGTATAATTGAGATTTATCATTGATCTTTGATTTGCCCAGTTTCTGTTGTCCCCCCTGAATGATTTGCAACACTTGTGTAACTGGCTTCATTTATTTCATGTGTTGTGTATGGAGTCCCCTGAGTGTGGGGCAGACTAGGCCTAAGGGTATACCTTGAGTTGTTGTGGCCAGGTCTTGTCTGTTTTTGTTATGTTTTATAATTCACCCAAAAAGCAAAGGAGTTGATAATTTGCATATAAGCCGGTTCTCATTATTCCAATTGTATCCTAACTGTAGTGTCTAGGGAAGATATTTTGAACAACCGCCTTCAACATTGAATTCACCACAAAATAAGAAACTCATAGTTATTCATGATCAGAAAACACATGTTTGTATTCAGACAAATGTTACAGTATTACATTAGCCACTTTTGAATACATTGCATTTGCATGCATACGCGCAACAGAAAGGCAAAGATCATGATGTGGATCATTTGATGATTTATTTTTTGTCAGAATGAATGCCTTTGCCACCTTACGTATACACACTTATCACCCTAACAACATATGCACACTGGCACAATACACACATGGCACACACTGACTGACGTGGAGGGAACCCAGCAGAGCACACACACACACACACACACACACACACACACACAGTCACACACACACACACACACACACACACACACACACACACACACACACACACACACACACACACACACACACACACACACACACACACACACACACATCAGCATTGAGGTGGTAAATCGCCCTTCAGAAGCCTTCCTCCAGGGAGTCAGCAGTTCAGCGCTTATCGAGCCGCTATCTGATTACTAAAAGGCTGTCCCGCGTTATAAATGAACCTGCAACATGTGTGCGCTACGGGTAACGCCGGGGCGCCCTGGGAGTGGAAAAGCCATTACAGGGAGGGTGGGGTGTTATGAATGAGATTAAAGGAAGCGGTTGGGAGGGGAGGGGGGACCTCGGAGGCCGGAGGGAGCAGCTGCCACTTGCACTTGTGTTCGGTTAGCGGTGGTGTCATCGTCGTGGTGTTGGTGGGTGGAGGAGGAGAAGGTGGGAGGGGGGTGAGGGTATATCTGTAGTACGTACGTGTCGTGTACTACATGAAAGGTTCAGCAGGTTTGCATGGATGAACAACAAATTACTGGTGAATTACGTAATTACTTAAGTTGAAAGCTCTCTAACCACCCTAGATTCACATGATGATAGTTGTACACAGAGGACCAAAACTAATTCTACCCAAGTTGGACATGCTCGCTGGATGATGTTGTGTGTTTAGATGCTTACTGGTGTTCCTCGCAGGGCCTGCTCTCCTGACAGACAGGGAAATAGCCAATAGGAGGCAGCCAAAGTGATAGCCACACAGTGTGAGTTTATGAGCATGTATTTATACAGCCACACCACGGCCCTGAACAAATAGAAATAGCTAGGTACATGAACCAACCTGCTATAGTTGCTATAGTGAGGAGGATATAATGTTACCGCTAAGATGATTTTGAAGTTACGAGCAGGTTTTATGTTTTTGAACTTAACTAAAGTAAAAAGTAAAAGGACCATTTCACGCCTGGAATAAGCTGCGTTCACTCAAAGTTTGAACTGTTTGTAGTGGGAACGAGTTTTAATCGTTTGAAATTGGTGCTATGACAGGAACACTTCATGTGGATATAGGCTTTGGTCCTCTATTTGGGTGAGCAATACATTACTACAACAACCAGCATGAATCGCATATTCCCCCTCTGAGTTACCAAAAGACACCACATAGCTGACACAGTCCACACATTATCATCCCAACTCATCAAATAAGGACCTAGTGCCCCAGGCATCAATTTCGATCTGGCCGCCCTGTGGTGTGTCTCTAGGCTCCAGCTGTGCCCCAATATACTTCTATCGAAATCCCACTGTGTCCTATTTAGATGCAATAAGAGTAATGTTTTAACATAGGCTATTATAATTGTCTTGCATACTTATGTGTACTTATAGCCTACACTACATAGCTTTTACAATGTCATGTTTTATTATAACACCATATA
Source organism: Protomyctophum bolini (assembly GCF_963924005.1). Lineage (NCBI taxonomy): Eukaryota > Metazoa > Chordata > Actinopteri > Myctophiformes > Myctophidae > Protomyctophum > Protomyctophum bolini. Next base: position 20,144,050 of record NC_137882.1, read on the forward strand.
TTTAACTATATTAAGGTGTGCAGTAAATTACTATAATCTTCCTTCAGTAACCACAAATGGGCATGTTGGATCTATGGCTCAAGACAGCCAGATCTCCATAATGCCTATGGGCCTATCTATCAGGTTTGTTTATGATTACGTCTGAGTCATAAAGACATTTCTATTACCCGTATCAGATTCCTTTATGGTTAGTCTGAGTCATAGTGAAGTGACATGCCTAAATATGGACGTATTGCATTTGTGGTTATGTTTGAGTCAGTGACATGCCTTGCTTTTAGTGTAGTGTAGTGTAGTGTGTAGTGTTAAGTCAAGTCGCTGGACAGCCCCAGTGTGTCCTCATTTCTGGATGACGGGTCATTCATGGAGGATAGTTGACGATCAATACAAAGCCCAGGAGCTCTCAGAGATGTATGGTAATCCTTGTTTTTATTAAAACGACATTTATTGGTGTGGTGTGTGTGTGTGGTGTGTGTGTGGTGTGTGGTGTGGTGTGTGGTGTGGTGTGTGGTGTGGTGTGTGTGCACGTAACTGGCCTACCATCAACTGCATGATCAATGAATGGCGGAATTCAATAGGTCAATAACATGCAAAATGTCATTCATAGCTAAAATATTTATTTAAAGGTAGAGTAAGTGATTTCACTCAAAAAACCTTAGGTTTCGTTTTTGGCTGTGGGACCTAAGCCTTCGTCCAATCAGGATAGAGAGTCAAAAACGAAACCTAAGGTTTTTTGACCCCCAGGGGTTAACTGGGGACAGGGAGGAACTCCTTATATGGTCAGCACACTCTATAGTAGAGAGGATTATCACAACAAAACAAAAAAATAAGTGATATTTGAATGAAGTGAAATCACTTACTCTACCTTTAAGAAAAGTATCCTAATGATTGTTAAACTGTGGCCTTGGTGCTGTACTGACACACCTATACTTCTGCATCGTTCATCTCAATTCTAATACAAACTTTGGTGATCAGTGAGTGTAACTTTAGTTTTTAGTTTTATGTATTCGCACAATAAAAACAATAACAGGTAACATTATTGACACTGAAAAAAGTGCAGGCGAGAAAGGAAATCCATAAAGCTTATAAATGAAGTTATCCCCTTGGTGTTCAATCATAAACCATAAAAATGTGCTAAATCTAGGAACTGAACAAAACATTACTGTTAAGAGCACTTTTGTGTTCTACAAATGACTGATTTCCCCCAAAAATACACACATTTCCTGACACTTGTCGCCTTAATTATGTTTGCCATCAGCCTGAGATTCAGGTACACATTGTAGATGACTTCATGGTTGTTTGACAGAGGTCGAGATAAAACTGTTTAAATGTAAGTAGTGCTTTTGCAGGGAGTGTTGTGTGCAATGTTCATTCATGAAGTTTAGTTAGTAATTCATCAGGCACTGTGGCAGGTGTGGTTGTGGCGTCTCTGATTCGCTTTTGGCTGGATCCTTGTGTTGCATTATCTTCTGTCTCTCTACACTTTCCTGTACCTAAATGAAAAGGGTGGTGATCAATGAAAGCAATCCGGGGGACAAGAAGGAAATGGCTGGCCAAGCATCTGTCCCTGAACACTTTAGTTATTAGTTATCATTATTGTTGAACCTTGATTAGAGAATCTAGAAAAGAAACGCTTTGAATTGCATTGTTTGTTAAACTTTATTTTATTTAATTTTTGATGGGCCCCTCCTATATATGCCCAGCTTTGTGTGTCTGTGTGTACCACATTTGTGATGATTTTATTGGCCGAGCACGGAATCTGATGATGTGTTCCCCTCACTTCACTCAAGTGTGTGTGTTTTTTTTAAAGAAGCTCATCACCCTAAAGTGGAAATACCTAATATGGTTGTGCTGTCTCTGGTTTGGTCTAAATGAAGCAACATTGACCTCCAACTTAAGGGCAATAATCCATGATGATCAAAATAAAGCAATTTGGGAGGAACTGGCCAAGCTACTGTCCCTGGACACTTTATTGCCTGCCCTGGGCAATCGTTATTGTCGACCCCTGATTAAAGAATCAAGGCAGACAAATGATACAATATCAGGACAGCTTTTTATTGCATTGTTTTTTAAACATAGGAACAGTTAAAAGAAGGACACAGCGACAATGACAAACTGCCGTGCGTGACTATAGTGCAGTGCACTACACTACCTTCCCCTTATGACCAACCCTAAACTCAACCCAACTCAAATAAGAGTCGAAAAGCCATGTTAAGCCTTACTGGCTTAACTGGGTTGCTGGCACTGCAATACACAGGTAAAATTGGCACAAACTTAAGTACTATTAATGACAATATATGACAATATAGTTATGCGAGGCATCTCGATTTGGGCTTGAGTTTCAGCCCAAGCCCACCTCCCCATTGACTTAGAGTTTTAACAAGTAAGTAAGTGTGAAACTTTCCAAAATGTTGCCCATTTCCTTCCCTGGATCATAACGCAGCCTAAAGGAAAACTTGTGTGGGTGTGTGTGTGATTAAAAGACAGACACTTCATGCAGTAGATTCAGTTAGTTAACACATTTAACTATACGTTATTAACACATTGTAAACAACAGCAACACGCTTAAATATGTTTTTCCCCATCTTGCAAATTATCCCATGGGCCTCAATTAAAATGCTACAGAAATGATATAACACTGAAAATAATTTAATGTTTGGCATAAGCAAATGTTGCTAGAGAAAATTCTTGGGGCGATGTGTGATTCAACATTCTGCTTGCAATTGTCAGAATAAGTGTGTCCAATATACACTGTGTACACTTTTGGTTGCACACGCACACACACACACACACACACACGCGCACACGCACACGCACACGCACACACAGTCACACACACACACACACACACACACACACACACACACACACACACACACACACAGGTAGGAGAGAGAGAGAGAGAGAGAGAGAGAGATGGGTGAAGGAAACAGAGGAACGGCCTTGCTTCCTCTTCACGCCACAATAGATAAGAAACACTTCCGGGCGACGAGGAGCTGACGAAACAGGCCACTGATGGTGTGGATCAATCTCCCGAGATTGGTCCTCGCATCCACGGTCGAACGGGATGACTCATAATCTTCCCCATCAACGCCCAGAGCCAAGCAGCTATCACAGTCGTGGTGATTAATTACATGTGCCTGGAGATTCGTCAATGAAACAGTGTGGGCTCGTAATTGGTGTTTTGGCCAGCGATGTGCTTTTGAGTTATGCGGGTGAGAGGCAGAGGTGTGGAGCAGGCAGTGGTCCTGTCCTGGACATGGGGGAAACCTGCTTGCTTATTACAAGCTGTTGAGAGGTGGTAGAGCGGTGCTCGGTGTCCAATGCAGTTTCCCTTTCCTTGTGTGGGTTTTGCTTTTGCGCTTCGTTACTTTGTTGCTTTGGGGGGGATGGTGGGTGATTGGTCCACTCCTTTGACCCAGACCCCCCTCCCTCAGCTTTAATAAAAAACTGTAACCCCTAATCACCACACACACACACACACACACACACACACACACACACACACACGCGCTGCATCCAATAAAGCTGCAGGGCCGAGGCCCAATTACAACGGCGCAGAGAGAAAGAGAGATGGCAAGAGAGAGAGATAAACTAATTACAGTGACAAGTGAGGGAAGCGCCTATAGTCTGTCAGTGTTGGAGGTGCGGTGAGTTACCGTACAGGGGAAGAGAGATTGGGGGGGGTTAGGGGATTCTGCTTCTCTCAGCCAACCCTATAGGGATAGCTGACGGATACGGATACTCTAATTTTCTCCATCCATCCACGAAGGGCTCGGCTGTGTCTTGTTGTGTTGTGTTGTCTGCAGGGAACGAATACTGTTGGTAAAGGAGGAGAGGAAGGGATGAACGGTTGGGTTGGAGGGAACCGGGGAGCGACGCATGGAGACAAATGATCTGTGACGTCTAGATTGAACAAAGTGCCGGATGTTGCGCGAAATTGGATGCGGGTGACGGGTTGGGTCACCTGCCAAGGCGCCAGCGGCCGCGGTCTGTCGTCTGGCCCTAGTGTGAGGTGTAATTAACGAAGAGCTCTCCCTAATTACTCTTCGTCAGTCGGAAAACGCAGATGATATACTGTATAATATGAGCTAAAATAAACCGAGTAACTTTTTGTTTTGTGAAGTGAAGTATTCTAAGAAGCAATTAGCAGGAGAATCGCAGCCCGTGTGACTCACCTGACACCGGGTGTCTCATCATTCCATCACGCTTATGCTTGCCGCTTCTGTCTGAGAACATCAGCTACAGTAAGCGACTGAGAAAGGCAGTGGAACCATTGACATATAAAGATGAATTCGTACTGATTTACCTGCTTCAGTGTTGCTTTTATGACAACTCAAGGGGTAAATGGCTAAAATGGAATTTGGCTGTGAATGATTAGGAGTGGTTCAGTGTAGCAGTGGTTCCCAAACCTTTCAGCTCGAGACCCAAAAGAGAGATTAGACGTTTATCCGGGAACCAAACTAGTGAAAATAGCAGATCTACAAGCACACAAAGCGTTGTTTTGCGCCACATTGAGAACTGGTAGATTGGCTATTTTCAACATTTATTTGTTTATCTTAAACATTTGTTTTCTAATCTATGGAATTTACGTCACCATGACGTAACATGTCTATTTGCTCAGACACTATGAATGTAATGTTTATGTAGGACGAAATTATTAGACACAAAGCTGATTTGCTCATACAGTACACTATGACGTAAAATGCTCCATTCATTGCCAATAGGAATTTAATGTTTGAGGACGAAAATAGCCAATTTGCTCCATTCCTTGTCAATGCGAGTTTAATGTTTGTGTAAGACGAAAATGTATACTAATAGCTGAATATAGGAGGGCCTAGCGCCCCTCAAAAAATAAAGCGACCCATAAAAATGGGTCCAGACCCAGTGTCTGGGAACCAGTGTAGGTATAGTACATGGAAAACACACAGCCAGCTGACCGGGAGGTAGAGATGGAAGCCACTGCTAGTTAGCAGTGGTTTGTTTGTGTTCCTGTTGTCAGCTGCTGACCAGAGGGTGACATGTACTGTATCATATGTCCACCCACGCTGTCCACAAAGTAAAGTCTTAAAGTCAGCTCTTCGGTGCTACTGAAAAGAGTATGAATCGGCCCTAACGGTTATGTATCGTTATGGGCATGTTGGTGCCCCCTAGGTTTGTGTAAGCTCAGCTGTACTTTTCCCCCTTTATACTGACAGCTGTCGTACTGAGGAATGTCTGTCTGAATGTCGTACCGACACAGCAGATCAATACATACTAAACTACTCAGATGATAGAAGTTTAATTTCTCTCCAATGATCCTGGACTGCACCAACACAGAGTAAATACGGTGGTTGAATGGAGTGATAACAATTAACGCTCTCATCATTAACACAAAAAAGACAGAAGAGATTATATTTGGTGCACGCACGCACGCACGCACCTACGCACGCACGCACGCATGCACGCACGCACACACACACACACACACACACACACACACACACACACACACACACACACACACACACACACACACACACACCGGTGTTTGACAGCTCAACTGTGTGGCATTTCAAATGTTTCCCCTAACCTACCACCCTTGAAAGGGCTTACAGGTGGATAACTTGATATGCCCCTTTGCAATGCAGAGACCATGATCGCTCACCTCCCAAGCTGACCTTTAAAAAGATAAGCCCCAAGAAGGAACTTTCCCCACTGCTGAAAGAAATATAATAAATACGGCTGCTTGATCAAGTGCCCCAGGCGTCCCTCTCAGATGCTCCTCTGACTGCCCTCTAGTTACTACTAGAGTCTAGTATCTTATTTAGATGTGTGTGTGTGTGTGTGTGTGTGTGTGTGTCTTTATTTATGTATGAAGACAGTTGCGAACATAGCTATGATGCTACCTTTACAGAATGATACTTTTTGCGTTTTGGAGTAGAGCTGTTCAATTATTCACTCAGCTGGTGCCAGGGCTATTGGGATAGATGGAAATCTAATACCTGTATGGCATCCATCACGCCTTCAGAAAAACCCATTCAAGCCCAAGGACATTTTCTCCCCATTCCTTCCTTCTGACAGAGCTGAACACTCACCACATGGACTGGGAATTTTATGCCTCTCGAAAGGCCCACAAACTGCACAAGGGACTGCGATTATATTGCGAGCACTCCTTTTTCATAAGAAGAAACAAGAGAAATTAGCCAAATCGTTGAACATTGGTGTTGTAAATGTAATGTTGGCTACTGTAAGTGACAGTGATATCTGGTGGAGATTTAAGACAAACTTAACCGACACAATTCACTTTTTGCCTAGCAAGGTCCAAGGTTTGGTGTGATTAAATCCCTATACGCTTGAAAACGAGTCATGACTAAGGGCCACAAGTAAAGGCATATGTGTATGAAAGAGGCATACGCAATATGAAGGCTTTAATGCAAGCTACTCAGCCGAACGCACCACCTTCCTAATTAGGACTTGCAGATCCAGAGACTGGCTAATTATACTGTAGCATACCAGACAGTGACTCCCTGCCAATACGCTCTGGGTGGTAGCAGAGTCGAAGGATTACAAGGTTTTCTGTGACACCTGTCTCCTGTTTCTGTAGCGTGAGGCAACTTGATGTACAAGTACACCCCCTGGACACGATATGTCGCAGGGACTTACCCCCAATCCAACCCTTGATGTCTTTGGTTTGGTATGACCCGGCCGGGGATCGAACCCCAACCTCCCAGTCCCAGGGCGGACACTCTAACCACAATGCCACTCAGCTTGTCCTTATACTACATTCTACTATGGCCTTACCCGTTCTAATATATGAAAAGGAAATGATGTACAGTGTGGGTAATGTGATCACATTGATTGGGAGGGAATTGTCAACGGATGATCTTGGGAAGTTGGGTTGGGCACAAAATTAATGTTACTGATAGGGGTTTAACGATATAGTAACTGCATCGAAAAATCTATTTTAATTTCAAGAATCGAAGAATATCGAAATGAATGCATCGTATCGTTTTGCAATGGAAATAATCGCTATCGAATCGTTTTGCTATGCAATTAATCGATTGTATCGATTTCAAATCATTGAATCTTATCATATCGGATCGCCATAATGAACCATTATTGTCCATGAATCGTATCGTCAACCATGCATCGTGATACGTATCGTATCGCTGTTGAAATGTAGCGTTACACCCCTAGTTACTGATTGTGAGGGAATTGTTAACGGATGAGCCTGGGAAGGGCACAGAGGTATAGGCCTAACATTATTAGGCAGTGGTCTGCGTGCGGAACATTCCCTGGTAGGGGGGGGGCAGGCTTGTCACCGCCATTCACTGTGAGTACGCCCCGACACCCCCACTCTCACAGATAGGTGATTTCATCCCCCGCACTTTTGACCACCCGACCGTCTGTTTCCCCTATATGAAAGCCTATTGGCCCATTTAAGATTGATTGAACGGTGACTGTGCCATTTTTGTCTAGGCAAAGCAGGCCTATCTGGGAATTTTGGCTGGGAATAGGCTACAAATTAGAACAAACAAATAAATAAAACACAGAATTCGGCGTGCAGGCATCGTCCTCTCCCCACGCTCATCCCCCCACCTTAATCAGATACCCTGTGACACCCTGGGGGGTCTGCATGTGTATTGCTGGGACTCACATAAATACATCTTTGTGTGGCTGAGACACACACACACACACGCACACACGGCATACGACCCAGAGTTGATTAGAGACGTTCGAACATTGCAAAGTTGTCGCTACGATATCGGGGAGGAAGCGAGAATGAGGTGAATCCACGTTAAGTTATCAGTATGGCTAAAGGCAGTCTAGAGGCTTGGGGACTGAAGGTGGACGGACACGGACACAGTTAGACTCAAGGAAAAACATGAAGGAACTTCCTTCATCGCATGCCCATTTTGCGATGAAGGAAGGACTTTGGCGTGCCCATGTGACGTGGCCATGTTTTCTGTCAGAAAGCCTTGACGGCAGCGACAGCCCTGTGTGACACGCCAGAGCCAAGACGTTCCACGTCTTCCGATTCAGCAGCTTCCAATTTACATACCGAAAGGGTTGGAATCGTCTATTATCTGACCTTGTCACGCACGCACGCACACACGCACGCACGCACGCAACATGTAGCAAGCAAGATATCTCTCCATGCTAAGCCTTATCATTTCCAGGCAGCTCTGCCATGGAAACCATATCCCCAGAGAAATGAATGGAATATTGCAGCGGGGCGACGTGTTATCGGTGGAATCATTGCAACCCACTCAAATGAGACCGTGCTGTCAATATGGCGTATGGTCGTGTCCCAAATTGAATTATGATGATGATACTGTCGTGCACTCCCTGGTGCTCACGCATGTACTGTGTGTGTGTGTGTGTGTGTGTGTGTGTACGACAGTGGGCTTTAGTGCAAGCGTACACAGTGAAATCCTCAGTGTTCATTTAACTTTAACTCATGGAGTGTACAAATGTAACGACATGGAATGGTCCAATTGGTTACATTTGCACACTTTCCTTGTACATATTCTGTGAGGTAATGTCGCCATATAATATGGTAAGTGGAGGTTGTCAGCAGTAGGCCTTAATGCTTTAAATCCGGCTTCCCTTCAGTACATACAGGGAGGGTAGGACGGGGAACAAAAATCATATGACTGGTTGACAACAGCTATCATGACGTTGCAATATTTATAATCCGCTCAACTGGGATTTCTGTTATAGTCAGTGGACCCAGGTTTAAGGACATGCCGCTTTAATGCTTACAATAGGATGGCATCATTTGTTCAAAGTGTCGGGACTCGGGCGTCAGTTTGTTGTGTCTTCATGCCACTGCGTGGATTCCATGAGGAATGGTAGCTTGACACTATGTAGCTGCTAGTGTGAACTCAGAAAAAAGTATATCATTAACATATTACCTCTTATCAAAACAGGATTAAACTAAACGGGCACACCCAGGCCTCAACCACCTGGATTTATTTTAATTATTTTTGCTAGTTGCTCAGGCAATAGTCAGTCCCTTCTATTTTGTTCATTCTTTTCACAGTGTTTAATTTTTTGCACAGTGCTATGTGACACTAGTGGCTCCATTTGGAACATGACATGACATAATATTGTGTCAATATTAATGTTGTCAAATTACAAATAGATTATAAATAGATAGATTATAAAAAAAGATGGATTCATTGTGCCATTGCCGTCGATAAGTAAACGTGATGCTGTCGGCACAGGCTGCTAACTTGCAGGCACATTTCATACTGACATAATACCGGTTCAACCAGTTCACGTCTAAGGAAAAGGCTGGAGTCTTTATTTTCCTTCTGTAGAAAGCCATTAGCTTTAAATCCTCAGCACAGTAATCGACAAGTACATCTTAGAGAGGATATATGGAGATAAGGTTGGACAAAGGTGTTCCTTGGAGTTCATTTAATGTTTTCTCTCCTCTCACCTCACCATATAGCCACCCAACCCCCTAACCCCCCTGTGTGTCCTTTTTCTACATTCCCCTCTCTCTGTGACCCAGATAGCCATAAACCATGACATTTCAATCTCTTTAGAAGCAAATTCAGCCCACTGTAATTCATTTGACTGACACAGCCTGTCACTGATTGGAAGCTTCTCGAATTAATAGAGCCATTAGCGCTCGCCTATGTGTCTGCGTTTGAGATGGTTATCACAGATGACAGATGATTGACGGCCAGATGAATGGAGTAACTGGCTGGACAATGTATGGCAATTTGACTAGAGCCTGTGAACACAAAGCCTTGCGTGTGCAAAACGTGTATTGTCACATTGCAGGTATAGACTATACTGTATTCATGCACGCATGCACACTAATATACAAACACGGGGCACGGTGGCACAGTTGGTAGTGCTGTCGCCTCACAGCTAGAAGGTCCTGGGTTCGATTCCCGCTTGGGACGCTGTGGGTGCTGGCGGCGTGTTTCCTCATCCGCGTCATCAGCGCCCATACCCGAAGGCGGGGTTGCGAAACGGCCTTTCTGTGTGGAGTTTGTATGTTCTCCCCGTGTCCCCTAGGGTAGGTACCCTCACAAAAAACATGCAGTAATCCTGGTCACTAAACTGCCTCCCCCTGGCCAGCCGGGGCGCCTGATGGAGGGGAAAGGAACTGGTTGGAATAACGTGTTCTATTTCGTCCCTGCTGACCGCCAGAGGCGGTGCTTTAAGCATGAATATGTCCTTCGCGCATGCGTCGTCGAGTGTTGTATACAAACAAAGTCAATTTTGACCCCGTGATGACCCGAAGTAGTCTATATCTTCCGGCAGTCTGCAGGGGATCAGTCTCTAATTTTTCTCGCGCGTCGTGGTGAGAAATTTGCACTGGGCTGCGAGGTATTGCTATGCAATACAATATGCAGCTACGGTGCCTGTACCTGGTCGCCGGTAGTTCTGTGACGGCGTGACTGCCTGTCGGAGTAGCGTTTGTTCGCCCTCCAGGAACTGCGACTATGGTTTTCTATCTCCTCGATGAATGGAGTTTATTTCGCGGATTCACGTGGACGCAGGAGCGTCCAATCTCTCTCGCCGGTAAGGAAGGCTAACCCCCCTCGGACGAAAGGTACGTTATCGTTTAAAGTGGTGCTATCCCCGCTAAACAGACGTCCAAATGATATGATATATATTTTTATCATGGCATAAACTCTTGTGAGTAGAGGCTGCGTTCGCGCCGCCTCCCTGCTCTGCATAAAAGTTTTTTTCGACTGTGAACGCTAACAGACGTTCAAATTATATGATTATTGTATCATGGCATAAACTCTTGTGAGTAGAGGCTGCGTTCGCGCCGCCTCCCTGCTCTGCATGTTTTGTTCAACTGTGAACGCTAGCGCTTATTATAAGCGACTATAAGACTTGCCGAAGGATAAGAACACTGTCATAATATTACCTTCGTTTGATAAACACGCTACTGTCAAGCTTTGGTTAGCCCCTGCTGATGGCAAGCATTGTCGCTACATACTCTCAGCAGTCGACATATAACTTATGACTTAAGTTAGTTAAGGCTAACCGGCATTTTCTGTTTGACAAGCCCCGCTGGCCAAAGCCATATACCAATATTGGCAGCATTCAAGCTTAACCGCTTTTGCGAATAGCTTGTATTCTTGTTGTTATTATTAGCCCGGTACAGGAGCAGCTACCTGCGTCCTCCCAGGGTATTGATGTTGCTACCAGTATAGTCTGTAGCTAAATAGCTATTGGTGTACATAGCCTGTCTGGTTGTTAACCCAGCTGGCCCCCAGCAGTGGGCCTAGCTGAAGCTGCTACCAGTATGTATTATTATACAGTATGATTTTATATTATTTTATTTTAATGTGAAGCACTTTGAGTTACATTTATGTATGAAAATGTGCTATATAAATAAAGTTTATTATTATTATGTCTGGAGCTCAAAGCTCCATTAACAGTTTTTGCATATACAGTGGGTGCAACTTGGTTTGTCCACCTGTAGGTCCCATTAACCCAGCTGGTCCCCAGCACAGGGTATCTGGCACTGCTGCCAGCGTAGCTCACAGCAGCTACCAGTAGTTTAAAGTTAAAGCTGTTTATGAACAGGCTATAGCTTGTCTTGTTTTTAGTAGCCCAGCTGGTCTCCAGCATAGATCTCTAACTGGCGCTGCTACCTGTAGTTGTAGCCCAAGCGCTTATTATACTATCTAAGATAAAAAAAAAAAGCTATCTGTGTATAGCTTGCTTTACTGTTTGTTGGCCCAGCTGGTACAGGGCAGGCAGCGTATGCGCTCCGCTCCTCCAGCATACGGCCAGCTTGATGTTACTTACTACTAATGTTTGTTAGCTCAAGCATTTATTAACAGCTATCGGTGTATAGCTTGTTCTGTTCTTAGCTGCAGCTGATACAGGCAGCGTACGCGCTCCCTTCCTTCGGCAGGTGGCCCCTATTGGTGGAGCTATCGGTTGTAGCCTTTTCTCCAAAACTAGCTTGTGTCGGTTTATTTAACCAAACTTCTGGCTGGGGTAGGCAGCGTTAGTGCTCCCTCCTCCCAGCATGAATGCGTAGTAGTGCACACTTGACTAGTGTATTGGAAGTGTCTTTTGTTTCGCTCTGGACTAGCAAACATAAATTACAATAGTCTGGTTGCCCTTTAACCACACTAATAATAATGCACTTGGAGTTTGGATAAATGTCATAGTGCTGGGATAAGCGTTCGCATAGGAAACACTACAGCTGCTACATAGCAGCGTCCAAACCTTGACTGGAGGCTACTTTATTATCATAATGTATAAGTAAGCCTCCGCCGGGGGTACAGGTAGCATACGAGCTCCCCTCCCCCACCGCGACCATGCAGGTCGCACAGTCTATCTAACAGCAACATCTGTGTGCTGTTTCTATGATGCACTTTACATCTGGTTGAATCTCAAAGTGCTACAATGAGCATTTGCATAAAACGTAAATGCATGCTGCGGCAGGTATAGCAGCATTCAGTTTTTCGATTAAGTCATTAGATGCCGATCTAAGTTAAAGCCTCTGCTGGTACAGGCAGCGTCCGCGCTTCCTTCCTACAGCATACGGCCCCACCCCTAGCAACCAGTAGCGTCCGCGCCCTGGGCTAGTTGGGACTGGTGTGCACCGGCCGGCCCAAAGGAACCGGTGCCACCACAACGGAAAGTTCCCACTTTTGTACCTCGAAAGCCTCTGCTGGTACAGGCAGCGTACGCGCCTCCTCCCCCCAGCATACGGCCAACACCTAGCAACCAGCAGCGTCCGCGCCCTGGGCTAGTTGGGACTTGTGCGCACCGGCCGGTCCAGAGTAACCGGTGCCACCACAATGGAGAGCTCCCACTTTTGTACCTCGTATGAAGCTCTCCTTCAGCCGTGAGCCAACCTTGGTCCTGCCCCGTGTGCCAGGAGGAAAAGGTCTGACCGCTGGCTACAGCAGATCCGAGAGGGCTCAGCTATCTGCGGAGTTGGCCCACATGAGGTCCATGCTCACTTCGGATGACACCTAGGCACCTCGGAGGGTGCCGAAGCGCCTCCCTCTCTGATGCCACAGCTGACTCGAGGTTGATGTGCTCTCCCCGACAGCTTAAGCTATGCACTTCCATGACTATGAGGAAGATGCAGAAGGCAGTGCCTCCCAGGCATCAGAGCCAGCCTCCCACTTCTCAGCTCATGCGCATAGCCGTGGAACGCATACTAAAGCAGGCAGTCGGCTCCTCCAAGCGCCTACTGCAGACGCGGCTTTGCCGTCTTCGCCGTCCCCCACGCCTGTACCTGAGTCAGCTACAGGCCTGCCGGGCGGACGATCAGGGCTTTCTCCCATCTCTATACCGATGGCGAAATCCTGGCAGCCCTGCCCTGATTGAAAAAAGTGTCCTGAGACAACCCGTTACGACTTGACACTTTAATAGATTGGAACGCACAAGGCGATAAGGGCTGGCCTGGGTTACATGCCAGCCACCAAGCCTGTCACTGCATCCCTCATTGTGTTCTCCAACGAGGCCCGGCGGCGGAACGCTAGGTGACCTCGACCCCAGTACAGGAGCACAGGCAACCTGCTCACTGGGGCCTCCTTTTCACACCTAATAGTGGCAACGTTAATACTGGCTCAGCCACCTTGGGTGTATCACTGGAGGCATTGGCGTCATGTCCTCAGAGCACGGACGGCTGATGCCCATCGTATCTCTAGCCCGTCGCCAAGCCGGGTTTCCACAGTCAAGCTTGACTGATGAGACTAGGCCAACTCTCCGTAGTCTCCCTGAGGAGCCAGGAGCACTAGGTGGTTCAGCCGGGGCGAGAAGCGCCGGAGCGAACCATCCAGGTGGGGAAGACCAGGCTGCAGCTTGTAGGCCTACGACACATCACGCCTCCCAAAGGGCCGAGCTCCAACATTGATGAAATCATCTTGACTGCCCTCGGAGCTCACGTATCACCGCCGGCCCACACTAGAGGCCAGCGTGTTCCCTGGCGTCCCACGCAGGGACCTGACTGTGACTTTCCGGGCTGTGCAGCGCCTTCTGACGCCAGCCCCCCATATCCGGCGGGTCAAAATGGCCATTATCAGCAACATGACGAGAGCCCTACTATCAGACCAGGAGTGATGTGTCCTCCTGCCCAAGGGCGCAACAGAGGCTGTATATCCTCAGTCACACTAAGGGAAGTCCGATCTACATACTTCCTTGTGACGCAAGACAGACGGGTGTCGACATGTCTTGAAGCTGATGGGACCCAACAGGTTTATGAAGTTCGTGCCAGTCTACTGGGCCGAACACGGCAATGTGCTGGAGCGGCAAGTGGTGTGCTCCGCTCTACAGCACTTCCTGCCGTATTTTTATTTAACCTTTATTTAACCAGTAAAAAAATCACATTGAGACTTGTGTGCACTTCCTGCCGTACAGGAGAGGCGAGCACATTCTCATACGTTCGGGCAACACCTCGATCGTGTATCACGTAAGTCATCGGGCAGGGCCACGTTTGCTTGGCTGCTGTAGGGGTCTATGGACCCCCTCCTGACTTGGGCAGCCTCCCCGCCCGATCAGCCTATAGGCAAGTTGTCTGAGTGGAGAGCGGGACTACATGGTAGGCTCTCCCTCCCATCGAAAGCTTCCATGAGGGGAGCGGTACCCCATCCAGTGGTGGTGAACACTAATCAGAGGCTACCCCGGCAGAGCGGAGGTGGACCTCCTCACCCTGGACCTCACTAACCTCCCTGGTTCTCCCTAACGGAGACACCCAGCCCACCGGGCCAGGACGCAAGGGTCCGACGGTTTCATAGAACCTGAACGCCACAAATGGCTGTCAGCCTGCTGGACTTCTTAGGCTTCCTGCCACATAGCCAGTATGAACGGAACGACCTACATCGTTCCTGACACACATGGCCCTAAGCAGACCACCGCCCACAGGGCACTATCCTTTTAAATGCGCACTGCCAGAGGCACTGCATATGCCTTGCCACTGCCTCTCTGATACGACCAGCGCCTCAGAGTTATTTAGGAGGGTCACACCATACTGCTGGTTGCCCCCCCCCCCCCCCCCCAGCCAAGAAGTACTTGGTCTCCAGACCCAGTCGGAGGACGCCATGGCGTCTCCCCGACAGAGGTCTCCCCAACTGGGAGGCGGTCGGATACGGCATTCAAATGCTCAACGCCCCCAACTGTGCGTTTGGCCACTGGCGGCCCTGAACCGCTGTGTGGAACCAGCCAGGCATGCCACCCTGAATTCAAGGGTGACATCCATGACATCCATCAGGCTACTGTACGATAACCGATGGAACCTATTTCCAACTGAGGCCAGAGCAAAGACCTAGTGCGCTGCTCTGCCTACCTGTCTGGAGTTCCGCAGTCCCTCCTAGACAAGGGCCGATCTCCTACTCTAAAAGCATAAGTAGGGGCAATATCATGTTGATATGCTAGAATCAATATTGCTGTAACGAAGCGTGGCCGTGAGCGGCACGTCCTGTCTGTTAGTGACTTGCGTTCGAAGCAAAGCTCAGACGGCCTGAGTGTCTCTGTGGCCGAACAGTGTTCCTCCTGAGGGTGCTGTCACATACACACCTCAACCAGCCTATACGGCTAGCATAGTTTTACCCTCCACCAGGAGAGTGGATGGACGAGCGGGACCTATTGCGCCCAGTGTGGGCCCTGAGAGCCGCTTGTTAGACCTGCCGAATGCTTTCGGCGGTCAGAATGGCTGTTCCGTTGTGACGATGGCCCTTTCAAAGGTAGCGCTCTCTCCAGACAGCGCCCGCCCCACACTATTGTGGATGCCATCAACCACGTTTATGGGGCGAGTGATCGTACCTTACCATTTGGCGTGAGGTGCCACTCTTAACGGGAGCGTCCCCACATCATGGGCTGCCCCGAGGGAAGTACCCCTGGAATGTATCTGTGCCGCTGCCTCATGGGCATCACAGCGAGTTGTCTGTTCCTCTGGGTGAGTGTTGCCACTCCCCACCCGCTGGACGTGGTCCTCTTACGAGAGTCCTCCAAGCCTACTCCTTATGGTTTGTGATCAGGATCCCTCGTGACTTGGCTGGCATAAGTCATTCATGCTTAAAGCACCGCCTCTGGCGGTCAGCAGGGACGAAATAGAACGATAGTTACGTATGTAACTACGGTTCTATGAGTCCCGAATGACCGCCAGAGGCACTCTGTCACTCAGAATCCTCGAGTTCGCGCGAGAAAATTCTGTAGAGACTGATCCCCTGCAGACTGCCGGAAGATATAGACTACTTCGGGTCATCACGGGGTCAAAATTGACTTTGTTTGTATACAACACTCGACGACGCATGCGCGAAGGACATATTCATGCTTAAAGCACCGCCTCTGGCGGTCATTCGGGACTCATAGAACCGTAGTTACATACGTAACTATCGTTCCTTCCACGTGCTACGTCCAACCAGGGAAACTCCTCCCTGTCAGGTGTAAAGGAGCAACTTGGACACTCAGGCATGAAGGAAGCATGAGTTCAAGTCCGTTGCTCTCCCCATGTCCCCCATATATGGGGACTAGGTTGGTGGAGCGTGTGTAGAGCCCAGGATCACATTAGATGATTGACACAGGGGTGAAAAATGGGTTACAAAATCGTGGGATAAAAAATATATTTAAAAAAAATATATATACAAACACACAGGCCCCACGCACACGCGCAGACGCAGCACACACACATCTTATATTATCATATCGACTTACTGTATGTGGGCAGATATGCCTACACAGTACACACATTCATTACATTTTTCAGGATATTTGTTCAACACAGACTACTCAGAATAGTCAAAATGACAAGACGTGGCCATTTATTATAAAAAAGCAAAAGGGGGTTCAAAGTAATTTTAATTTTAAACCAGTTGGTGGGGTTGTGCTTGTGGCAATTTCCATTACATTCTCTTATAGCACTCTCTGCACACGGTATGGCAATATGACATACACAATCATAAATGCACGCACGCACAGTCGCGCGCGCGCGCACACACACACACACACACACACACACACACACACACACACACACACACACACACACACACACACACATGTCTTGTGGTGAAATCCTGTGTATGGGTTTACATAACCAAGCAACCCTATATACGCCACTGCAGAGCAAGCACACATTAAACACCTCTCTGTCTCTCTGTTTGTCTCTCATCCCTCTCCCTGTTTCTCTCTGTATTTCTGTTTCTCCCTCTCTCTCTCTTTCTGTCTCTCTCTCTCACACACACACACACACACACACACACACACACACACACACACACACACACACACACACACTCACACTCACACACAACGACCCTCAAAGCAAACAGCTATCATTCAATGCCAGTGGAGGCTGCGACCTTTCCAAAGCCTTGGCACCATTCATTTGATCTGAGGTCTGGTGTGTCAGAGGATCTATGGTGCCCTTTCAACATGACAACACCACACCAAAGTCATGATCAGACTCATCGCATGGGGAAAAATACAGGATCTATAAAAAAATTGCCTCAGCGCTGAACAAATAATGTAAACACTGGGGGGAAGAAAACAACGGCAAAAGGCTATAATGTTTTAGGCTGCAAGTTACCTATATTATCTTCAGTTTATGTTCTTGTATTGCCTGGCTCATTTTATTTGGAAGCCTAAGTTTGTTATATAAACCTCTTGAATCTTGAACCTTGAACCGTTTTGGTGTCGTTCAGCTTTTGGGTCTTCAGCACCACTCCAGAGTCCTGACATCAGTGACGTCATGTATGTGGGTGGCTGGGGGGCTTGGGCCCTCGTGAATAATTTGTAACACCTTTTGATCATCCATTACGACTGTTATGGTGCTGAAATGTTGAAACAAGATGCTGAAACGAGTCATGAGTGAATCATTTGTTCGTTGTGAACTGAAATCGTACCACTCTGTGTTCATTACCAAACTATAAATAAAAGTAAAAGTGCGGGGGAGTGCGGAGGGTGGGGGTGGGCCCCTGTGACAATTATAAGAACTCTTTGTCTCTGCCTGACATCCACTGAGTTTTGCTGCAAGATGCCATTGCAACCAAATGTTGCATCACTGGCTGGTCATCACCCTTGCGTTAAAGTGATGATTCCTCAGCCATTTCGTGGAAAGGTCAAAACAGAAGCTGATGAGGTGTCAAGAGGTATTGATTCGACTGACTCCCTGGTCACTACTGACAAATGTGAAAACTGAAAACGCTTCTGTCTCTTGTTTGGGTGGAGAGATCCTGACTTAAAACTATTTCCTCACACGTCTGTAACACCGTTTTTGAAAGTGCTAATACAATTTGAAAATATATTACGAAGAGTAGTATGAAAGTATTATACCTTACCAAAACAATTCCCGTCCATGCACTGTCCACCTACATCTCAACAAAGTACATATAGGATAGGGGACGCAGTCACTTTATGAAATGGAACCAAATAATTTGCATCTACACTTAACCACAATTCTACTACTTAAGGGGGTATTTCACTCAAAGAAAAGCAATTGTAAAAACCCAGTCTCCTGACTCCCCTCACAAGGACAACATTAGTCACAAGTCACCAGGAACATTGTGTTTTCAATGACTCAAACGTGGACTTTGAAGTTCAATGGGTTTTATAAAGGAGGTTTATAAAGGACGTGTCCGATCACATTAATATCAAATGTTGAATCAAGTAACTTAACCCATTCTGGGCGGGATCCCATTTTGGTGTTGGTGCTATTGAAAAATAGCAGATCTACAAGCTCATAGCGCGCCACCGAGTGGCGCACTACGAGCTTGTAGGTCTGCTATTTTTGAAAAGTCGAAGAGCGACTGACATTTTTAGAATCTGATCTCAGGTCAGAATGGAAAACTGTCAGGATGTAGAAGACATTTTTAGAATCTGATCTCAGGTCAGAATGGGTTAAACACTGTTGTAGATGTTACAATTACCCTAGAAGTTTTTTCTTTTCTTGTTCAAATGAAATGCACCTTAAATCTATGTGGAATGTGGAATAATATTGGCATGATTCCAGTGGCGCTGCCCTATAGTCCGACCTTAGTCAGACCTCAAAGTTGCCATATGCATTACAAATTCCACTTTTGAGTATATGCTACAAGTATGACATGTTGACTGTGTGGCTCCGTTGAGGAGGAGAAACACTCACACCGTGCCGCGTGGCGATCATCTCCATTTGCTTCATCATGCCCATGCAGCCGATCAATCATGCACTTTCTAATTATACTACATACTTTCTAACCTACTGTTAGCAGCTCATTCAATCACCGGAGTGGAAACAAACTGGGATTTAAGGAAAAGAAAATCCCATCCCGTGAGACATATATGGTCACATCTCTAAACAGACCATGACTGAACGAAATATAGGCACGTTAGGAACCTGTGAGGAACATGTGGTGAACTGGAAGCTATGAGAGAGAGAGAGAGAGAGAGAGAGAGAGAGAGAGAGAGAGAGAGACTACAAAGAAATTGTGTCTACTGTAAAATGTGTTGTGATTGATTACATGTGATGTGGAGCAATTAGCAGAAATTAACAATTTGCATTTTAATAACATTATTATCATCAGTTAAATGAATTCATTATTCTTGATTAGTTTACCAGAATGACAAGTATGGCCCGATAGAGCGTGATGACACTAATCTAAGAGAGAGAGGCAGGCAGAGGAGCCACCTCGTGTCAGGGAGAGGAGAGACTATAGTATAGTAGATGGCTATAGGTCATAAGAATGCCCCGCAAAATGTATCATGTGTGGTCAGCAAGTTCTCGCATACTGTATATCCACAAGTAAGACGCGTGAACGTGGGACGCGAACACAGCTGTTGTGGCAGTCTGACACACACACACACACACACACACACACACACACACACACACACACACACACACACACACACACACACACACACACACGGGCCAATGAAATAAACACTGATAGTGTGATGTACTTCTATTGCACGCGCACTCGCACCTCCCCCTCATTATATCTTTTTTTAAATACGACAACCTCTGTGGGCATAGCTGCCACATACACACGTGTGATTTATTTTCTGCACACAAACTGTGTGACAGACAGCGGACATGTGATTTTGACACATTACCAGCTGATAGCAGGCGAATGGAGAAATAGGTGAGGTGCCGTAGGATTCGCCAGAAAGCAGCAGCACCTTGGGTGAACTGTGTGAACGTATCGGTTTGACGCACTCACATTTTCTCTTCTCTTAACATCACTTCTGAACATCGTATGGGAAATGTAATTGTAGTCGCAGTAACCTACAGGTGTAGGTTGTTACGACGGCCTGAAGAAATTAATGGATGCGCTGAAGCAAACTTTTAAAACGGGTTGTTATGCCCCTCTGTGTTGAATGCAACTTGGACCGGCGATCCTGGTCGTGAACGCGCGTCGCAGTTTACCATAGAGTTGTGTTTGATCATGGACGAGCCTTCATGTTAATTCAACCCAGTGTGCAAAATAACGTTTTAAATGGTTGTTTCAGCCCGTCGATGTGTTTTTTCAGCCCGTCGGGACAACAGACACATGTAGATTACCGCATCTGCCTTCAGATTTTTCATACGATGTTCAGATGTTAATAATTTGACATTAAACTGACACAACCTACTGACGTGGGCTGGACCAACTCGAGACATCTCAGCCAGGGTCAGTCAGAGCTAGCAGTGATAGGCTAACATAAAGCAACTTTTCAATAATACAAATAAAAGAGGAATGATCTGTACCTGTGGGCACTGGGTATTATCAAGGGAGGACAATGATGGAGATGGCTCTAATAAATGCACATTATGAGAGCATAGTTAGATGTTTTACTTTTATGTGTAGGCTTATAATGTAATATACTGTAGCTTACATAACATTTCCATTTCCAAGTAAGTGGATGTATATAGGCTATGGCAATTAAACATAGCCTAGTTTAATGGGAATGTCAGGTTGAACTTGAAGGAATACACACACACATTGTAGTAAAATGTGTGCAGTGATGCTAAATGAATGCAATTATACCATTTGCAACTAATCCATATTTAATCATTCCTATTTAGGAATTACCTGTCTGTCTTGAGCTGTGTTGCTGTACAGTACTAGGTACAGACAATTACGGGTTTTGGCAGCAAATTTTGATTTTAGTTTTAGTCACATTTTAGTCACCTGGAATGTTTTAGTGTTAGTCTAGTTTTAGTCAACTAAATATCATAAGATTTTAGTAAGATTTTAGATGGCCTTGATGCCATCATAATGACTGTTTTTAGTTTTACACTTGCTGAAAATCTACAAGCTCACAACGCGTCACGTTGTGAGCTTGTAGATTGGCAACCAAGTGTAAAATGATTTATAGGCCTATATCTCTTGTCCACTAGTCCCTAACATTTTAGTCTATTTTTTTTAAATTCCCCAATAAAACAGTTGGATTGGCTACGGCCACCCCCATTACAGATGATCCCCCCCCCCCCACCAATGAAGAGGGCATTACCTCCTTGTCCATCATCTGAACCAGAATCTGGTTCAAACATATATGGCTGAATCTCACCAATCTGCCATCCCTTTGCCATTTTGTAAACAATTAGGCAGAGGACTGGTGGGTGGTCTTAAAGTAGGAGGCGGAGGGATGGATTAGGTGGGTGTTGCTAAGGTTAAACTCACACATACTTAATGAACTGGTGTCCACATAAAATCATAATTTTAACCAATACTGTACACTTTTTTGAAAAGGTTCTTTCTCCTTATAATAATACCTGATGATCATGTTTTACAGTGGAAAGAAAATTGCGGCACTCCATCTTTAAGATATCGGAGCAAAGCTCGATTAGTTCAATTTGTCCGTATCATAATATGAGCGCTAAATGGGCGCAAGCTCATTTGGTAAGGGGTGAAAATTACACTTGTGCCGGGTGGAAGATATAGCAGTGACATTTGCACTTCCTTTACCGTTAGTTACCATATAGTGATTTAGCATAATTGAAGTCAAGCCAATGGTAATTGCATAGTGGCAAATCACAATAGAACTTATGTTAAGGCACTTGTCATGAAAGAGCAGGTGTAGAGAGTACTGCATAATTAAAAGGCCCCAAAGTCCCTCATTAGTATTGTCGGTGGGAAAACTCATGTTTAACAGAAACGCTATATGGAACAGAACCACAGTGTGGGTGTGCCGTCATACGAGAAGTATGCATTGGGATTATACTCTTTGAAAATATACAGTGTGCGTATGTGTGAAATAGGAACCCCCTTCGGCATGCATGCATGCACGCACGCACGTGCACTAGGGCTGTCAGAACGAATTTCATAATATGAAAGAAATTCGAATATTAAAAAATATATATATATTCGAAAGCTAAAATTGCCATTCGAATGGAGCTTTTATCATTTATTAATTCTATTTAATATTTTTTATTTTGTTTTATGTTATTTTATCCGCTCACTAAATGTATTGAGTGACGAATCTACCGCTGTGAAATCTCCCATCTGCACGCATGCACACATGCACACGCGCGCCTCGTCACCTCCTCCCTCCTCTGCACGCATGCACACACGCACAGTCGCACACTACTAGTGTGTACTGTGTAGCTATCAGCGCGCTGCAACTAAGAATCACTCACATGTTTTATTAGTACCGTCGGGTCCGTCGCAACTTGTGGACAGTTTGAAAATGCTGGTCCTACTGTACGTGCATTAAACCATTAACGTTGGTCCGGCTGGTTTCATTTTGTCCGAGATTACGTGAATCAGCATGGCTGCGCCTGCAGTAGGCTATTCCTATTACCAAAACAAACACATGGTAACCTACTTTTGTGTTGCACATGGAAAGCAACTGAAAACGACCATGGATATATTAAAGACAGTTCCCCTGTGCTGCTGTGCACAGCGGAGATAATGCACAACTCCAGGTACGAACCAAAAGACTGACTGAAGCTGATCATCCACGACTAACTATCTCCAGACTAGTCCTGCAGTCCCGCAATGAAGGAGAGACAATCTCGCCTCTCACTATAGTCCACTACAATGCCATTCTAGCCTTAAAACCTACATTTATGTGTTATTCAACAATTACTTTAGCGCAAAATATAGGCTTCTCTATATATCTTCATTGCTATGATGGCCTGTTCATCGTGATAGCCATTAGCCCAATCATTCTGTTTGAAAAGAAAAAAGAAAATGTCCTGTTCATGATTCCTGACTAGCCTACTCACTACTCAGACTATACTGTATCAGAAGTATACAACGTTCACTGTAAAATGCATTTGCACTATAGACAGACAACAATCTTACCGTGCTGAGTGCACTGTGCTCAATAAAACAACAGTTTAAACGCTATTTTGTGCCGAAAACCATTATTACATGGGCTGAAAGTACTGCTTTGTCGTTTGGAAGGGGGGCCCCTCTAGTGGACAGAACGTGCATCGTCAATCTGTATTATTATAGGCTAAATATGAGCTAAAATAAACAATGTAAATATTCGAATATTTTCGAAAATTACAAATAATGAAGCAATGAAATTCGAATTGGATTATAGAGGTGAACTGACAGCCCTAACGTGCACGCACGCACGCACGCACGCACGCACACGCACACGCACACACACACACACACACACACACACACACACACACACACACACACACACACACACACAAAGCAATCTTATCTTATTGTTTGGTTAAACAAACCCTGATTTTGGCCTGTTCCCCACTGTGCCTATGTTTAGCTAATTAATGATGGCAGAAGGAGTCACAGGCTAATTGTCTTTACAGATTACCATCAATTAATTAATGGGCACTTAATCAGGTAAGACAACAGTAGAAAGAAGAAATTAACCTAATGATTATTCATGCGGTGTAGCGGTTGGACTGAAATACCATGGCCACTCCAGAGACTGGTGAGAATGGAGCAGACCATCTGACACACAGCATGGAGTGTGTCTGTTAGCGTGCTTGCGCGTGCATGCGTGTGTTGTAATACAGTAACAGTAATGCTCGGTTGTGAAAAGATGTCCTCTGGTGGCTGCCTGGCCATTCAGTTGAATTAAGCTTATATACGTCTATTAAGCATGCACAGTGATATACTGTACATTTTCACAAGCCACGTCACGTGGCAGGAAGATATGAGAACTCATAGTCAGGTTCACTATGTTAAAATATAGTTTCTTTCAAAGTTTGTGGAGATCTGCAAAACTATACATTTTTGGAATCTTCAGAGCAATGGAGAATGCCAGAATCATTGGGGGCACTACTGCAAGATGCTGAGCATAATGTCTTTATTTGATTCATTTACCCAGAATAACATTAGATAATCTTAAATTACTAGGTTGTCTAGAAGCCAAAATAGCACACAGTAAAAATGGTGGTCATTTTCAACATCCAAAATATACAGGTGTCTGTGCTAATGCCAACATTATCCATGTAAAGAAGAGAAGGCAGGAATGGGAACAGAACAGAGTAACAGACAGAACAATCAACAGCTAAACTAAATACATAAGAAAGCCTGCACTCAACAAAACATACGTAAATTAAAATGATGGCCACCACAATATTGATGGAAAGGCCCCCTGAAAAGTAGGAATGGATTCAGCACCTCCACAAACATCCCGCAAGCTCATATTGGCCAATTTATATCTTTCCAGACCAGACTTTCTCAACTTTGGATCGGCTCCCACAAGGTTTCCCAGAGCAGTTGGACTGAAACTAATGTTCGTAGACACGTTTATGAACACATTTGTGAAGAAAGTTATTGGTAAAAGCCATTCTTTTGCAGTTTGCTAAAAGATCATTCATATTGCCAATTATTATGGAAACAAGAAAGTGCCAGCTCATAATAAATTATGCTCTTTTCACATGGTTTGTTTTACGGACGCGTTTCGGCCAGAAGGGCCTTTCTCAACGCTGAGGAAGGCCCGGAACGTATAGTATGCGATGGTATTAGTGTAATAGTATGAGATCTAGAGAGACAGAAGGGGAGAAAGAGGGGGAGGGAGATAGAGAGAGAGAGATGGAGTGAAGGGACAGAGATGTATACTAGATGTCAGGGCCGCATACCTCTAGTCCTTTATACAATTTCAAGGAATTGTGACTGTTGTGATTAGCTGAGCTTTGCAAAACGTTTGCGCCACATGAGCCATGATGGGTCAAGCCTTGTGTATAGTACAACAGTATGGTGTACCTACAGTATGCATCCTTGTTTTGCATGCATGTGTTTCATGTGTGTGCATAGTGCATGCTCTGAACTTAACTTAATCATACAGTATACATTATAGGGCAGGCTATGCTTTTCTTTGACTGCTCTGCCAGTATAATGTGTGTCTGATGAGCGAATGTGTCTGCACACACGTACATACATGCATGTCTCATTAGACAACGGAGTCTCGGATTGATCGCGTGCCAGCAATCACGCTGGTGTCACACAATGGGGAGCACACCGAAGCGGCAGCATCTATTGCACTTGAAAGCTACAGTATACGCTGCACGCTTTAGGCAACCGCACAATTACAAATCCCCACGTCGCTGATTGATAACGCACCTGCTTTGCACCGTGCATCTTCAAAAACCATAAGGGGGAGATATCGCTGACATTTTTGATGCATTATTCACATCTACGCAGCACATTTTCTGCGACTTTGAAAATGTGCCTGACTGTACAGGTTACCCGCATAGCTCTCTCCTGACAGCGCTTTGCACTTTGTACCCTGATGTGACGCAGAGCGAGACAGTTGCCACACTTGACTGCTCCATCGTCTATGTATATGTGCACCCGGTGTGCGATAACTACACCGACGGGGTCGGCCCTTCTACTTGTCTGTCAGCCTAAGGGCTGTGTGTGTGTGTGTGTGTCTGTGTGCACATCTGTGCAGCATAGGCGGAGTAGCATGTATGCAGCTTAGTGCAGTTGTGTGTGTGTGTGTGTGTGTGTGTGTGTGTGTGTTTATCTGCCTGCCTACATGCCCACAAACCTGTGTGTGGGTGGATGTTTCTGTGGCTGTCTAAATTGCTGTTTTGAGTGTATAGGCCTATAATGTATGTAGTCATGTGTCTTTTTTTTCCCCAATGTCTGTGTGAATAATATCATATGTGTACACATGCAAGCGCTTGCCTGTGAAAATGTGTGCACACACTTACACACGAGCCTTTGTGTGCATGTATAGTTGTGCCTGGCGGGGCCCATGTTGTGTCCCTGGGTCTATGATTATATAAATTAATTTCTCATGAAACTTTTTTTTCCCTTTTCAGACTTAATCTATTACACTATTACACTTATTACACTATTACACTATCACACTATTATTATCACTGTTCTGCTTGTGTGACAAATGGCGCATTACAAAACCTAGTTCTGCTTTCACAGCAAAAACATGCATTGGGATACATGAATAAGAGACCAGACCGGTGAGTGCACGGGTCCCCCAACGTGACTGACGGTGTAAAGTAGGATAGAGTACATTTTCTCAAGTCCTGTACTTAACCGATTCTGACCTGAGATCAGATTCTGAAAATGTCTTCTACATCCTGACAGTTTTCTGAAAAAGCTCTGTTTCTATGTCAGTCGTTCTTCGATTTTTCAAAAATAGTAGACCTACAAGCTTGTAGCGCGCCACTCGGTGGCACGCTATGAGCTTGTAGATCTGCTATTTTTCAATAGCTAAAGCATAACGTAATGCTTACACCAAAATGGGTTGAGTACAATTTTGAAGTAGTTTTACTTTACTGGTGTACTTCCAATTTTCAATTCTTGTACTACGACTCAAATCCAAATATTGTACTTTTACTCCACTACATTTACTAGTTACTTTCCAGATTTGTATTATTATTACAAAACTACATTAACCACTTCAGCCCTATAGCCTATACTTTGGCTTATTTGAAAATAGCCGGTCTACAAGCGCGTGTTACAACGCAAGTACATTTTGAATATTGGACTTCTACTTGTAACAGAGTATTTTATCATTTGACATTATTTGCAATCGTCTCCCCCCCCCCCCCCCCCATTGTCTGTCAGTGTCTTATGTGGTGCAAATGTTATATTGTTTACGTATTTGTAGTGGATTGACTAGATAGTAGATTTAATTATTTATTTATTTTGTGAGAGAACTAAACTTGCCTTAGAGGCTTCAGAGGACTACATTTCTGTCGTGGCGGAAAAGACAACAACACTGCACTCCTCCATTTATAAACTGGCCTTTAATGAGATCTCAACCGCGGTCCATTCTCCAGCACCTTGACAGCCAGAGCCCATGATCAGGTTAAATCTTAACAATTCACAGACACCACGCGAATTAAGGATTCGCCGCCTGCCAAATACACCTAAAAGGTCACGCACGCGGCGTGTCATTCTCTCCTCTCATTTGTCTACGCATGGAGTGTTTAGCGGGCGCCGAAAATAGATTATGCCGTTTCCGTGATTGATGATTACCATTTGATGGACTCTAATTACCTGGTGGATTGAGTAGTTTTTAATAAAGATGCCCCGGCGTGGAGTCCGTTTCAAGGGACTGCAGGCTCTCAAGGATCCAATAAGCAGATGATGATAATCATGATGAATGGTGTGTTATAACATCTGTTTGACTTGATTTCAGGAGTCACCCCTACAGTAGGGTATAGACTAGAGGCACATTGGACCCCGCTGTGAGCGCATGCGAGCGACGACAATGACAAGTGTGGCGAGTGCTCAGTGGTGGAAAAAGTACTAATGTTTTACTTAAAGCAGTGTTCCCCAATTAACCTTTTTGAGACTTTGCAGCCTGGCAGGCTGCCAGATTTACTTTGTGGTACAACGGTGTCGACTCGCGTGCCGAAAACAGACGATCCACAAGCGCATCTCCCAACCGTTCTGAACTTCTGAAGCATGCCACATTCGGGGCGCAACACCGCGTTACGATGCAGCGTCTTAACACATCTTTTAAGTTAACTTTATTGGCGAGGCTGATTAGAGCGGGTTAAATAAAGCAATAAAGCATAATGGGATTTAACTTGTCCTCCTGCGAGGAAGTTTGGTAATCATGCGCTTGCCCTACCGTGTTGGAGCTCTATGCTTAGCTGGGCTTCATGGCTATTTGCATTCACCGACGCTGTTGTCACCAATAAATACAAAAAGCAGACATTTTCGCATATGAGGGGGTTGAAGGAAGGAAGACAGATTCTCAATCACACGCAATTCATGTGCACAGTTGACGTGCAGATTGCGTGCAGTGTGAGAATACATGGGCTTCAAAATAAAAGCAATGCGGTTTTAGTCCACCCATATGGTAATGAAAGTATGTTTTATTTTCTAATTATCAAGTATTATTTTACTACCTCATCAATATTGTGTTCCAGGCCCACCAAAGCTTTTAGTTAAACATGTTCGCTTTAAAAAAAATTATATTCAAAGATCTTCACTTTTCCCCCCCCTGTGAACTGATTGAAGTGGAGAGTTACAGAGCTCTGGTCTTCCTTTAACACTGCAGCCACAGGACCATGCACTGCATGTGCAGGGGAAGGTTAAAAATAAAAATATTTAAGTTGGCCACGAGTGCGCGGAAATAACCCACAGCATAAAGGTCACGTCAAATGAACTTGCGGAGATGCATCAAAAGGAAAGTGTGGAAAGTGAAAACCGGGTGTGGGTGGGGGGGGATAGAGGCAGGCGCAGGGGCGATCATCTGATATTAAAAGCCAAGCACGCTCTTACTCCCAAGTGAAGAAATTATAACAATTTCAGCCCTTTAAGAGACCTAAAGCATCCCCTTATATGCATCTTATATGCACCCATGGTATCAGCGGGCCGGGGGGCCTGATGAATGGAAATAATTACTACTTTCATAATCCTCAATGCTAAAGATGGTTGTTCTGGGCTCTGCTTACGTGCCTCTCCTTTTCCTCTCCCGACATGACCTGCATGGTTGTCCTGACAACCACCACCTCTACTGTTCTTCCTCCTGGCTCCCCCAGTGGCGGACGCAAGTCCGACTCGCACACGACGGCGGCCGACCCACTAGCTCACATATGATATTTTCAACGTTGTGCGGATGGTGCATAATACATCAAGGCTTGATCCTCTCGCCACGGGACGAACAGAGGGATTAGAAACTAGATGTAATTTCAACCCTGGGGCTGAGTGTGAACTATGTAAATGACAAAAACCGCAACGTGAAATAAATACCGCCTATAACAGCACGCGGTTCAGGTCGCTTTAATTCACTTCAATTAGTAAGCCCAGCAAGTGTCATCGGGGCGACGGGGGCTATACTCTGTGGCTGTTCTGGGTAAGCACGTTGCTCCGCAGCAGGCCAGGGAGTTGCTTTGACATTGAGAGAGAGCACTCAACAAAGACCGGCTCGCTTTCATATGCAGGGGAGCGTGCCATCCGCCTGCGCGCCACAAGTACAATTTATAATCCTGCGTGACAACTTTGCCCGTATTCGGTGGCGCGAGCGCGATCACGAGCGCATCGCTCAAAGTGGCCCGCGCTTTGCATATTGTGAGTCAGAAGCGTTTAATGGTGACATGTAACTCTCCTCCCCTCCCATTGATCAAGTGGCAGCACGGCGACTCCCATGAGCGGCGCGCATTAAGGCCAGTGACAGGCGGAAAACATTACAAATGAGCTTTAGCACATTTGCAAGGCAGAGTCGCCCTCTTTGATGTATAGATAGGCGGAGGAGGACGGCGTGTTTCGTCTTCCTCGCTTTCTTCCGTCTCCCTATTTTCTTTGAACTCGCTCTGCAGCTGCCTGCTGTGTTATGCACACACACACACACACACGCGCGCGTGCACACACACACACACACACACACACACACACACACACACACACACACACACACACACACACACACACCCTGCAAACCTCACTATCCTACACTATACTCTCTATCTCTCCCTCTCTGGTTGCTTCTCATCCCTCTCCCCTGTCTTCATCCCTCTTTCTCTCCCATCCTCTTATTCCTTCTCTCTCTATCTCACTCTCTCTCTGTCTTCACTCTTTTCCCGGCCTACGCCATCTCTCTCTCTGTCTCTCTCTCTCTCTCTCTCTCTCTCTCTCTCTCTGCACATCGTTTGCAACTCAGTCACTCATTTGGCTCTCTCTCTCTCCTCACCCTCTCTCATACCCCCCCCCCCCCTCCCCAGACACACACTTCCTGTGATGAATGCCACATCTTTGTTTTGAGATGTGTGTGTGCGTGCGTGCGTGCGTGCGTGCGTGTGTGCGTGCGTGTGCATGCACGCTTGTGTTTGTGTGCCATTAATCACACCCTTGAGAGAGACAGTAAGCGAGTGAGCAAGTCGGCAGTAGCGGCAGTTTGGGGGCGGTATTCCGAGTGGTGGCGGATGGGGACATTGTACCACCATAAATATTGAGAGGTGAAATGAGCAATCGTTTTGCCATTGTGCCATGCTGCCTATAACCTACCCCCCCCCCCCCCCCCCCACCCAACACACACACACACACACACACACACACACACACACACACGTGTGTTTGTTTACCTACCGCGACGTGACAGGGACTGTAATTCCGGTTAGCTTGACATCGTGGCAGATAATTAAATTTGCTTATATAATAACAATAAAGAAATATGAAGTCGCCACACAGCAGGCAAGTGTTAGGTTGTGCTCCGAGCCATGGGTCATCATCCTATTCTCTTCCCCCGACACGTTTGGTAGCCGCATAATTTACATTTCCACGCACGCACGCAGAGACAGAGTGCCTTTCCAGTGGTACACATGCAGGTACCCTTATACCTTACCTTACCTTATCGATTTTACACACTAAGATTCGACTGTGTAGCTGTCAGTTGTTCTCACAACTGAAGAATCACAACTTGTGACAATCAAAGCATCCATATTAGTGCAGATAATAGCTTTTACATCGGCCACCAGAGAGATCCAGTTTGACACAGCTGAGTGATTAGAATAATTAGATTTTTCAATTGGTATTTAACATTTTTATATTGGCTGCTGGGGAGGCTCATTTCCCCCCTCAGGTACAATTAAAATCATAACAGTTTTTTCCCCCTGCACCAAATAATCATACTATATTCAGTCAGTTTGGTCTCTCTAAACTAAAGACTGAACCACCCAAATGAGCTAAAAAGCTATAAATCAACAGTTATTAGGACAGTGAAAGAACAGCCATGTTTTACTGTCAACGACTCAACCCTTACACGACAAAACCTGTTCAGATCCTGTTCCATAATCACAGCTATACTCCACAGAATGATGCTGCTCTCCGTGTGGAAGCACTGATGCATCATTATACATAGTTTTGTATATTTACTGGAATAATTGTCTTTGACAATTTCTCAAAACTCATGTGGTGACCCCCTGGGGTGGTCCCGTCCCACAGGTTGAGAACCATGTGGGCCATACCTTACCGTGACTGGAGGCTTTAATCCATTCTGGGCGGGAACCTAACTTTAACTAAGCATTATGTTATACTTTAGCTATTGAAAAATAGTAGATCTACAAGCTCATAGCGCACCACTCGATGCTACGAGCTTGTAGGTCTGCTATTTTTGAAAAAAATCGTGAAAATGCGGCACAAATCTTTGAATATATATATACTTTCAGAAGACTTTTTGACGTCAGGCCTAAATGGGTTAACGGTCCAGCAGTGAGACCTGTCAAAATGTCATCAGCATAAGACATTGAGGGGCCTATAGCTGCTCCAACCGTCAATCATCCTGGAATCAAATGTCAGCTCAGTAACGAAAAATGTAAATTCATAGCTCATTACCCGACGCTTATGCTGCCGGGAGCTGTCCACGGCACAGCAAATGGTTGAGATGCATTGTCCCCTAATTATAGTCGTGGAATTCAGGATCAGTATTGACAAAACAAATGGAGTCAGAGACAGAGGCAGGTGGTGGTGTGGAGCTTTAATACAAACATGGGATGAAGTACATTGGACACACAGTATAGTCCTGTGGTTTATTGTATTGTATTGTTTATTCTTTATTACGAATATCCATTAGTCGTCACCACAGTGAAGACTATACTCTTCCAGGGGTCTAGGTTGTGGTAAGGTAGTTCTGCCTATAGAGCACAAGGAAGTAATCACACCATAGTTGCATAATACATGTTTTTCCACACTGTGTGTGTGCGTGTATATGTGCATGCCTGTGTGTATGTGTGTTCGTTCTATGCAGTGTCAGCAGTTAGAAGCCTTGAGAATTTAGAGAAGTGAACCAACACGCCACTATAGGTGCTGTTACTGACACTATGTGTACACACGCACGCACGCACGTACGCACGCACAGTCTACAGACAACCTGACTGACTGAGACACACCCAAATACTGTACACACCCAAGTACATGCAATCTCTGCAGACTCTCTGCACATTCTCTGTCACATTTGTACACACAGTTGCTTTGCAGGCAGTAGCACTGCACAAATGCCTAAATCTGTGGGCACACACCCGCACATACGCACGCACGAACACATGCACGCAAGCACGCACGCACACACACACACTTTATAACTTATTGTAGAATAAAACAGCCTCCCACACTGACCAAGATAAGTTTCTCAGCACGTTTCTCAGCACGTACACATGCATAAACATCATCATAAATCATGCACACTCCACACACACGCACACACACGTTGTTGGTGTGTTCTAGTTCTTTTTCAGTGCCTCAGAAATGCAGTCGATGCTCACAAGAGTTGCAGACCACGTCCACTGAATTGGTTCTCATTTTGGGCAAAAACAACAGTTTGGTCTCTGAGCCAATCGATGGTGCAGAGAGGAATCGCCTCCACACAAACATTTACACAGTTCCAGTTACACACTGCGCACACACACACACACACACACACACACACACACACACACACACACACACACACACACACACACACACACACACACACACACAGACAGACAGACAGACAGACAGACACAGAGACACACAGACACAGACTAATGGACTGGGATCGAATCCTGGCAGAGGCTTCTCTGGCCATGGCTTTCCCTCTCTGTCTCAGTATATGACACAAAATGCATAAAGGTGTGTGTGTGTGTGTGTGCGTGTGCGTGTGCGTGTGTTGGGGGCTGTTCTCGCTCCCCTCTTAAAAAGAATGATCTTGTTTCATTGTCTGCTGCTCTCTGTGTCTAGCCTTCTCGGTCAGATGATCAAATGTGTGCTATTATCCCACACATGCTTGTGTTTACATTGGCATTCTGCCAAACACACACACACACACACACAGAGCTGCATTCGCCCCCACGCAACCCCCCGACTGTCTGCCGGGAAACGGTCACAACAATGAGCCATTGTAAATATCTACCCCAC
Organism: Protomyctophum bolini; assembly: GCF_963924005.1. Taxonomy (NCBI): domain Eukaryota; kingdom Metazoa; phylum Chordata; class Actinopteri; order Myctophiformes; family Myctophidae; genus Protomyctophum; species Protomyctophum bolini. The sequence continues at coordinate 20,177,241 of NC_137882.1, forward strand.
ATTTAACGGAACAGAAAACCATTACACCACTGGGCCCGAATTAAACCGTAATGACCGCGAAGACAAACAAGGACGTCGCGAGGATGATTCCAATAAACACATAATGATCCGTTTTAATTTCCAACAAGGGCATTTTTTTCCCTCCGCAAAACAAAACTGTAAAAAGAGCTTCATCAGCACACTTTAAGAAGTCAGGGAGATTGTACTGATCTGTACTTCTCTGGGGGATTCTCTCTCTTTCTGCCCTTCCTCCCTCCCATCGTGAGCTTCACGTCTCGAGCAATCACACAACGGGGGAGCGAGAAGTGGTGAGACTGACCTGACAAAGGAGCCTTATTACCCTCCCATAATTGGAAATTGTTGAGCGAGGTCACGTGCGAGTGTGTCTCCGTGAGTTAGCGCGTGGGCGTGCAATCCGTGTATATGTACCCTATGCTCTATGCGTGTGTGCATGGTGTAATGTTGCTCGTATTCAGGAGCAGCATCGCAATTCCATTTACAATATTTACGGCTCAATAAACATTTTCGTTTCATCCTCTGTCCTTCACGGCTGCGAACAGCAGATAACGACCAGGGGGTTAAACAGGACATTAAATGTAAATTGGCTCAAAGCCGAGTCTTATATGGAAGTAAGGAGCTGAAGTGAAGGATCCCTTTGAGGTTGTTCGTTCGCTCACCTATACCTGAATTTACCGCCACATGTTATCAGGTGTGTTTGTGTGTGTGTGTGTTTGTGTGTTTGTGTTTGTGAGGCTTGAATTAGCACAGAAATACAGCATGGGGAATAAAATCATGGGCTCTACGGCTCCCGGGGACGGTTGGCGTGGCGACGGTACGATAGTGCTGATTTGCTGTGGAATGAGAGGAATGAGCAGGGCCTAAACAGCGGGTCAGTACATGGAAAGATGCTATGAGCACTGGACTCCTTCCGTAAGGATTAGAGATGTATAACGATTAGGGGTGTAACGATATACGGTTGTAACTGCCAGTGGGCCTAATCAGCCTAAATCCCATCACTTGTGCAATTTCCAGCCTCTGCCTCAGCCAATTGATTGCCATGGCAACCCCACACCTGCCAATTGATTACTTAACCAGTCCACTTTTCACAGTCTGTTTGCACTCTTGCACACACAGGCAGACATACAGAAAGGGACACAGACAGACAGTTCAAACGGGTGCTATGACAAGTTGATAACGGTTATTAGGTTCCCAAGTTGCATCGTTCTCAAGTAGGCTGGTGGCCGACGGGTGTGTCTTTTTTCTTTTATGTAATATTTTTTATCCCACGATTTTGTAACCCATTTTTCACCCCTGTGTCAATTATTTAATGTGATCCTGGGCTCTACACACCCTCCGCCAACCTGGTCCCCATATATGGGGGACATGGGGAGTCATTTCTAACACAAAAAATGACACAATTCTTTTTTTCTTTTCTTTTTCTTTTTAAAGGATATGATGCCTGCTGCCCTTGATGTCTGGAATGCTCCTTGGGAACTCCGGGGGCTGGATTGAGGGTCTCCCCGCCAGGACAGTGATCTTGGGACGTCGGGGGTAGGGTCGAGGGTCTCCTCGCCCGGGCAACGATAGTGGGCGCGCTATGTTGTCTGGAATCCCCAAATGTACCCCTGGAGCCTGGGTACATTGAGGTACATTAGGCCCGTCACAAGTATTAATACATTATTTAAATTACAAAAAAAAGATACATGAATTGTGAAAGTAGCAGATCTACGAGATCAAAACTGTTTTGAGCTCCTAGATCTGCTACTTCTGATATTGAATATATTGTTTCCTTCCCGCCAGGTTGGCCAAATGTTTTCCCTATCTTGTACTTTCCTTCCCGCCAGGTTGGCCAAATGTTGTCGTTTCTGTTTGATTAACCTCTTTTCGTAGTACTTTTCAGGTGGCAAACTTTGACTTTGTATCGTATCGTTTTGCAACGCAAATAATCGGTATCGAATCGTTTTTAAAATAATCGTTTGTATCAATACTGTTTTTGTGCATGCTATTTTGCAATTTTAAAGAAAAAGAAAAAAGAGGGGGTTTAATTATTTAGTTTAATATAATGTCTATGTATTTTCCAGAGAATCACTGTGCTTACTTATTTATATCCAAATACATACATTATCGTTACACCCATAATAATGATACCAACAAATCACAATGTGACATTTTCATGATACCAAGTTCCACGATACAGAGATGATTACAATCTTTACAATTTGAGAATGCTATGGTGTATGTGTTTGATGAGATGCACTCTGCTTGTTTGAGACTTTGTGCCAGCTGAGCTTGTGTAAACAAGTGTAATGCTGTCTGGTGTCGTCCACAGTCTTTGTATTGAGTTGTGCTTGAAATGTACTGTAATTCTCCAAACTGTTAATACATTCTTCAATCAATCAATCAATCAATTAGGAGTCTACTAGTATACATTTAGTCCTGAATACTTATATTGATCTGTCTGTCTGTCTGTGCGCACTGTTGGGATTGTAGGAGCTTGGTTTAGAGTTAAAAACAAAAGGTATCTGGTTATGATGAGTCCATGTGGAGGCAAGGTGCTCGCAAAGTTAAATCTGTGGACTACTTAGGAAGGAGAAGCCCTTGGCCTTACTCCAGGCACACTCGCATCGAGCCAAGCATATCAAATGTGCGTGGATATTAAAATGCATTTATTGATTTAGTGCATAATGTTACAGTAAAAAGCCATATAAGGAGAATACCAAGCAGTTTCGATCCGTGTGTTTTTTTCTCCGGGCTAGCCAGCCACACCTTAGCTCCACCCCGAGGGACACTCGCACGATTCGGAACCAGACGCTTTCAACCTTACATGGCTTTTTCTTACGCCGTGGCCTCCTGAGGACAAATACCAGTGAGCTCAGAGCAATGTGTAGTTTAGTTGGGTAGTGGTGTAAAGTAACTAGGTGCTCAAGTACTGTATCTAAGTAGAACTTTGAGGTATTGTTGGAGTATTTTCAGTTGTCAGTACTTTTACTTCTACTGCACTTCATCTGAGAGCACAGGCAAATATTGTACTTTTTACTCCACAGTTATGGGAAAAAGTTAGTTACTAGTATACTTTGTAGATTGTGATTATTACTACAATTACAAAATAAAACTTGCATTAACCACTACAGCCCTCTTTATACATAGTGAGTGTGAGTGCCGTGCACTCCAACTCCAAACACTGTCTGTGTTCGGAGTTGGAGTGCACAGGTAGTGCACGCATCTCCATGGTGACGGTGTATTTTCAGTGTTCTTGATAACATCGCCAGCCAGGTCAAAAGGCCAATCAACCCATACTGATTGGATCCCACTGTCCCTGTAAACAAAACAACTCAATCATCTGATTCCTTAACCACTTACATTATATGGTACGTCCTCTCCATTTCCCCCTCTACAGCTACTTGACAAAAATAGCTGATATACAAGATACAGTATATATACTGTAAGCTCACAACACATGGCTTTGCAACGTGATCTGCTGTTTTTGTTGTAACGTTTGGCCCAGACACATGGGGTTCATAACTTCACAGGCAAATATGCCTGAAGTATAAGCCCGACAGCTTCTCTTTTCTCGGTTGAGTTATTTTAATTGGTTTAGTTGATGTTTTGGAGGTGTATGGAGACCAAATGAACACGTCGGAAGGATTACATTTTGAATTCAGCAAACTTATCCGCGAGATGAAACGGTGTGCTCTCCATGCTATCAATCAGGAGACTGACATGATTCATGCATTGGCCCATTAGTTGGGGGATAAAGAAAATTAAGTTTGGTGATGAGCAATCCTAATGACGCCCCGAGGCCGTCCCACACCGATGTATTTAGTATGCTCAGTCTAAACAGGCTAAATAAATGGAAGACGGGCTCACACGCCTGCACTGTGGAAGTCAAATGGACCCCTTGTTGTTCCATTTGTACACTCAAGAGTTAAATTAACAGTCAGGATTTGACCATAATATAGTGCTAAGCAGTGGCTTCCACCATTATCTAACATTGGATTCTCTGGTTCAGTGTTTCTCAAAAGGTTGTGCTATTGCTAGTTTTAAGTGGCAAAACAAATGTGTCCCATCCTGATGAAAATGGCAGGCAAAAAAAAGAAAAAAGTCATAAATAGCACTGATGTACAAACTCCCATCGTGTTGCACTGCAATGCGATATATGAGCTTGCAGATCCGCTATTTTTGCTGCAATTGCAATGTGGTTAGAGGTCCCGGTTTTGTGTTTGATCAATATATCACCATTTACTGTATGTCAGCCACTTGCCAATAATAATTGTAATAATACAACAACAGTTGCCAGCTAGTTCTGCATCCATTTCTAACTTGGCCAGGAGGATATTTCAATTAGGAAACCAAACAAAAGAAAATCAAAGTGGTTGAAACAGACATGCAAATGATAACAGGGACAAAAACAAACAACAAACACTAAGACTGCTTTGCGCAGTTGAAGGAGGTACGCAGCTAGAGGTAAATTACAGAAAGTTTGAGATCCACTGCTCTAGGTAATGGACTGTCAAAAAACAACAGACAAACCCACTACCAGTCAAATCCAGAGAGAATATTGCTCTATCTCTCTCTAATATCTCTCTCTCTCTCTCTCTCTCTCTCTCTCTCTCTCTCTCTCTCTCTCTCTCTCTCTCTCTAAAACACAATACCCTCCAAACTAAAGATGAGGGGTCAATAGAGACTGCTGACTTGGTTGGTCTCAGTTGTGCACCCTTTGTACGAGTTAAATGTTCATTAAGGATTTCTCAGTGGACATGCGAGGAAGCAAGATGGCCTCTAACACTTAAAGAAGAATGCCCTCAAAGTGAAAAGGTCAAAATGGTTTACCCCCGAGAACACTATCATCCTTGTTGAAATGTCCTTGGGTACGGTGCAGAGGCAACCGTGTACAGTATCTACTATCATCCTTGTTGAAATGTCCTTGGGTACGGTGCAGAGGCAACCGTGCACAGTATCTACTATCATCCTTGTTGAAATGTCCTTGGGTACGGTGCAGAGGCAACCGTGCACAGTATCTACTATCATCCTTGTTGAAATGTCCTTGGGTACGGTGCAGAGGCAACCGTGTACAGTATCTACTATCATCCTTGTTGAAATGTCCTTGGGTACGGTGCAGAGGCAACCGTGTACAGTATCTACTATCATCCTTGTTGAAATGTCCTTGGGCACGGTGCAGAGGCAACCGTGCACAGTATCTACTATCATCCTTGTTGAAATGTCCTTGGGCACGGTGCAGAGGCAACCGTGTACAGTATCTACTATCATCCTTGTTGAAATGTCCTTGGGCACGGTGCAGAGGCAACCCTGTAGTGTACAGTATCTACTATCATCCTTGTTGAAATGTCCTTGGGCACGGTGCAGAGGCAACCGTGTACAGTATCTACTATCATCCTTGTTGAAATGTCCTTGGGCACGGTGCAGAGGCAACCGTGTACAGTATCTACTATCATCCTTGTTGAAATGTCCTTGGGCACGGTGCAGAGGCAACCGTGTACAGTATCTACTGAGTGCTTCACTGTAGAATCAGGAGTGTACATTTCACTCAGAACTAAATCTATTCAATCTATTCAATCTGTACACCCTCTGTGTTAACAGATAACAGTTAACAGTCCAGATTTGGTGTACCTCCTTCCCGGCTGCCTTCAGAAGCTCAACGTTCTGTTATAGGACAGCACTTTTCAAACGGAGGTCTGCGGGGATCCCCAGGGGAGACAAAAGTTTGAACTAATTGTGATATTGATTTGAAGTCATATCGCCCGTCCCTAGTAGGTAGCGTTTTGCACAGCACATCTTGCCGTAGAAACAAGAAATACCATATTATGTACCGTACACACATGCACTGTGTGGGAATGCGCTGAGAAACATCATTGTGCAGCGTGTCCCTGGTGTCTGAATCGTTCCAAAATTGTCTTTTGAGGAAATAAACAAACCCTAATAAACAAAACCATCTGCTCAGCAAGCCTAAAACGCACGAGCGCGCGCGCACACACACACACACACACACACACACACACACACACACACACACACACACACACATACACACACACACACACACACACACACACACACACACACACACACAAAAGCGCATGTGAATGTGCACGCCCACTCGCATGCAAGCACCTGCTGAAAGGGATCCGGAGGGATGAGGAGTGTTAAAATGTGTGCACATGCATGGGTTGTGGATGAAGGGGACGGTGTGCTGAATGCACGTGGGGCATCATGGCGGCATGGTGCTGGAGGTGGATGAAGGGGACGGTGTGCTGAATGCACGTGGGGCATCATGGCGGCATGGTGCTGGAGGTGGCAGAAGTTTGCGTGCGTGTGTGCGTTGGAGTGCGGGGCAGCGAGTGTGCGTGCATAATATGTGCATTTTGCTGCATGATGATGTGTGGGTGATGCTGGTGTATTAAGGAGGAGGGGTGCTACACGCAGCCGTAGCATCTGCCTGGCCATACGATGGGATAAATCTGTGCATCCTATAATGCATCTTCATTACAGTCATCACTTACCACCTCACTGCAACCTGCCAAAACCACGTCCTAGACAGATGCTATGTTAAGGCATTGTTTTTCAACGGATTACTGTACTTAAAACACTTGTTTTTGTCTCTTTTTTTGGAAAGCGAGAGAGAGAGGCAGACATTGGTGGCCTCTTGGGAGAAAGTTTTGATGCCAATGCCTGGGACATTCAGACATCCATCTTAGGTTAGACAAATTACACGTCAACATGGTAATATAGGCATGGCATGAATTGAGACTGCATCTCTCTGATGGCAGCCAACAACGACTACAGATGTCCACTTGGACAACCTTCTTTTCCTGAAAGACACAAACTGATCGCCTGTGCAATAGACTGCAGTAGGAATGTAATGTCTATTGATGTCTGTCTGTCTGTCTGAAAAAAAAGAAAAAACATTACATTACATGTATTATTTTTTTCTTTCTCTGTAGAGACCAAAAGGGTTTAGGCTGAAGCCAATGGCTTATTGTTCCTATATGTATTTACTGTAAATACGCTGTGAGTCAGCGCCAACGAAACCCGGTGCGGTGAGCTGCTGGCGTGCATAGGAGGCGGGGGTGGGGGGAGTAGCATGTAGTCGTGGTGGATGTCTCGGACGGACCTATAAGTTACTAACCTCGCGTCACGCGTCACCATGCTTTCCACCCCGGAGGAAAGCCTGGTCTCTGTTCCAAAATCGCAGCTTGAACCGGTCGCTACGTCATGTTGTAGTATTGCTTTGTAGTCATCAGTAATCAATCGGAACTTCCTTTCCCCTCAAACCGGAAGAATAACAATAAAAGCTCTCATATAGCCTGCAGCTTTTATTGAGATCGGTTTGAGGGAAAAGGAAGTTCCGGATGATCGTTGACTACAAAACAATACTACAACATGACGTAGCGATATCATCCGCTCCCGAACGGATCATAAACCCGAAAAGGAATGCTGCCCATGAGGCTAATCATTTACTATTGATGCATTCAGGAGCTCCAGTGAAATGATACACAGGCTGGTGTTGTGGTCGCCGTTCAAATGGAAAAACACACCCTTAAATATGACGCAGAAACTAGGGTTCCACATAACTGGAGTGTGGGGGCAGAGAAGTGAAAAGGAAATGCCTGCGGACGTCTCCGAGGCTAGAGGAGTATAGCCTATACAGACAGTGGTAAATTGGTAATGAATGAATCCCATTTCAAACAGCGCATCTTACAGCCAAAGCCAGACACGAAAAATATATTATTCTTATATTTGTATATATTAATTAGAATTAATTTGCCTCTTGTGTGAATAGGATGGGATCGGTTAGGTGTATGCTACTGTATTTCAACTTAAGTCATAATGGTGGTACCCGGAGAGCCAAATATTTTCTGACGTGGTACTTATTTTAGTGAAAAAAGGTTGAGAACCACTTGTCTACACCAAGCCTCCTGCCTCCACCAAGCTAATGAAATTTAATTGGAATTAGTGCAACTTTTGCATACTTTCGTACATGAATCCTGAATTCCTTAGTTTAATTAAAATTAAATATAGTAAAATATATAGTATCTTAGGGTTAAAATGTAATTTAATGTTAGAGTATGTTAATCCAATCTAGTGTTATTTATACAATTGGGGTGGTTGTATTTTGTCTCCCTGCTCTTCTATTGAAAATTTTAGATGGTGTCAAATGTCATGTCTCACCTAGACAGGCACGAATTTTGACCTGATGGTCAAGATTCAATTTCTCTCTTCTCAGGCATATTAGCTCAATGGTAAAAAACAATGTCAGCACTTTTGCAGGAAACCAGGTTCAATTCCGGGGTACGAGAGTAAAGTTACATGGTGCAACTTTTAGATGTTTTAGGTGAGTCAACTGCCTAGCATAGTGTTAAACGCTCATGTTTTCCCCTCTGGGTCAATAAAGTTTACCCTTACTCTTCCAGTTGGAGCTATGCTTTTGCAAATTGCCGCACACTCCCCTGCATCAATACTGCATTAGTACTATGGTTTCAGTCAATACCTGCTGACTCAAAGTAAGTTATTTGTATAAGAGCTCCTGCATTAATATTACAGTGGTAGCCAGTATGTATTTGTATGTATTACATTTACTCAAGTAGCCTACTGTACTTAAGTACAGTTTTGGGGTATTCATTTTTTTCCCTTCTTTTTTACTTGACTGGAGCATTTCCCATTTTCAATCATTTTACTTCCACTCCACTATATCTCAAATATTGTGCTTTTGCTCCACTATAATTATTTGAAAACTTTAATTACTTTGTATATTTGGATTATTATTACAAAACCACTGCAGGCCTATTTTGGCAATTTGAAAATAGCCGATCTACAAGCTCATGCTCAAGGATTTTTTAACATTTTATACACTTGAAAACTTGTGATCCAATGTAGTTATTATTTAGTCACAAGCTCTTAATACTTTTCATTGGTTAAAATGTAACGAAATATACACTGTTAGTTGTATATTTAATATACAACTCACAGACAGACAGTTTGAACCTGGCATAGTTATTTTGGACATGCAATGTGAACGTGTTTCCTATACATAAACAAATCTACTGTATAAGCTTGAAGACTACTTGACTACTACTACAACACTGTCATCTGACGAAATTTACAAAACATGGAATTTATGAAAAAAAAAAAAACCTAAAATGTGGAGATGCAAGGTTTCTACCGACATATGGTTCTTTCTCTTCAACATTGAGAACCTGAATGATTAAGCTTCTGTTAATGGAAAGACAACATACATCTACACCCACAACCTCTGAATCATTGTTGACCCCACCCTTTCTTTCATTAATCCTCCCCCGCGTAAACAACCAACATCACAAATGGTGCGAATGATTATTGCCCTCTTGCTGCAAACGAACAAACGAATGTTTCATGGCATCACCTCTAAAGTCTTCAATAAACTCCAATGTTTTCATAACTATATACCCGCTTTCGAGACTATACATCACTGCAGTCCTCCAAAACCTTCGGTTTTCGTTCAAACAAAGGATCAGCTTCAAATTACTTCTCGCGACCTACAATGACCTAAAAAAAACAACTCATTCTCACACCTTGTCCCATGGAATACAAAAAAAAAGAAAAAGTTCTGTGATGTTTGCAGAAGTGGTCTTACTTGGCGCTTACTTGAACCCGGCCAAATAGAGGTCAAATAGAGGCCCCGCAGAGAGAGACACCAGAGAGCATACACAGCTTTCCGAAAGCAAACTCTCCCATTGCTTGTATAGGGGCTGACGCAATGCTTCAACAACAGGGCTGTGCGGGGCTTGGTTGCTCACAAGTTTGGGGCAAGTTTGAGAGGAGGATCGAGTGCTGGTTCACATCTGATGAAAGAGTAGCCCCCATGTGCTCTGCACAGTGCAATCCTTATAGTATCCACTGACTGAGTTAAATTAACACTCTGGATTTGGCTGCGCATTACGCAGATTAAAGAAGCCCACAGATCACAGCGTGCGGGTGGAAGGAGGTAGGATCAAGGATGACGTTGGCCTCAGAAGTGAATATCTCTGCAGAGACAGCTCCGACTCTCCCTCTGATCATGATATTTGGTTGATTGACATTTCATCTATCGGTCTTGGCTGACCCCTATGCTGAGTCACATCATGTGAGTTGTGAAGGACACTGACATGTGTCGTGTACTCGATAAGAGGGGAGTTATATTAACTTCACGGATATTCAACATCAATCTATGTGTTGTTCCATTATCCATGAGGCTGAGGATAGTGGTTTAACCCAGAACAATGGTTCAGCCCTAGCTGGTGACTGAAGCGGTCTAAAAGAAAACAAAGCAAAGAAACTGAATTAAACCATGTGCGCTGCAAGCCCACAAAAATATGCACGCATGCACACACACACACACACACACACACACACACACACACACACACACACACACACACACACACACACACACACACACACACACACACACACACACATACACACTTCCTCAATGATCTGACATCTCTCTCTCCTGCTTTAATAATAGATGAGCTCTTTTCACAGTCAATACAGTATTATGTGCTGAACTGGCTACAGAACGTGTTAACTTACGGGTAGAAATCTTATTTGAAAGAATGCACTTTCCATGACTTACTCTTCCCACCCAATCACCTCTCGCCTTTGCTATGTTACCACCCCCATGGCTGCCTTTATCCAACATGAATAACTTATTAAAGGGGAACTAGGCAACATTCAGCCACTAAACAACAACAACACCTCTGTTGCAATAAGGTTCACTATTTACCTGTCACATCTATGAGGCAGCAAAGGCAACAATCTTGTGGCCTGCAACATAATGCAACACATTCTCACTATACCCAAACCAACAAAAACACAGTGTTATAGATAGATATACCTTTATTGATCCTGCGGGGGGATTTAGTCTAGAGGCAGCAACATTAGAACACAGGGCACATACAGGAAGAAAGAAAAACGTTCTATGGGTAGCAACAAGATATAAAGATGATGGTAGAATGATGCTCTGTGTTGTCAGTGACTACGCCTAGGAATTTGTATATGTGTCCACAATGTCCACAGACTCCCTGTGGAAAGGATGGTGATCCCCTTTTGCTTCTGCAGTAGTACACAGTATACACACCACACGGCTAATAATGGCGGCTGTCAGCTTATGGCAGAGTTTCCCCCCCCATTCAGTGTGTCACGGTTATGTATATTTATGTGTACATTGTGCATTATGTCAAATTCCTAGTACATGCAAACTATGCATTATGGAAATAAAGGTGTTTCTGATTATGTGAGTTAGGAAGGAACGCATAACATTTGGTGGAAATAACTGTTTGACGGTTATTAAACCTGTGACCCAATAGATTCAGGAGGGAGCATTACTTTGTCTTTGATCGATTTGCATTGTACAGCAGGGACTATCAGCTAACGAGCACGGCTTCTCTGGCCCAACCCCAGGGTTCAGGGCCGGATTAACCCTCCCAAGGGTTTTGGGAAATTGAGCCCAATGCAAGTGGACGGGCCGTTTGTTTAGACTACAACATGCTGTGGACTGTGGTTTCGTTTCGCATTGTCATGGCCGCTGGTGTTTCTGATCATAACAAACCAACAGACCTTTTTTCGCCGGATTTTCGTGGTTGAAAGCTGCAAATACTTCAGCGTATGCTCGAAAGGTAATAAAACAATCTTGGTAGCGTAGAATATTGGATTAAATAGCGCGGAATGCGTGTTTCGCAGTAGAACTGTTAAACTCAGAAATATCGTAACACAGGTTTTGCCTCACTGGGCATATAACTCAACTTAAAGATGTCGGTAACAAATCCCAGGCAGAACATACAGCAGTGTCAAGCAGACATGTCACTTAAATATCATGGTCAGTAATTAGCCCAACTACACTCACTGCCCGCTCTCAGGTGAAATCAAGTCTCTCAATACAGCTCAGGGGAGGGGAGACAACAGAGTGTGGCACACTCAGGCACAGAGTGTGACACAGGGCTGTAAAATCATAAAGTATAATGTAGGTTCAAGTAGCGCTGGATGAGCTAAATGTCAGAGCTAAATGCCACAATGCTGCCCGTTTAGCAGCTGCTGTTCAATGTGTGCTGGTGCCAGGTGGTATCCACCTATATCACCAAGTGTTTTCTGCATGCAGCACAGTGCAATTATGTGAAATTAAAACCGTCAATCCCTGTGGCTTTTAGTTACAACTGTTTACAAGTCCACCCTCAGGAGGCATGTTAAATGTGAGGTACAGTAAAGGACCTAACAGTGCCTGTGTACATTTTCAGTGAGGCAGACTTGTGAGCCCGGGTGTCACGTTTGTCCACCTTACCATTGTTTGTATCAATAATGCATAGGTGTTTGGAATTTCCAAATGGATAATCAATACCACACGCGTAGCACCCGATGAGACTCGCTCAGCTCTCGCCTGACCCTGTTGGACAAGGTCAACGTCTACCGCCACCAGTGTTTGCTCAAACGCCTGGGGATCCATCACATTATAATTCAATCCAGAAGAAGAAGAAGAAGAAAAAAAAAGAAGCGGCTTTGTAATTTAACAGGATATTCTCAAATGAGTATCTGAGGGGTGAGGTTAAGATTAAGTGCAGTTCAAGTTCAATGCCACATTTCTATCTGTATTCCCCATGACAATGAGGAAAACGAGGGATAACAAAACTGTCAGTGTCAGTAGATAATGAATAATGAGCAGTGAAGAGCAGAGCACTTTTGTGGCATTGTAGTTAATCACTTGGTAACTCAGCCATGAACCTGATCTGAGCGACATCCAGATTGGTATCTGATTTGTTTAAATGAGTCATGTGACCTGTTAGACGCATTTAAACCATTCGGATTTCAATCTTGATGTGGCACAGATCTGATTCAGGCTAGATTTGGATGCAGAGGCGCAACACTGACCGAACGCTAGGGGGGGATATAGAGCGGCGCCGCGAAGCGGCGCCGCCGAAAAATCCGTCCCCCCCGTCCCCCCCACTACCCTAGGGGAGGGGGGGATGGGGGGGTCTAACCACCAAAACGTGGGGTTATGGTTAGGGTCGGACTACAGAGAGGTTGTTCCAGTGACTCAATCATTGAGTCACTGGAAGCTAAACTATCTGCAATTTCCCCGAAAAATAATTAGCCTATATCTATACAAGCTCCATTAGCAGGCAGCAGCATGTTTTGTCTAAATTGTCTTTGTGGCCAACAAATGTAGCTACATTTGCAAACAGTGCTGTTGACCATGTTGTTACATGGTCCATATAACATACCACCAGACCACCAACAGACAATGCCAATATGCTATATTAACATTAGAACGTTTTAAAGACAGATTAATTATTGACGACAATGCAACCTGTGGGTCCAACGTCACTGAAAACTTTCATAATGGCAATTAAATTTACTCACGAGTGCTGATGTGAAATGGAGGATGTAAGAACACACTTTTGTTGTATTAGAGCAGGGTAAATATGAAGTTTTGCGCCAAGGTCTTGTTTATATTCCTCGTTACATAGGCTGTATGTTATTGTCGCAATTTGGTCCGTCTGAGATCTGAGTGAGGGGGCCTTCCTGAGTGAGGGGGTTTCTGACGGCGTCGCTTACTCGCTTCCCCTCTGTCAGAGGTGGAAGCTACGCGCAGCCGTCGGGAACCCCCCCAAACCGACTGTCCCCCCCCCCCTCCAGAAAAGAGGTCTTTCTGCTACAGAAACTGTCAGACGAAGACCAAAAACACTAGCGGGGTTCCTATGTTGCGTTATATTTTTCGAAAGAAGCAACAGCTGTACCTATAGTCTCGTACCAGGCCCAAACTCATCTGGGGGGGACCAATGTGACGCTGGCAGGGGACGCGTCCCCCGCGTCCCCTAGGCTATTGCGCCCCTGTTTGGATGCCATTGTAAATGGGACGTTATAGCACATAGAAGGTTAGACGTCTCCTTTGGCTATGGACGCCAGTCAACAAATATGAATGAAACAAGTGCATAATCTGATGTAATATCCTTATGCTACAATTAGCGGCAAAGGGAGCGTGTACCTACAGTACAGTATGTACTGTATGAAAAACTTTGGTGTACCTCCTCACACATTTCATGTCCAATTGCCAGCACAATTTCCACAAGAATCACACATGGGTTTATGCTTCACACCTACTTCTAATTGTTCTATTTGGGCGACTTTTCACGCTGCATATTTATTTATAGTTTATAGTTATATTGTTATCATGCTTGGTGTCAATGCTCCTGGGAGAGGAGAGGAAGGATCATAGAGCCAGATTGATGTAAGGAGAGGTGGACAGGTCAGACAGACAGTTAGAAAAAGGGCAGGACAGAGGGACATAGACACATAAAGATCGGCTCAGAGACAGAAAGGATGCTTAACTCAGGCGGAAAGGGGTAGGGGTTTGTGGGCCAAGTGTGGGGATGCTGGACTTATGTCAGGATGGGTGGTGGGGGCAGTGCTGTTATGGGGATATGGGAGGGGGGTGGTGGTGATGGCTTCCGGCCAGGTAGGACAGGAGTACATGGCTCGAAAGCTTTTTTTGTGTAATATAATTGGAGAGGCCATCGATTTCCTCACCGTGGCTCCTCTTCAAATGAGGCCTGTAGCGCCGCTCAGTTCCTCCTCAACTTCCTCAGATGGCTGTTGAATTGTTACAGTTCTGTCCAAGTCTCCATGGTTACACCATCTGGAGTTAACAGACAAGCCCTCCGCCTTTGTTTTTTCCTCTCAGTTGATCCCTGTTGAAGCCGCCTGGTTCAAATAAACAGTCTGGTATATTCCCATTCAGCAGAACACATTGGACACCCACTACTTTCACCAGGGCTGATCATTTGGCCGTCATGCGATCTCACATTCAACATGAATACAGAGGGTTTACATTTTCCCCTTTCCCTCTCGATCGCACCGGCTCTTGTGCCACGTCTTATCTCGGCAGGTACTGTAAATCTTTCGTTGAAGCCGTTACTCTGTCCCCTTGGGCAAGGACAGCTTTTCACACAAATAGATTATTGTCCGTCTGCCAGTCGTGTCCATTGTTCTGTAGCTAGACTGGAAACAAAAGTCTGACTGACTTAAAAGGACTATGAAAAACTATTGACATGCAAGTAAAGAAGCTTATCGTCCCCTCCACAGTGTCCACACTGAATGGGGCTTTACAGCTTCATAAAATGGAATGGGCCATATAAAGATTACTATCCGTGCAAATATATACATTTCTTTGAATCACACTCATCCCACACCCTCAGGGGCATGCTGCCACGTTAGCATGCGATGTGTAGAGTGAAACAGATCCCTTAAGCTTTACAAAGCATCAGCATGGATTTGATGTGGGTTGATAGGCATATAATGCACACATACACGTACAGTACGTTGGAGCAACAGGCTGTCTTTGAGGTGTGATTATGAACCTGCACGTATTGATGTGTGTGTGTGTGTGTGTGTGTGTGTGTGTGTGTGTGTGTGTGTGTGTGTGTGTGTGTGTGTGCGCGTGCGCATGGGCATATACAGTAGGTGTACAAGTACATGCTCGGGGTATATGGACTGGGAAATGTGCATAATATTGTAGCAGCAACTGCATTGAAGGCAAGATTGGTCAGTGTTATATTTAAACAATACTTAAACAATTAGGGCATGTTGGGGGCACTTAAATAAAGGCAAAACAGTTGTTTTTAGCCCGGATTAAAATTCTTACCATAATCACCACCTTCTGCCAAATAAATACAAAGCATGCTCTTAAGTGTGTCAATCTAATCTGTAGGCATATACGTGTAATATCTGTGAGATAAAGCAGCAGACAGTTCTGTTTAGGGTTGTATTTGTCTTTAATAGCTAAATACTATACCTGTATATCCTTTCATTAATAGCTCTTAATATAATTGATGTATATTGCAAAATTTTAAACCTCATCACAGTCCTTCAAATAAACTAGTTTATGGTCTTCTGGTTGGGGGGGATGTCAGATTCAGATCCAATTGTGTTGCTTTAATCTATGACAATTTACAATTACAATTTCCAATTTAGGCATTTAGCAGACACTCTTAATCCAGAGCGATTTAAATTAGGCAAGAACAAAAAAGAATGGGAATACATCACATATATAAAATGCATTTATCATGAAACATGCTTAAGCTAAGAATGTAACTAGAACATATCTACATAATGACACTATTCATATAAACTATACATATTTACTATACTATGCTATACATATGCACTATAAGTGCTATGATTATAATACAATGCAATTATTTTTCCGTATACATAATTGCAAAAATGCAGCAGGTGTTTAACCAAATTACAGATTAGTATTTGTACTACTCAAAAGAGATGGAGTTATGGATAGGCCTATACTTGCAGACACTGTATAATTTTTATATATTTTTTGTCTCTATAGTTAGCATTAAAGTTACTTAGCATAAGTAAATCAATGATGTTGTATGGTAGTGGTAACCTGTTTGCTTCTTTTAACAATATTGTTATTAGCTTTTAGCTGTCCAAGGCTATGCAATATGGCATGCTTTGCAAAAGAGGAGCACTGTCTTATTCACCTCTTCAACATGAAGCCAGTCTATGTTCCATTTTTCAATTGTAGACGGGTCACACCGACACAGCCTTTGCTATTTTAGTGTCTGGGGATGCTGGGTTGGGATGCTGGGATGTTAGGTAACAGTTGGACCTTTTTTAATGATGTAGGTTACCTGTCCACCACAGAAGTGGGTTTCTCTCCTGCTGTTAGATATCCTAACAGCAGGTGGGTGTGTGTGTATGTGTGTGTGTGTGTGTGTGTGTGTGTGTGTGTGCGTGTGCGTGTGAGACAGTCTCACATGGCCAGCCCTCCAATCTCATGCGACTCTGAAAGTAACAATGTATGGGCAATTACTGCTTCTCAATCGTGGTTTTTAAGAGCATTCTGGGATTTCTTGGGGTACTTTTACCTATTGCCAAACTTTTTTCCTCCCCCAAGCACAATTCATAACAAATGCACTCGTCGTGCGCCTTCCACTGTTGTGACATAGCCTATCTTACACGGCACTGCTGTGCTAATAGACAATAGCAGCCGTGTAGCCATCATTTCAGACGTGAGGAGGACAGGTTGTTCAGGGGGACTCTTACAGTACATCATAGAGACTTACATCATAGAGACTGACACTAGCCCCATGACGTCCGAGATCCACAAGAAGTCACGGTGTTATTAGAACATGTCTTGTTATTGAATGTTCCTCTCATAGTTTCCATTTTCACAACATACATACACATTTCATATAGTCCTATTCATCACAATAAAGTAAGAAGTCTACAGCCATCGTCCACAGTACTATTTATTTTAGGTTTATGCAACACTACTCTATAGCCCCAATTAATTGCTTCAGTCTCCAATGCATTGTATAGTAGGTTGTCTAGTTTGTCTTAGGGAAATGGCACAGAGCAACCCCATTGCTTCAGTGTCGCCCCAGGCTGGGTTGATGAAATGAAGCTAGATGGGAAAGAGAGACCTCTACAAACACCTCTAAATGTCAGATGGAAACATCCTAGAGTGCAGCGTTTCATGCAATAGTTGTTTTAATCCCACAAAAGAGAAGAAAGGAGGTTTACACTCCAATGACCGTGAAACTATATTGATTTCAAACAGACAAATCTGCTCCTGGGAGGAAATACAAACACAAAACAAAACAGCTCCTGACAACTCCGTGGCGCACGATCTTTGTTATCAGAGGGAGTGCAGTTGGGTGGGGAATGCCTCTGGGCATTGTCTTTATTTCCTGAAAAAGAAATCTGCGCTAGCTTGCAAAATAAAAATCTCACCAAAGCAGCGCGCCAAACTCAGTAGTTTCCCACAGACATCTTGTTCCTGCAACAGTACCCCAGCGAAGCTGTTTTCCTCCACGAGTCGGCCTCTTTGTTGCCGTTTATTTTTGGCGTTTTGCTGAATCTCTCGAATCTCATGCTGTGATATTTACAATGCTCGCACGCACGCACGCACACACACACACACACACACACACACACACACACACACACACACACACACATAGAACGTCTGGGTTTCCGAGGCTAGTGATGGCGTAACTCAACTTCCCCACAGGGATCAATAATGTCCATCTTATAATAAACTTTCGTCAGCTATCGTGATCTACTGACATGTTGCACCCCCACCCTCCAGCCGCCCGTCTCCAGTAGAGCACGGGAGTTCTCATGATTGATATGTAGATTGACTGCGGGAGCTGGGCATTCTTGTCTCGTCACATTGGGTGATTGATGACATCGGGTCAACCAAGGTCACGTAGTACGTACGTGATTCTTTTTTAACCTCCTATTGTGAATGTGCCAGGGAGAGATTAATGTACTTTAATAAAGTGGTTGCATCGGCGCCGTCATCTTGTCTGACGTATAGGTAAAAGGGAAAGGTTAGCACACCTCACTGCAAAGCGTTTGGCCCCCATTTCCTTTTATTTTATTGTCTCCCATCGCCTTATGAACAGACTGTCAAATTCACTTTGGCAAAACAAATGACCCAACTCGAATTCTTTGATTCGTTTTTTCCAAAGCCACGACAGATGTGAGATGTGACTGTAGCAGAATTGCCATGGGGTACTTTTAGAAATGAAAGGCAAAGATTAGTAGAACATACTGTACTACGTTTCCTGTGCACAATTGTAATCATACAGAGACAACCTCGAGCCCCCCCATCCCTTTTTATTACCCCCATAAAAGATATTCCACCAGACCCCCTCTGAGAATCTCGCTGTCTTGTTTCTGTCTCCTTAGTATGGAGACAATTGCCCTTTTTCACTGGAGCATGACATATACTGCGGCTCTACAAACTCAGAAATCAGCCAGGGATATACAAAGGTCACATGCTGACAGGACTAAGACATATTGTGCCCCGAGGACACATCCTTGCAGGGAGAGAGTGACTTGCAGTATTTCTCAGCCCAGCCCTTCCCCGTGCGGATCTGACGACGCCATCATTAGCATTCAAGGACGGCGCCAGTCGTGCCTCAAAAGTCATTTGAATATTGCATGATTTCCTTGAGCTTTCCAAAGTCATTAATGGAGAATCGCTGTGGGCAAATAGCACATATATGAATGCGGGGTGGGGGGTGTCTTTCATAGTTATATTAACTCTGGGAATATTCTGTGTAGATGTCCCTCCCTGGATTTGATAATGTGTGCAATGTACACTGTACAGTATGGGCCTACTGCTTGTGTGAACAAATCATGTGGGACAATTTGTGACGCCAGACATACCTGATATGATCTATGAAATATAATATGATATAGTACTTTATTGTCAGTTTGCACTGAAATTTGTCTTGCGACCCAGCGGCCTTGTATGCTACACATATACACACATTTGACATAACACAGGACAAAAAATAAAATACAATTACATACATAGAATCATAAGGGCAAAGAGCAATGTCCACAGCTCAGTCTAGTCCTGGCCAAAATCCTGATTAAGCCTCAAAGTTGACTGATGGACAAAAGACCTCTTCAGTCTGACCTTGACCTATGCTGGAACACCATATCTCCTTCCTGAAGGCAACAACCTATACTCTCCATACAAAGCATGGCTAGTATTAGAGTTGATATTCCTTGCTAACCTTAGGATGCTGTTATCATACGTGGATGTATAGAGTCTCTGAAGTGGTTGTCCAACAATCTTTGAACAAATGTTTAGTTGTTGCAGCAGTTGTGACTTTAAGGCTACAGACAAACACCCATACCAGGTGGTGCTACAGTACTGAAGAACACTCTTTTTTAAAAACATATATATAGTTTTTTATTGGGGACAGCCAAGCAGTACTTCTGAAAATCAGATGTCACCCATTTGTTTTTCTTTTTTTAAATCATCACAAACATCGTACACCCCCCCAACGAAACAAGGACAAACAGGAAAAAAACGAAACAAAACTGAAGAACACTCAATAACAGAAGGAAAAACCAAAGAAGAATCCGTCTACTAGCACCAAAGGATCTTAAACAGCGAAGGAAATAGATTACACACTGATACACGTTGTTATCACTCCATTCAACCACCTTATTTACTCTGTGCAGTCCAGGATCACTGGAACTATCTAGAAGATAAATTAAAGTTGTATCATCTGAGTACTTTAGAATGCATTAATCTGGTGTGACAATCAGACAGACATTCCTCAGTACGACAGCTGTCAGTATAAAGGGTGAAAAGTATGTTATGTTTATTGAAGGATCCCCAATGAGAGACACAGGACTGAGCCTCTAGTCTTTCTTGGGTCCTGAATAAAACAAATACAATACAAAACAGAACAGAACAAAATAAAAACAAATATACAAAGAACAAATTCACATTATAAAATCAAAGGAACAAATGCACAAATCACAGTTATGTACTTGGCAAATTGGCAAGGTATCTCTTGATATTCTTTTTTAAAGTAATTTTGTTATGTATTGTAGATAAGATGTTTTAGGGCAGAGCATTCCAGAGAGTTATTGACCTATATATACCAGTGTGTTTAAGACAATTAGATTTTGGTGTTGTTTTTATTCTTAGCTGCTCCTCTGGTGTTGTAACCATGTCATTTTTAACTGGTGAGCCAAGCTATATACGGCTTAATGGTGGAAATAATGTTCTGCAGTAGCATTAGAAGACTCACTGCTAATTTCATTTCAACCATTAGCCATGCCAGATGTTCGTGCATATAACTAATACTTGTCCGGTATGAACAGCCAGAGGAGCGCTTTATTCTGAGCAATCTGCAACTTTTTCAAATCAGATTTTGTAGCTGATGACCAGATAACAGGACAGTATTCTAAATGAGACAGAACCAAAGAACGAATAACAGATTTCATTATAGAGGGAGTGATGAAAGCAGAACACTTGTAGTAATACCGATTCCTCTTCCCATTTTGATGACAATATTATTTATATGTTTGGACCAAGATAAAGAGCTATCTACAGTATAGTTACTCCCAGAAGTTGTATTGTGTTCACCTGTTCAATTTGTGTGGTGCCAATTGACAGTTTTGGCAGTGTCAATTATCTAATGTAATCCTGGGCGCTACACTTCCTCTGCCAACCTGGGGGGGCAGTGGACTGATCTCATGCTTCCTTCTATGCATGAGGAGTCGAAGCTGCTTCTTTTCACCTGACAGGGGAGAGTTTCCCCGGCCGGACGTAGCGCGTGGAAGGAACATGTTATTCTGACCAGTTCCTTTCCCTTCCATCAGGCGCCCCAGCTGGCCAGGGGGAAATAGTTTAGAGACCAGGATTTTTGCATGTTTTTTGTGAGGGTAGGGGACACAAGGAGAACATGCAAACTCCACACAGAAAGGCCCTTTCGCCAACCCCGCGTAGGAGGGAACACACCCCCAGTGCCCACAGCATCCCCAGCGGGAATCGAACCCAGGACCTTCTAGCTGTGAGGCATGGGGTTCCATTTTAAATAGCTGAATAGCTGAACAGCTGAGCTTACACACCCCTGGGAGGCAGCAACATTAGTAGTTAATGCTGAGGAGACGCTGCCACAAATTTGACCAAATGGAGCACTTGCTGAACATTAGGTGTCTTCCCCACAACACTAGTCAGGGATAATGATTATGACTGCTAGGAGAGGAGATAGATAGACAGCTGTGGCTTCTATTGCCCTCCCTCAACACACAGACGCACGCACGCTCGCACGCGCACACACTTCTGTGGTTGCTGTGTGTCAGAAAACCTGAGGGGGGAGCAAATGAGACGAGACATGGAGGCTTTGCAGAGAAATTCAGAGAGAGATAGAGAGAGAGAGCTGGCAGCAAGCAAGAGAGAGTGGGGCGCATGTGGTATTCAAAGATGGAAATGACATTTAGAATTGCAAATGCAGAGCAGCAGTGCTTTAACAAACCGTCCAAGTGCATGTTGGTGGGCCGGTGTTTTGGTTGCTACTTAAGAGCCTCCTTTTTCGGACAGCGGAGGAGGTATAATGCCGAGCCCTGACAGGTTGTTGATGTTGACCCACACCCCTACATTCGTGCTCCTTTGTTGCACAATCCAATCACGCTTCCACTAATGCACAGCTCTCTGACATGCAAGAGCCATTATGCTGTAATAGGAACTTTGATGTCACTTATATTGGCTACGCCAAGTTCTTTGGTCATGTCGGTCACGTGTGTTCATGTTTTTTGTGAAGCCTCTTTGACTCAATTCGATATTTTGTCCGACACACAACAACCTCAACCTTTTAAAACAGAAGCAGGTGCATGTCTTGTTCTATTCACCTTCCTTGGCCGTGGGTGATAAGCTACAAAATAATCTCAAATGAAAAAAGTCCACCAAGGTAAGGTGGAAAGGAAAATAAAATAAAAGTTGCAAGACATGAGTCAAATTTCCATTTTCCAATTTTGACTCATTTCTTTTATGTCTTTTACTTTGTGGTTTCTCTTCATTTCAACCTTTTATCGGCACTGGGGACTTCAGATTCTCCCAATTTCATCCTTGAGGGGAGGATATGTTGCATCCTCATTACCACTTCATAGCAGAGATAGTTCTAAAACTGACACCTCTTTCCTACTGTACTTTACTTTTCATCAGGGACACACTGTCCACACCTTTGTCTCTAGAGGTAGTGTGTGTGTGTGTGTGTGTGTGTGTGTGTGTGTGTGTGTGTGTGTGTGCGCGCGCATGCGTGTTCTTGGGGCGATTCTCTCAGCGCCCAGCCACAGCTGTTTTTCTTCCATATCATCTGAGGCGGAACCCGGTGCAAGAGTGATTGTTGCATTTTGAGTCACAGTCGCCCAAGGGGCCTGGCTGGGATGTTGGGAGGCTGGGTGTTGGAGAAGGGGGCTATAGGGGTGTTCTCTCAATAAACACATTTCTCCCCTCGATAGACAGTCTCATAACATTTCCCTCCTGCCGCCTCTTTTCATTATGATCTGGCCTTGACGACACTTATTTTTTCCTGGAAGGAGGATTCGTTTTATTTTGTTTTCTGTCTTTTTTTTTTTGGTAGGGGTGTTCTTTTTGACGGTGAGCAGGGATGCGCGGTAAGTCAACGTCTTCCGGAGCCGTTGATGTATGTCATGTTGTTCTCTGCAGCTTCAGCTTATGACAGTCCCTATCAATTCCGCCTGCATATCGTGGTGGTGCAGCATCCTATTACGCAACAAGGTTGTTGTTGTTTTTGTCACACGTGGAAATTGATTTATACGCCATTCTGTGATGGCATTTTTGTATTTGTGCGTGTGTGGAGGAGGGAAGTTTGGTTTTGTGGGTTTGTGTGTGTGTATATATATATATATATATATATATAATATATATAAAATCATTCTGTTTTTTTATAGATTTTTTCACATACTCTATACAGCAGTGTACAATACAGTTGTAATTAACATTTGCAGCATCCACGAAACAAAAGACCTGGCAAAAAAATAAAACGGCATGTTAGACAGGACAAAACACAACAATAGCTCTAAAAACAATTACTTGACAAGCCTGTCATATATACAGTATATAGAGGCACTTCTTCAGCAGGACCCCAGCTCATCTATGTCCCATCTCTAAAACCAGACAAATAAATGTCCTACATTCTACTGCCCTTGCAATCCTATACCCTCAAATGCAGCAGTTTCCGCCACTCTGTAAGTTCTGTTATATGCGAGCTCTTCCAGTTACATAACAACTGCTTACAGAATAAGCCTGGATGCTGCAATAAAACCTGTTACTACTATTAATCCCATCTCAAGACCTGGTGGCATATGGGATTTGTCGCCTAAAAGACACTGGTATAAACGGTGTTTAATCCACCTTTCACAGTATTTCAATACAGACTTTCAGAACGGCAGTAACCTAGAGCAGTCCCATAATGCAGTGGTTCCCAAACTTTTCCATGTCAAGGACTCCCAAATTGACACATTTTAGCCCGCGGCCCCCTATTTGAAAGAAATATGCCCCCCCTCATAAGAGAAGATTTGTACGGTTCTAGCAGTGATTCTCAACCTGTTTAATTTCAAGGACCCCCAGTTTGACATGCATTAGTCTACGGACCCCCATTTAATGGCATTTTTATCTCTGGGACCGCCAATTTATATTTTACAATCAATGTTAATTTAACTCGGATTGTACAAATGGAACCATGTACACTCTCAGAGTTACAGACCCATAAGGGTCCATTTGGTTCCAAACTATCATTTAGCTTGGGACCCCCTGGAACTCCCTCAAGGACCCCTGGGGGTCCCCGGGCCCCACTTTGGGAACCACTGCCATACTGCATGTAAACATTTACCCATTTGTCATTTGCACTTCGAACATTTATTGGCATGCAGGTTAAACCCATTCTAAACAGTGGAAAAGAATGTACAGTGGATAAACTTACTTCTCACCCAGCCCACATTTGAAATCACATTCTGCCATTCATTTTCAGTTATCTCAAGGTCTTTTTGCCATATTAGTCTTACGTTTTCACACATTCGATGAGTATTTGACATTTCCCTGTAGAGTTTGATGCAGATTGTTGGTATAAGGAGAACAACTTGTTCAGGCTATTCTCTTCATCAATTTGCCTTTTCCATTCCAAAAGCAGTTCTCAATGAGATATTACACATGAAGAAAATATCCGGCTGAGGGGCGACCAGCGTTTTATTTCATTTCTTCAGGCCTGAATTTAACATACAGTAGAGGCACATTCCTCCTGTACCTCCATGTTACATTTGACACAGGCTGAAAAAATGGGGGGAAACATTATTTCAACCGGATGATTAACTCTACCAGAGCATAAATGCAGACATGTAGGATGCAAAGACTATACATTTTAAATGTTGCTACATTTCGCTAAAGGTCAGTCTCATATCTTTATGGAGAGGTCAGAGATGGGGTCGCCAACAGCCTGTCATCAGACTAGCATGCATGCTCTGACGTTTGTGCACTCTGACACTTGAAAACCCACCGGGGGTCCAAGCATAAGTGCAAGGATGCAGATCGTTGTTGTTAATGAATGCAGCCAATTTCACTGCCCACACATGGACACTCCACTCGGCTTGCACACATTTTTTCCCCAGTCTGTGCGACAGTGCGCATTCCCATTGACATGCATTGACCAGAGTCACCAGACATCCCCTGTGGCCAGGTTTGGCGAGAACAGTCACAACGCACACAAACCCCCACGCACAATTAATCAAGTTTGGGTGGGTTCACATCATGACACAGCTTTATATAATGAATTGCATTTTTATAGCGCTTTTCCAAGTGCTCAAAGCGCTTTACAATGGTTCATTCATTCATACATTAGGAGATGAAGCGGCGAACAGTCGATGCCAGCGTCCTCAATTCCCACATTCACACACCAATGGTGGCGAGCTCACACCGACCAACTCATTGGAGGCAGGGTTCATTGTCTTGCCCAAGGGCACTTCGACATGTGGACAGGATGAGCCGGGATTCGAATAACACATTTTTGTCATTCAGGAATGTAGTACATCGGTATTAATTTTATAATGGAGGTGGGCTGAAACATTGCCCAAATATAGAGGTTATACTGATACTGTACAGTATGTCTGTTGTCAAAGTGTCCTTGAGCAAGACGCTTTGCATGGTTACCTTGGCCATTCTTGTGTGAATGTGTACAAGTGTACATTGTAAAGTGCTTCGGATAAAGGTGCTGAAATGTTCCATTTACTAACCACATCTAAGCAATGCCTTTAGTAGACCCTGTCTTGTTCGATTCTATAACCACTGAAGGGCTTCATTATACTTCATTGCGCAAGCATAGACTAAGAATCAATCAATCAATCTGGCTTTAGAAAGATCAACTCAACTTAGATATCACGATAACATGCTCTAAAAGTTGTTTTGTAATGAATAAAAAAAGTTGAATTTGTTAACTTACGCCCACAGTCTTTCCCTTGATTTAAGGAAAAGTATACATCCTGTAACTTAATTGAAGCCTGACACGAATATAGATTTTCTTTTGTAGTTTCACAAAAAAAGTCCTTGTGGCTAGTATGTATGCACTACGCGTACCAAAGCAGAACACGGTGAAGCAGGTGGCATGATGGGTAATTGAAGCACAAAGCTCAATAACACATCCTCTCATTAAACTGCTGTCTGACAAATAACCCCTACAAGCGTGCATGCCACCAGAACAGCAATATGACTTCTCAACAGCTCACTAATGTGGTTCTCAACAACTACTTGTTTCTCGAGCACACATGTGCAGGGAGCAGTAATAAATAATGCAGCTCATCGCTGATGCTGTCAGGGAGAAGAGGTTGAGCGCGTGTGTGTCACGTTGAACGCTAGTTCCAAGAGCCACGACGCAGTCAATTTACAGATGTGTGCTGATGAATATATTCCCAGTGTGCATGCATGAATGCATTGGTGAGCCATCTGAAAGTGGTGCGACGCTGACCCTGACCATCTGGCTAGTTGTAACCTGCTGCTACACGCACACGGCAGTTCCACTGGTGGTGTCTCATACTGGGCAGATAGCTAGGCAGCAGTGTTCATTTTGTCAACTAAAACTATCTCAAAAAAGTTTCAACCTTTTTTCACTGGAGAAAATTAAATACAAGCTAAATACAAAGTAAGCTACAGTATGATGACTAACACTATGAATAAATATATTGAGAATTTCATGATCAAATAAAATCTAGATAAACATACAGGGAGGGATTAGTGGAGAAGAGTCATTTTATTAGTGGCTGCGTGCGGATGTCACGCTATGAAAAAAGCCGATCTACAAAATCTGAGACACGTTGTGAGCTAGTAGATCGGGTATTTTTCTTCAATCAGCACACACATATGTTTGAATCATGCATTATGATTCCATTTGAATCAACTGTAGATAAAAGTCAACCAATATGTATACATTATATATAATATTTGGTCAACTAAAACTAGAGTAAAACTTTTTTTTTTAATGTATTCAAAAGACTAAAGGCAGGGTGTTATAGAGCCATATTGTTGATGTGTGAGTTACTGTTTAAACAGTGGGAGCTACACATAGAAGCCAAACCACAGAGATAACATATTGATATTTCATAATTCATAATGAGTATTGGATTCATTTTATATTAAAATGTTATAAAACGAGACATGGCCAAAGCATTTCCGGGGGTCCACAGCCAAAAACACCCCTGGTTTAGAGGCGGAGCACTTATGACGTAAAACGTGTGTTTGCCGGCCAAGTCTATGGACTTTAATGTTTGTTTAGGGCACTAAATGACGACGTAAGATGTCATGTGGCCGATATGGGCGCCACTCAATTCACATCAGTGTGATTTTTATTTTATTTTACAACCGTCTGGAGTTAATTATTTTTATAATATAGGCGACAAAAAATTATACTTATATTATATTATAAGAAGACAGCTTTTGGGGGAAATATTAAAGATGTACGGAAATTAAAAATACTTTTTTCACACTTTTAGAGCATGTCCGTGGTCATTATATGGGCATACCTACAGTAACAGTCTATGCCAAAACAACGGGGACATTTCCATCTTTGTGTATTTTTACATCAAACATCGATACAAATCCAAATGTACGCCGCTGCCTCCACCCTGCCTTGCGGGAGTGTAACTACTGCTACAAAGGAGATGGCTGTCTATCTGGTGGTGAATGCAGATGTGTCTCTGACAAATTGCCGTTTGCTGGTCAGTTCACCCTGATGCAGAATGTTCATTTTCATGTTGGCCCTATTATAGTGGCAACAAAAGAAGAAGAGATGGTGCATGGTAGGGGGGATCTTTATTTTAAAAGTCTTTGTCGGGACTCTGGGACTGACAGGCACTGCTATTTTCACTTTCATGCCTCAACTGGAAGGACATGGCTGACTATACTCATTCATTTGGATCCTCATCTGAGGCTGCCGGGCAAAGACTTGGCACGGGCCAATGGAGCATACTTGTAGGGGCTACACTAGCTGAACATATGCTGGTTTGGATGAAAGTCTTCTGAGAGTTAGGCACAAACTAAACATGGACTGGGATGAAAAACAAACTTAGGGTTTGGCCGATATGTTATTCGACCCTGACGACTTCAGCATCGTATGCAGCCGATTTTGGTCATGATATACAGTAATAGGTGAAAAGGCATCTGATGGCTCAATGCATGACAGTGTGATACATTGTAAGTTTGTAGATCTGCTATTTTTGAAACGTTTAAACCCCTGCTGAAGTGCACAAAGCACAGGAGCAGAGAGAGGCTAGAGAACAAGGTAGGGACAAGCATAGAGCACGGTTGCATTATGACTGTTTCTCTCAGTTGTGCCTCTGTTTTGGCTGTACTGTGATTGATTGGGATAGAGAGAGGAAGTGAAAATGATTTAGAGAGGACAGAGGCACAGCGTCAACGAGTGACGAAGCTATTTTGAGGTCTGTGGGCTGGCAGATTTGCCATATGCACACATTGCAAACACACACACGCACACGCGCACATGCATACACACATGCACACATGTATTATTAGGGGATATTAGTAGTCATCATTACTGTGGGATCGGGAGGATCATAATGAACAAAAGGAAAATAATGATTATCCTTAATGGGCTTTGTGAGTCTGGGGAGAGAGGAGGGGGGTGTAGAGAGTGAGAGTAAATGGGGGTGCTTCTCTTCTTTTTTCCCTTCTTCAGGGCCTGTCTCAAATCTCTCTGTAGAGAGTTGTTAATGTGACATCACAGGAGACTTCTGGGAAGCCGCAAGCAATGAATAATATGCTTAATGATGTTTGTTCTCCGCAATGACATGTGTAGTACAGTAGCGGGCTTGCCACTTAAGAGTCCAAATAGCACTCCAACGGCTGGCCCTCTAACCCACTTTTACATTAGCCTTCCTATCTTCATTTTGTTATTCATAGCGGCGTCTAGGAATTTATGTCATGCGCTAATGTTTCTACGCGGAATAGATTTTTGTTTCACCCACAAAATGATGGGGGCTAATACAAAAAAAAACCTTTCATTGCCCCAATAACATGAACGTGCGCAATGATAGTCAACGGACCAGCTCGAGCTGCAATGACAAATTTGTCCATTTCGCCTCAGGGTTTCCTCCGGGTGCCGTCTCTATTAATATATATACTCTTAAGGGTGCTATCCCTAATAGTCTAATAGTAAACTATTCAATCAATAAATCAATCAATCAAAAGTGTTAGCTGCAAATATTTTGTTCTAATTTATGAATGAAAAACTTTATTCCAAACGTGATAAAATTATACAAAAGAGTGCAATATAGCACAAATAAAAGAATATTCCCAAAACAAAAAACAAACAAACAAAAAACAAGCCTCACTGGCCGTAAGTATTGTAATTCTTTCTTGTTCTTCTTTTTTATACGTTCGGAAAGGAGTAGTAGAGAAGTAAAAAACGTATTTATGAAATTGCTTTAGATTTTTCTTTTACAATTTTGTTTTTAATACATGAAAAGTTTCTCTTTTTTTGGACAAAATTTTGGAAAAAATATATATACATGTCCGCGACATATTGTTTGGGGAAACACTGCATTAGGGGATAATTTAATTCCATTCAGGCTGACATCTACGTCACAGGCCTAATACAACGTGGCTGCCATATGACCGCCCCATGGGGGACTTCTGAAATGTTGGATTGACAGGTGCACATAAAAGCGCCTCATTCTGAGTGGGACTTCTCATTCAAATCACGCATTTAATGAAGTCAGCTACCTCACATTACCCAGTCTGATTTACATGTAGAGTGGTGAAATGGAGTGGCCATGCATGGGCTTGAGCAGAGTGCAGGCGCCTAAAAGTATTACCAGAGAATCATTTGAGGCCATTTTGAGAGATAAATTGTTTTGTTGTTGTTTTTGTTTGGTATTTTCTCATAATTATATATTTGCAGTGTCCCTAATACTCAAGGAATGTGCAAACACTCACCTCCCATGCGCACGCACGCACGCTGACACAAAAGGGGCTGGATTAGTGGAATCTGTTTCATCCTTAGTATAGCACATTGGTTGTTGATTATTTCACTGCAGTCAGTGTAGGCTGCTGTCTGTGGCAGAGACATTATTACTTTTAGCCTGTATGCCATGCACTTGTTTGAGCCGTGTCACGATTCTTTTAAACGCCAATATTTAAGAAAAACATCACACCTGTGTGTGAACTGAGCGGTGCAACTACTGTATACTTTTAATGGGATAGTTACTGTGCTGTACTCTGTACTGTACTGTACTGTACTACTCATACTGTACATGTACTTGTACTGTATTGCTCTACTTGTACAGTACTGTACTACACATACTTGACTGTACTGTATTACTCATACTGTACTGTACTACGCTGTACTGTACTCTGTACTGTACTACTCGTACTGTACTGTACATTGCTACTTTATGGTACTTTGTACTGCACTGTACTCTGTACTGTAGAGTGCTGTAGAGTGCTCTGTGCAGTGCTCTGTACTGTACTGTACTGTACTGTACTGTACTGTACTGTACTGTACTGTACTGTACTGTACTGTACTGTACTGTACTGTACTGTACTGTACTGTACTGTACTGTACTTTACTCTGTGATGTACTGTACTATACAGTAATTTCATTGCTATAGTTATTATTTTATTGTTACAGTTATAGTGCTCAGTGTGAATGGCCCTTTAGGCTGCTCAACAGTGCCACTTTAGGTCACCCAGCGGTATTGCAGCTACAGACATTATTACGTAGAGACACACACAGACAGTATTTCCACCACCACCGGGCCTCACTGCAGTGGCAGCTCAACACTAAACCAGATGGCAGCTACAGATAGCAGCTATACTAATGATGGTCTACATTGGAGTGTTGTTGTTGTCACACCTAAATCAATCAATGCAGAGGTGATCTTGTGTCGACGCCAATGAACTTTGTTCCAATAAAATTGGCCGTTCGGGGGGATTGATTCACAGCACCACAGGAGAGACGAGGAAATGGTGTGTGTGCGTGTGTGTTACCTTCTGTCTATCCATTTTCCAAATTGCCATACTTTTTTTCCCCCCCTCTCCCGGCTCCCTTGTTGGCATCAGTAGTTTCAGGCAGAGGATGAGAGGAAGACAGGTGGTGGAGGAAGTCGAACATTAATTAAGTCTGTGGATGTGCTTATAGCTGATGTATATATGCAGCACTGTTCACGGCATCCAATTGACCATGACAAGGGGTTTCAGATTGCACTGTGACACTTGATTCTTTTAAAGCGCCTCTGAGGAAGCACTGTGCATAATATAATTACATGCCCGTTGATGTGACTGAACACTGAAGTATGTTTTGGCATGATTGAGACTGGAGGATCGTGTGTATTATGTTGTGATAGTCGTACTTTACTACAGTATGTACTCTACTCTACTGGCTGCTATAAACCAACTGCACATTAACACAGTATAGACTACTTACCTACAGGGACCCTCTTAAACAGCGTTATATATTGACTATTGTGTAGAGTTTCAGTTCTAAACCAATCCAACACACTTGCCTGGCCATTGCACTGTGTGCTGTAAAAAAACACAAAATATGTGCACAATCTACAATTGAGAGAATGCCACGGCCACAATGCAAACTAATTTGTGCCCATGAGCGTTCGCCGGTTCCGGAGGCCAATCCACAGAGTATGCGGAAGTGCCGTTCACGCCTACGTTTTCAACCTAGCTTCGTGGCTCTTAGACTACTGGCCGATCACATCGGGGCTTTCCAAGAACTGCTGTGATGCTCCTTCTCCCTGTACTTTCCCTACCTCTCTCCATCCTTGCTCTAATTCACGCTTCGTTTACAACTTGAGTCTATGACTATTTCATAACTTGCTCTCTATTAGCAGCCAAAGAAAGCTAAAGCCCTTCAATGAGTATTATACAGCAGTTGACCTATCAGTGCAGGTCAAGTGGCAAGACAGACTAAACTGGCAGAGATAGCAACCTCTCTCCTCGATGCTCTGAAGTCTACTTCAGAGTTTCAGATCAAACTTAGCCGGCGAACAATGCATGGTTGGTTCAAATAATAGATCATACTCAGCTGAGGGGAGCTGGATGAAAAGGAACCAAAATACAGAGGGGAAAACAACTATTGATGTTTCATGCAGACTGTGTAATGGCGAGCCTGCCAGTCAGCAGCACGCCAGGCTGTGATTTCAAACAGTACTGTTGGGAAATCCTATAGCAGGAGCTTTCCACAGTGGTATATGTGGAGTCTGGACTCATGGAGTTCTTCTTTAAATGGTTCAGACCATACGAGGTGTGGGCACCTAGCCTATTTTCAATTATATCAAACGAGAGAAGAATTTTCTTTTTCTTTCTTTTGAGTTGGCCTCCAAGGCCACCATACTCTTCACTCTTCGTTCATCCGCGGTCCCGTTCACTTCCCTGTTTACCGCTTCAGAAATAATCCCTCGTATCTCCTAATCTAGGGAGCTCTCCGTGGTTTTGATCAGATGGATATACTAAGCTCTTCATTTCTTACTTCTGACCTGCCTCTCGTTAAAAATATGAACGAGAGGGATCATCGAGCGATTTTTATCTGATTTAGCTGATTGTGTTAAGATGGCTGTCACAACCACAGCCATGCCCCAATATCTTCCCTCACCTTCTGTGTGTGTGCGTGTGCGCGTGCTGTCCTGCCTCTCGTCCACCTGAATCCTGCACACCTGCCTTCAATCAGCTTCTCACTTCCCTCAGCCAACGCCTGCCACCCATCAGCTTGTCACCTCTTCTTTATATGAACCCTGGCTTGTCACACCCAGCTCCGGTGGAACAGTGGCACGCTTCAGACCACCACATTTTAGTGATTAGTTATTTGTGTTTGTTTCCAAGATTGTACTGTCAGTGTCTGTCCTTTTGCTCAGGATCATTCCTTGCCTGCCAGTCTGCCTGCCGTTATAGCCTGCCCTCGCCAATCACTATCGCTCCTCAACTCCCGGCCCTCCGCTGTACAAATAACCCTTTGGAAGCCTCACCTTATCTCCCAAATCTGTATTCTGCTTTTTGGGGTTTGTGCTGACCTCTGCAACACTGGCGAGTGTGAGCTGTTTAGAGGAGAAGAGATCAGTCAGTTCTGATATTCATCTACAGGGCGTTCAGTCAAAACAAAACCTGAGCCGGACAACGTGCCATGAATGACAAACATGACCATGTCCTGGCCCCCTTTCCCTGGAATTGAGTTCAAGATCTCGAATGAAAAATCCTCCATCTGGTGCGTCCATCATAATGGATGCAAGAGATGCACAGACATGCTCTGAGGTTGCTCTGTGATTTCAGCATAGAGAGAGGAGGAGAGACTGTTTAAGGAGTGTGCTGTTTAATCACAGCACACATTTAAACAACGGCAATCAAGAGGCTGTCCGAGGACGATGCACCTTGTTGTACTCTGACAACTTCAAATAACTTTATTTTTCCTTCTGGAAACTTTTTTTGTGCAGTGGTTAAAAGACAACAAGAAATCACAATACATGTATACATACACAGATACTTTATAAAAAAAGACTAAAAACTACTGATTAAAAGCACATCCTACTATTAATGTGCCACGTCTCTGTGTGCGTGTGTGTGTGTGTGCATGTGTGCGTGTGTGTACGGTTGTAATGCACGTAACTGGAGAACCCACCGACTTCAAATTCGACACACACGTTCCACACCCCCGCAGGGAGTGCAGTGCCCGGTATGAATCCTCAACACTGAGGAAGTGTTTGTTGACACTTGGAATGAATATTCTCCACGTTGGTCTTGAACGTGAGCTTATGGTCGATGGTGGTGCTGAGGTATTTATATACTCTTTGACACATTCTATTTCCTGGCAATTTATCTCTAGGGCTGGAGGTGGAGTGGGGGGGGGGGGTCCTGCCTAAAGTCTAACCGCAGCTCCATAGTTTTGCTGGGGTTTAGGTCCAGGAAGTTGTTATTGCGACACTCAAATCCGTCCATTAATCAATGATGTGGCTATTGGAGTTTGTGGTATCGACAATAACCGTGTCATCTGAGTATTTGATGAATAGCATGTCAGGGTCTGGGCTGCTGCAGTCATCTGTGTACATGGGTTCTGGTGAGATGACAGATCCTTGTGTGGATGCCCCGGTGGACACAGTCCTGTTGGAGCTGTAGTTGCTGTTGAATCTAACTGTGTCTATCTGTGAGGAAAGAGAGATTATACAACAGGTCATTTCGAGGAAGCAATCTGATCTGAAATCTGAAACAGCCTTCTAGCTGTGGTTCAAACTAGCACCACTCCACACCTAATCAAAACAATTAATTCAGCTGTTCTGTTTTCCCAGAGGGCAGCAAACTCTGTGGCTAGGGTAGCTAGTTTATTGGGACATTTCTGGTCGTAGTGACTACATCTGTCATTAAAAATATATGTTTTTTCAGCGATTTTAGTTTGAAGGGTAACTGTTGTATAATTGCAATATTACACTCAAGGGTGTGGTTTAACGTGATTATTGCCACTTCAGTGATGCTTGCGGAACTCAACTACGTCTCGTTCCTGACCGCATCCCTGTCGTGGCAATAATCACGTTAAACCACACACTCTCATGTAATACTGCTTAAATGAGCAGTATGACGTGGGGGTTAACATTCATCCGCAGGAGTTTCTGTCCCATAAGTTGAGGTTTCACTGTGTTAAATGCACATGAGAAGTTCACACAAACGGCTGGTATGACACATGATATAGATGTCATCATTTGTTTATTATTATATTTAATGCTTCCCCCCCATTTCAGCCAATTTTCCCCAATTTAGTTATGCTTACATCCTACTCTCCCTGCTGACAGGTGCCACCCCAAACCGTAGAAATACATGAAATACATGACAACTATCCAAACACAGGCTGGTTGTGTATGTTCGATGAAGCCTGATGCATCACTGTGGATTGGAACCCACAACCTCCGGGGTGACGGGCTGCAGGCACTTCACCACCGTGTGTGTATAGCGCTCCCTCCCTAAATTGATTAATTTAAATTGCACATGTCCATGTTGAGTTTAATGTGATCAGACAGATTTTTTTCTTTCTGTGTCAATTATTGATGATGTAGCTTAACTCGCTGCACGTACACTTCCAGTGATGCTAATAGGGTGCATTTTGCATCCCAAAACGCAGATTATTGATAATGGACCCATCCGTGGACCTTTCTGGGGGTCCCATGGACGCACTACTGTACTCAGCACTGTACTGTAATTTGGTGCTATTTAATTTACTTTATGTTTGCACTGTTGTTTGCATAACTCTTTGCAATTGTCAGATTTAGAATTGTGTTTATTTCTTTCAGATACATTTTCTAATATAAAAAGCAGGTGGCTGGCGCACATCCAGTTCTTTGCTGGTGCTGGACAAAAGGTAGATACATACAGAGAAGGAGTGGTCCGCACACAGTCTTTGCTCCAACAGTGTTTATCAGGACACATATGTGTCCTGATTAAGAATGGCGTTTTAACACATGTTCTAATATAACCATATTATAACCATGAGATGAATTGTGAGTTAAATGCT
This sequence comes from Protomyctophum bolini, assembly GCF_963924005.1. Taxonomy (NCBI): domain Eukaryota; kingdom Metazoa; phylum Chordata; class Actinopteri; order Myctophiformes; family Myctophidae; genus Protomyctophum; species Protomyctophum bolini. The sequence continues at coordinate 20,212,625 of NC_137882.1, forward strand.
GCAATTTGTAAAAACCCATTACATTGAAAACCTATTTACATCACTGCACCACAGGCTGCCAAAAGCAGAACAATGTACAACATACCTGTAGCCTTTTTGTTGCTATTATCACGGAACCTTTTGTTCTTGAGAAAAAGAGCATAATGGAAAACGTAATGGCTCATATAGTGCCTTGGTTTTTGCATACGTAGGTAGAATAGACAACTGCATGGGTGGCCCAGGGTTGACATATTTCCATAGTCTGAAGCAAGAAGTTAGTACCTAATCTGTAAAAATGAGAAAAATGGAAGTCCTGCACGCTGTCTTCACTTATATCAGTAGTTTATTAGGCTACTAAAGTTACGTTTCTGTCTGTTAAGACCTTCATCAGGTAAAAAAAAAAAAAAACTAAACTGACAATAATCTTCCAAATATTAAATTATTATTAGATATCTCTGACACAAAATGTATAAAAGTCTCATCAAGGAAAAAAATATTTGAAAATGTATCTCGCTAATTTGTGCTAAGACAAGACAACAACACAAAGATTTGCCGGGTGATGAAAAACTTGTTTTACACTTCCTTAGATCACATTTTACAGCAAAAGAAAGAATGACACAAAGACAAGTAAATCTAATGAAATGAAAGGCATGAATGTTTGCCTGTGATGTGCGGATTACATTTATAGTTTTCTTTATTTTCTTCATGCCACGTACTCTTCATCTCACACACCTAATTAGTAATGCACCTCACATTGCTGCAGCTCAGAAATACGCTGCCTAGAACAGAGGTTCCCAAACTTTTTCATGTCAAGGACCCACAAATTGACACTATTTAGCCCGCGGAATCCCATTTGAAAAGATATGCCAGGGACTCCCATGAGAGTAGACTTTAACGGCTCTAGCAGAGATTCTGAACCCGTTTCATTTCAATGTACACTCTCAGAGTTACAGACCCATAACTGTTTGATTCCTATATGCTAGAGAGCAATTGTTTTTTGCCACCATCAAGGCTTCGTTTTTTGCCCTGCGGCAAGTAGGAGGAGCAGAGGCGACCAGTGGGAAAGAGGTTCATGAGGAAAAGCCCTGGTACTGTATGTGCACACATAGACATAATAGGGGGCTCAGCGCTGCCCCTTTACTCATCTGTAAAAATCCTGCCTTCTCCAGACCATGAATGCAGCATTTACTATGGTGAAAGAAATGCAAATACCCGAAGGCAGCATTTAGCAGAATTGCCTTTTTTCCAAACTCTACTTTGCATTTAATGTTGAAATAATTTGTAGGGAATGAGACCTTACCCCAGGTGCAGGAGTTTAAGTATATCAGGGTCTTGTTCTCGGAGCGTCAGGGGCAGTATTGCAGTCGCTGTACCGCACGGTTGTGGCGAAAGAGAGACGGAAAGATCAAAGAACTGTGTTATGTGATACAGGCACAAACTTCTCGTTGGCTTACTGTATGTAATAATCCCCAATGTGCTGCAATAGTGCTCATATTTAAGTTCATGTAACAGTATGCTTCGACTAAAGGCCCAGTCGCATACTCCCGTTTTAGGTGATAAGCAACTCACCGCAGTGTAGCTTTCTAAAGTTAGAAAACTAGAACATTACGTTGAGTTACGAATTGAAACTCACCGGGTGTGTGAACCAGAGGGAGGCGGGGATCAATGCTTAAGGACATCACCGCGAGTATGATGTCCTTGACATGAGCACAAATTAAGCAGTGGCCTGGTCATAATGTGGGATTATTATACTGAAATACTGTTAACGCTCTCTCTTGATGATGTGTGCACGGACACACGCATGCATGAGTGTGTTTGAAGTAGCATTTCTTATTGTTTTCATGAACTATTATTCATATCAGTATCAGGGTCATAATTACAGTATAATACTAGGAATTATAATATCAGTACTCTGGTGAGAGTAAGCCTTTTACATTTTACATAGGATAATTTGTCCTACTTAATTGTAAGGATCCAGATTCATCATTCAGCCATCCCACGCATCCTTTATTTACTGAAAGTAAACTGCCTTTGTCTCATTATCATTTTGAATTTATTTGTTTTCAGCCACAGGGAGGAGGACACCAAGTGCTTTGGTACTGTTAGGTGTCTCTTTTCAGCTGCGGTGGAAACAATCTCTGCATTGATGCTGTGAAGATTTTTAATGACTTGCGTATTATTTTAATTGCCTGTTCATTTTTAAACTAATATGAATGGAGGGGTTTAAATAATTGTTCATTTATTGTTTCATCTGAGACTGAGCGGGACTTTCTTCAGAGCTCATCAGCACCACTTCACTGCATTAGTGATTCAGAGCATTTTCTTTCCAGCATGCAATTAATATGCCATACAGTTTTAGATATGTACCCTAATTAAATGCAACCACTGTGTGAGTGCTTGGGTGGCACAGGAGCAAGTACCTGTCCCTCACCACTGAGTATTTATTGGCGTTTACTGGTCATAAACTCTTGACAGGATGATTAGACCCCGACGTCAAGCGAAGGGCTTCATTTCTCAATAATGAAGTTCATTATCTCGATTGTTACACTGCTACTTAATAAAGTATAATCAATAATATGACACAAAACTATTTTATTGATTGAAACAGGATAATGCTCAGAATTGAGCATCAGGCCGTGTAATACGTTATGGTTTAGTCATGACAGTCTCTTTTTAAAGACATTTAGAACAAAACAGTAGAATTGGAAAACCTTGGAAAGATCTATACCGTATATACACAAGCATTACCATTAATATGGACCCCCGATTCATTTTGCTTAGCAGCTCATTCCATCAGTCGTAGCAGTTTTCCTCAAGCTGTAGTGCAGAATTCCTCAGCATGACGCGTGTAGTGATTGCTCAATTTGAGGCAATTTATCATGTCAATCCCATCAGTTGAGAGTGTTTGTTGTGCAGCCATCCTCGCTGCATTGGCGACTGGAGTAGAATGATAATCGCATGAACCCTAGCATACCTATTCTGGGCTTGTCATACGTAGCAGGCTAATGTTTGGAGAAAAGACAAGATTTGTCATAACATTTGTCTGGAGTCATGTGATTAATGCATGTGATATTTTTTGATATTCCAAATTCCAGTTGAGGGACCTCTACCCGAGGTTTTGTTTTTGACCATTTTTACCCAGAGGTCCTTTGTCCACCAGTCGACTTTGAGGCTTAATCAGGAGTTGTAGTAGCCACGGGGTAATCTAGGCGGTGGATATTGCTCTTGTCTTCATGTCTTTATGTATGTAAATTGTCTTGTTCTTTGTGTTATGTCAAATGTGTGTTCTGCATACTTGGCTGCTGGGTCGCAAGACAAAGTTCAGTGTGAACTGACAATAAAGTACTATATCATATCATATCATATCATTTTGGATGAAGACCCTTCAGAACTATATTCATCTGCAAAGTTATTATCTTCATACTGAAATGCAGTTGCTGATTTAAATAGCTGTCTATCTGTTATCAGCCTAAGTTCTTATAGTACATGGGTAAACTAAACAACTAAACATTGTGGGCTCTCCACAGCATTCAGTTGTAATTTAATCTCCCATAAGGTTGTGTAACTGAGAAAATGCTTCAGGAACGATTAACTGATTAATTAAGACATTATTTTCTTAAGTGAATGTTGGCTTCTAGAATTCTCAATATAACGTACCTCTGATTTAATTGTAATACTTAAACGACGTGTTTTGGCAGTGCCCTGTGGGTGCCTGCATGGCCCCTTAAGGACACAGAAGAAAGTTATTCAGTAGTTACTCATAATTTTCTCCTTGTGTCTGTACCTACTGTACCGTGACTACGAGGGATTTAGCACTGCGGCCCCGGTGTCCAGGAACTCTGGATCGATCAGGGTTTGTTACGGCAAACAGAGTCTGAGACACATTGAGATAGATTTTATTACATGAGCTCATGGGAGAGGTACATTAAACACTCTGGTCGGTGGTCAAGTAGATCTCTGGAGAAGCAGGGAGCAAAGCCTGGCTCTATACAAAAATAAGGATAGAGAGCTTGTGTCATAACTGAAAACAATAAATACTAGGCCTGTGCCATCCCATGGCATCATGACTATTTATTATCAATATTTGTCATAATATATTGTAGGGTCAGAGTTTGGCAATCCATTTCTGCACTATCCCCATAAACAAACATTGACATGGATGAAACGGAGAGATTATTATTGACTAAAGAAATAAAGGTCCCATATTAGTTTAACCACATGAACATAGTCTCTCTAGGGATGTCATAATAGGCACACCTTCAACAAAAATATCAGATATCGCATACTGTAGGTCTTCAATGGTTAAACACTGTAAAGATGTGACATCTCTTTTTCAGTTCCAAGAAACCCTTCTTGGAACTGCTTGGTAGCAATGGTGTTGCATCATGTTTTTTTTTTTGTTTTTTTTTTACATCTGTTTATTAGGATTTTTGAAAAATATAGCAAAAACATACAGACAAACCAGAAAACCTAGAGTAAAGTAAAAGAGACAAATCATAACATGAAATAAAAAGACAAAAACATTTCTGATATGGAAAACCAAGCACATAATAACATATTATGTATGTATACAAACACCTACATACACACACATATACACATACCAAAAAATACATACATTAAATTAGGGGGCATCACAATATTGAATACGATCACTTCAGTCCAACAAGCATATTAAATAGGTGTTCCCTTTTTGATAGGGTAATTCACTCCAAGTGCAGCACTCCACCCAGCTCCTTTAGCCACATCAACTGTTGGAGGTTTTTCCACCTTCCTGGCCTGAGGAAATAACTTCCTAGCTAGCAGTGTAGAGAGTGAAATGGCCTGGACTGAACCTGATCTGGCTCCACCACGCCGAAGACTGCAGTTAGAGAAGTCTCTATTATATGCTTTAGCCAGGAAATAAAAAGAAGAAGAAATAAATAATCTTTAAAAATGTTGTTTAATTTAGTTCAGTTGAATAGGGCAACCTGCTATGAACAATCTTAAATTGAATCAGAGAGTGCCTAACATTGATAGAGCTACTGTATGGTGAATATTGTTGATATCTTCCCATACTTTCTATGCCCAATTCTATTATTGTATTTAAACATGTGTGAAGATGGGATATTCACGGCTCACAAGGTGTCATGGAATTGATAGACTGCACCTTTTTTCAAAGGGCTCAATGTTGAAGAAACTATCTAAAACTGGGTTGTTGTGGGATATGTGTTCTAAGGAAATGTCTCAAAAATGCGATTGCATCATGTACTGTTGACATCAAGCCTGAAAAAATGACGCCACAGCCGAGCCTCTCAATACAACAACACGTACCTGTCCACCACCGCGGACGTTGTAGGTTCAAATCCACCCGTGGCCGTGGGGTATCCAGCTTTGTTGACCGTCTACTACATGAACACAGTTGGTCAGTTTTCGGGAAAGGGAACCCGGGACAGGATAGTGAAAATTGTCACTGCATGTATTCCTACGGGCTCGGACGGCACCTGCCAGAAAACAATTCCTAGCGATGCGGTGCATTGTTAGCTTGTGGATCAGTCTTTTTGGCACGCACAACTCTGACATATTAGGGTATAAATTAGGCAGTATCTAAAAGGTGGTACCGAATGACATGGTATTTTTCAGTACATCAAAGCAGTTTAGTTACCATCCCTATTCTCTATACGCACAGGGGCAAGTGCATTCTTCCCCATCATTGGATTTAAGCAATATTACACGAGAGGGTGTGCGTTACTGTCATTAATGACACGCCTGGGTTGCTGGAAGAACGAGCCAAAGGCAAGTTCTGTAAGCAGCGCAGAAGTAACGCACACCATACCATACCATACCATACCATACCATCTTTATTTATATAGCACATTTAAAAGTGCTTTACAATAAAAAAAACACAACTTCATTTAAAAACAAACTTTCAACATCAAAAATCGCTCATACTATGCTTGGAGTTGGAAATGCCAAAGAATAAAGTTACGTCTTGAGGCGTGATTTAAACACCTGAAGGGTGGGGGCTAGTTTTATGTGCAGAGGCAGCTCAGTCAAAAGCTTGGGAGCTGCCACGGCAAAAGCCTGGTTCCCTCTGAGCTACAGCCTGGTTTTAGGCACCACCAGGAGAAGCTGGTCAGAGGACCTAAGGGTCCGTGTCGGAACATAGGGTTTCAGCAGTTCAGATAAATAACTGGGTGCCAAACCATTTAAAAGCTTAAAAACAAAGAGCAAGACTTTGAAATCAATCCTGTATCGCACAGGAAGCCAGTGGAGGGAGGCTATAGTACAGGACTAATATGGTCTTGCTTACGTGTACTTGTAAGCAACCGTGCGGCGGCGTTCTGGACTAACTGTAAGCGAGAAATGGAGACCTGGTTGACTTCAATATACAGGGCATTAGTCGAGGAGGGATGTCATAAATGCATGTATAACAGTTTCGAACACAGAGCGGGACCTACACCCTCTCGTGTAATATTGATTATACAACAGTTACTCTTAAAAGTAAGCCAAATAAATCATAATTTTTTAATGCCAGTCCAACCCTTGACACTGATCGGTCGAGCAGTTTCCAGGATTAGCTGCACACAGAGACACAGACAGGGCTGAAAACATCATCTCTACAAATAAGTAGTGTTAAATAATTTTTTCATGCCAGAACCAATGTGATCAAGTTTGCGAGAGCTGTCACGTTGCACGTGTCCTCATTTACAACATCCTCCAGCTACAAGCTCAAGGATAACTTTGGCTGTTTGCCACTGGTCCTTGAGCAGGGTGACGTCTGTATTTTCTTCTTACAGTGGGACATGTTTTTGCCATTAGCGCCCTCAGTGAGGACAAAGTAGAAAGCAGACAAAGCAAAGCAAATGAACATTTTCCTGAATGAGCCATGCATTTCATCTGATCAAAACACATTACAAGTGACTCAAAAGAGAGAATTTGCAGTACCTGCTATTACTAATGACCGTGGCTCCTCTTTTTTGTAATATAATCATTTCTAAAGCTGAACATTTTCCTGACATTTATTTTAGCAAGAACATAATGTATATTGATATTATATTTGAATGTGTGCAAATAGTTCAATTAGGTTAACACATTTCTCCTTTTATTTCACAATTCACACTATTACTACTACAGAAGTGGAGGACTTTGGGGCAGGAGGATGGGCATGAGGCTTGCAGCAGACAGGCAAATTGACAATTTCCGGAGGCTAAGTGTTGTTTTTAACCATCTGTGTGTGTTTGGTGTTTTTGGGGCAGCAGGGGGTGTGTTGTTTGCAAATCAACAGCCAATTTGGTGTCACTATGAGGTCAGACCACAAAAGGCTTGCTGATTGGTCAACTATAATAATAATAATGGATTTTATTTTTAATGCACTATAATGCATTCCTCAGAATCTCAAAGTGCTAAAGTAGGCATTAGGCAAAAATATTAAACAGTAGGCAAAAGCAAAAAAAGAACATTACACGATTAAAAGCACACAGTTTAGCATCAAGACAAAAAAACAACAGTTATTGAACATGAGGTCAAGGAATAAAATCAGTTGGTTTGGGGGAAGCCTTATTAAAAAGGTAGGTCTTTAGTCCTCTCTTGAAGCAGTCGATTGGCTGTGGTGCTCTCAAGTGTGCGGGGAGGGTATTCCACAGTTCAGGGGCAGCTGTGCAGAAGGCCCTGTCACCCATGGTGCGCAGGTTGGCCGTGACGGGGTTGAGGCAGTATGTGTTTGATGAGCGGAGGGTGCGGCTCGAGGGTTTCAGGGAGACTATTTCTTTGAGGTAGAGGGGGGCATTTCCGTGGACGCATTGGTGGGTGAGCAGGGATATTTGTGTTCTCGTTTTTCTCGTATGCGCACTCTCATCAGGATCCTAGCAGCGCTGTTTTGGATGTATTGGAGCCTTTGAAGGTTCTTGCTAGGGATCCTGATGAGAAGTGCATTACAGTAGTCCAGCCTGGAGGAGACGAAGGCTACATTTTTTCTTTTTAACTGGGAAGAGATACATACTGTAAATGGATAGAGTCCAGTAGGTTGTCAGCTGTCTTTGGCCTTTTCATCGTCCTTTGTACTAGACAGCTCCATTTTATCGTGGCATGTGGCATTCATTATTTGTAGTCTTTGTGTTGATGTGCTACGCATACTATCCATTTCCTGTTTGTTCAAATTAATTGTATTAGCTGAAGGCCTCTTCATGGTCTATTCCACTGCTGATTGTACAATTGCCATGGTGTTCCTTGTATAGCCTATGGTGATGCTTGTTTTAATTCAATTCTCTGGTCTTGTAGATGGCGAGGGGGGAGGGAGAGATTATCAGAAATGCTGTACATGATGGAGCTAGATTGTGCAAGATGAGGAAAAGCCGAGAAAGAGCTGAACTACACACACACACGCGCACACACACACACACACACACACACACACACACACACACACACACACACACACACACACACACACACACACACACACACACACACACACACACACACACATCTCAGACCTGCTAGGCTGGGATCAAAAACTTGGAACAGTTGAAAAGAGTAAACAACCACACACTATAGTGTTATGCTCCCATATGCAATTATTTAATGGTCACATTTTGAACCGTTACCATTACATTGCATACAGCATAATGCTGGTGTGCAACACATTTTTCTCCTTTCATTTCAGCCAGCCATTGCCAACTCATTTATATTTTGGGAGTTTAGAGTACAGCCAGCCCACACAATAAATACGATGCTATATACTGTATATGCCATGGACAGATGGCAGGCAAGCAGACAGAGAGGCAGATAGACAGACACAAACAAATACAGTACACTTTATGATCATATCTGTTTTCATGCACATCATTTTTGATTGAACCACAGTGCTGTTAGCACACTGAGCATATACCATTCGGTATGGTATAGTTACATTAGCCCTGAGGTGCTTCTCTATGCTTATGCTGTTCATTAAAACACCATAGAGATCAAAGTCAGCTGGAGGAAAGCAAATATACATGCACATACTGTACATAGCGTCTTATCTTTGGAGCTGTACTGCACATGCACGCACGCACGTATGCACGCATGCATGCATGCATGCATGCACGCACGCACGCACGCATGCACGCAAGCACAAACATACTCACACACACTCACAGGCACACACACACACACACACACACACACAGGCTACTTGGCCTGCTGTTGTTTTTGTGCTGTTTATTTTCTTTCTAAACATCGGCCCATCTCAGAGGCAGATGGGGGGGCACAGCTGGTGTTCCCCTGTGTCATACTGAACTACACTGAGCCGTGCCAGACGATCTGGATGCTGAGGCCTAATGTATGCACACACACACACACTGACAGACACACACGCTGACAGCCTGACACACACGCACGCACGCAGACACTAACTCTGATAGCGGCCAGGATTTGGTCGATTATCATCACTAGTCTCTGGTGGTCTACAATGTTCTATGAGGGTCTTGTCTTTGATTGTAGGATGCAAATGGTGTGCATATGGACGCAGTCACATACATTTTTCTTTATATTAGCTTTGAGCCGTATTCTGTGTATGAAAGCAGCTATAATAAGGACTTTATACTACACAATTATGGCCAAAAGCAATGCACTTTAAAAATATATATATTGTAATACATTATCTTATACGCATACATGTAAGCTGATAGCCCTGGAGCGCAGGGATCTGGACTCGTGACTTTTGAGTTACAGGCTAAAGTCTCTCTTAAAGCCAGTCACCCATACCTACTTCTAACTGTATGTTGTCTCCCGCAAGCACCACCCGTAGTGTTTCTGTGGCTTCCATGCAAATTTGGGATCATGAGGACGTAGCAAACTCAAAAAGCTCTGTTAAAAACCTTTTTTTTTTACACGGCACAATTTTTTTATAAACAAATCAGTAATGTTGTAAAAGGCAGTTTTTACCAGCTCAGAACCATAGCCAAACTAAAACCCATTCTAACCCATACAGACCTACTGTCACTCATGCATTCATCACCTCCCGGTTAGACTACTGCAACTCTCTATTTGGGTCTGACCCACTCTGCCACCTCCCGCCTACAGAGTCAGAGGGTCCAAAATGCTGCTGCTACACTGATAACTGGAACACCCCTGCATGCATTGGCAAAACTACACTGGTTACCTGTTAAATTCCGCATTCAATTCAAATCACTCCTATTTGTATTTAAATCTCTAAACGGCCTTGCCCCTTCCTATTTTTCTGAACTAATAACAGCTCCCCCTAGCACCAGGACACTCAGATCTTCCACTCTCAAACTCGTTGCAGTCCCCCTCCATCTAATCTGAAAACCAAAGGTGATCGGGCTTTCTCTGTAGCTGCACCTTCACTTTGGAACGATCTTCCACTCCACATCAAGGCTAGCCCCACCCTGGAGATTTGTAAATCCAACTTGAAAACACACCTTTTTAGTCTGGCTTTTAATACAGTGTGAAGTTATTGTTCATGGTTTTGGTTGTTATTTTGTTTGCTTGGCCTGTTTTATGATTGTATTACATGTTCTACTATTGCACTGTGGATAGACTACGGTCTACCTGCTCTCTGGAAAGCACTTTAGGTCAGCTGCTGTTGTTTTTAAATGTGCTATATGAATACAATTGACTTGACTTGACTAGCAGTCTGGAAGCCATGGTGCAGGCAGGCAGGGTCCACTATGCCGAGAGCCATGGCCGATTTAACGCCCCTACTAAGTGGCCAGGTGAAATCACATGCTCTCAGTCACTATGTGCCCACATCCAAACACCAGCTGGTCCGCTAACACTCCAAGCCTCTCTGGCCTCACTCCCAGTCTGTGTGTGTGTGTGTGTGTGTGTGTGTGTGTGTGTGTGTGTGTGTGTGTGTGTGTGTGTGTGTGTGTGTGTGTGTGTGTGTGTCTGTGTGTGTGTGTGTGTGTGTGTGTGTGTGCGCGTGCGTGTGCGTCCGTGTGTGATTGAGTGAGTGAGTCTTTCTGTATGTGGGCCTGTGTCGCTGTGTGAAAGCAAGTGCGAATATGTGTCTATGTACATTGAATTGTTTCACTGAGTGTGAGTGAGTGAGCGTGTGTGTGTGTGTGTGTGTGTACGTGCCCAGACCGCCACCCAATTGCCTCACAGCCGAGCAGGCCTGACACCCCCTCTGTCCGGAGTCGGTGCCCAGATGCCTGCCGCCTAACCGAGGGCTCCCAGTTGAAGTTAATCAGCTAATCGACATGGAGACAGCATAGGGCAGGTTGACAGAGATGCAATGTGACAGCATGCAAATGCCAGGAAACAACAGTATAAACGCAAGATGACACAAGGCATTAGCATTAATGGGCAAGTGTTAGCCCTGTCGCCCCGAGCCGAGCCGAGCCAAAGTGTGGCGGTAACTGCACCGGCCAAGAACATTAAGGACATGTTAGTGCTGTGGTTCATGTATTGGTATCCCAAACTGAACAAATATAAAATACACATAAACGACTTTTTTTATTGTGAACTCACTCTGAACATGTAGCTGAAAAGTGGGTTTTTGTTTAATTTACTCGCACAATAAAAAAAATCTGTACATACAGTAGGGTAACAACGGAAAAAAATCAGACCTGTGTGAAGTGAGTGGTGCAACTCTGTGTGGGGATCCCCGGGTGGGGGGGGGGGGGGGGGGGTTCCTCTACTGTACCCTCTACTGTACTGTCATGGTACTGTACTGGCACACCCGAAATCATCATATATACAGTGAATAGGTGCGTGTGTTAGGTTGCGCACAGGTGGTGAAAAACAACAATGCTGTTTTCATGCTCAGACCCACCCAGCCACCCACACACACACATAGCTCCGTAAGGGAGTGGTTGCACCACTCAAAAAATGGCAAGCCGAGACTCTAAACCGCATAAACATAAGATGACGGACAGCAGTTCAGATCAATGTAATGTAATATGTAATGAATGCAACAGACAAGTAGGAGGAGGACTCTTTAATCGTTTCCTTCCCCCCTCAAATGCTGGTCCCTCACCACCACCATGTTGAGATGCACGCCTCTGGGTGTTATGTAAGTTCACGCAGACACAACTCACTTCGACACCCCCTCTGCGGCAGATGTTAATCTTGAACGTTATCATTCACCGCTGAGATGTTTATTGAACAAATGACTCATGTGTCGGATCACAGCCATTATCTCTCAGGTGATAAGAGAAAAATCTTCTAGTGCCAGAAGTGGATGGAGTGGATGACTGCTGAGAAGCAGAGGCTTGGAGTCATTTGTGGCCCCTGGTGTGACTATTCTCATGGCAGACCCTTGGACAGTGTTTGCGCCAAGTTTGGTGTGTATTGGGGCAACAGTGCTCCTGTGGCCCCCCTGACATTGGTCGCCATGCGATATGCATCATCTGTATAATTGTCTTAAGGATCGCTATTTCCATTTGGCCAAAGGAGACACCTTCACCACCCTAGTTGGCATGCCCACCTGAATGTTGTGGCTTCACAAATTATTTTGATTTTGGCAAGGAGGCTATGTTGTTACTAGACTAATCTCTTGTTTTTGTTTTGTTTTATTTTGTGAAATAGCAATGGACTGGAGATGCAGTTATTGGACTAGAAATTATGTCAGCATGTGGTCAAACTGGTCCGGAATACAATTTGTTATCTCTGTTAGCGCTGTTGTCTCTGTGCAATTTATTATATCACTATGTGTGGTGCTGATATGTTTTGCACCAATTAACAAACCAATTTTTGTGATTAATCTAATCTTTCCATCTGAGTGTTTACTCTGACACAAACAGAATCACAAGAAAAAATGAAATAATTAGGGCACAGTCACACCACACTTTTATTCTACGCATGAGGCCAGATTCTGCCAAAAGGCAATTCAATGGGACTGGAGCGTTTTCTTTGCAGAAATCGACGAATGGCAACAAACCGCTCCATTCCTATTTAAATGCTCTGGCAGAATCCACCCTCATAAGTAAAATAAAGGTGCGTTGTGACCGTGCCCTTTAAAGTTAATTCATGTAAACACAGAGGCGTGTATTTTTGCAGAATTATGACAATTCAAACAAGGTTCTCTTTGGTATAAGGGTGATGATGTCAAACAACAACACTAGCGACCAAGGGACTCATGTGGAGAATAAAAGGCCTTCATTTTATAGCTATTGCAGTAAAGTGAAACAACAAAACACACCTGTACATGTTGCAGTACACACACACAGCCTTCTGCAGGGTGATTAAATATTAGTGGGGAGTAAACAAGGCGTATATAACTACCTCATTACCATGCTATATTGAACAAGTGTCTAGATAATTACAGTAGGTAAAGTATACGAGTACGACATGACAAATAAAATAAAAGACCATGAATAGAATATGAATCGTTATTAGGCTCATAATAATAGTGTGAGCAGAATGAGAATGGACATAATAGAATAAGAAGAAGCCATAAAGACACACACCATGAGAGTAGCAGAATATTTACCACATGGTCTTTACATCACATGTTTTTAAAAAGTAAGGGAAAAATATATAAAAAGAAACCCTAGTCAAGTAAGTGAGTGAAATAATGATGTTCTGGCTCCTACCAGTATTTGAACATGATTACAATGTAATGACACCAATTTCACTTCCCACGTCAGTGATTGCTTGCAGGGGGAGCGTACCTATACGCATGTTCCTATAGGAACATGCGTATATCTCCTATAGGAGAGGCAGGTAGACCAGAGGTCTTCAACGTTGGTCTGGTATTTCAATAGTTTTTTCTTCTGTCAAATGTGCAAATACATAGTTTTCTTCTCTATTGCAGTGCAGCAACACCAGCGCATTACAATATATTATTAAGATGGATAAGCGGACTCATAAGACAAGCTACCATCACCTTCAATGTTTAAACTAATTAATCACAGGAAGGTTGTGGAACTTAATTGGCCAGTCCCTGTATGTCCGTCTTGTGGGTTAGAAAAATCATTATGCCTATACGATCACGCCTTGCTAATTTCATTGGGGCGAGGAGGGGGGGGGACTTTCAGCTCACACGGAAAAGCTGAGCTCATCAGAATGAAAGGGAGGCGTGTGTGTGTGTGTGTGTGTGCGCGCGCGGTGGGGGTCAGTTAAAAATGTCAGTGATTGATAGTTGTGGTATCAACAGGGCCAGGCTTGGAGTATAGTCATTTACTTCTTTCAATTCCATCGCCTCTTTCCACAAGACTCTCCTCTCACATGATGCTGGCTTGTTGTGGGGATAAGGTGCACAGCAAAGAATGCCACACATTATCTCCGTTCTACCAAGGCTAGTTTGTGTCCAGCCGATAGCGCTGGTGGTTAAGGCCCCTGTCTGTGAAACCCTGTGCTATCACAGGGGTATAGCAGGGGGAATTAAAAGACTTCAGTGCACTGTGCCTACTGCGGTCGCAACATGTGTAGGCACAATGCAAGGAATAAATGCATTCGCCATGTATCCGAAGGAAGTCTGATCCAATCACTTTTAGATTTCTCCAGTTTAATCCTGAGTTTAAGTTTTGTAGTGTTCAAGATCTGATTTTAGGCATGTTTAAGCCTCCAGGAAAATGGGAAGGGTAGGGGCAAATATCCATGGCAGCCACGCAAGCTGCAGACAGACAGTGCAGAGCAGCGCAGCAGAAAAGCATGATCACAGTCACACTCACGGGGTGAAGGAAGAGCTCAACCCGACACGGGGCATACTTTACAGTTATTTGACACCAAACGCCAATGCAAAGCCACAACAAAACACAGTCATTGAACCATGCACAGAACGTCGGAAACGGGCGCGAGGTTGTGACACACAAACATACACGTTAGTAAAATAATAATCAGACTAATATGGGAGGGGAAGACAACGCTTCTTTCACCTGACAAATATCACTATGTGATAATTTCTTGTTTCAGGCTATTGTGTGGCTGGAGAGAAGAGACAGATGTGGCTGGGGAGGAGAGACAGAGAGAGATGTGACTGGGGAGGAGAGACAGAGAGAGAGGTGGCTGGGGAGGAGAGACAGAGAGAGATGTGACTGGGGAGGAGAGACAGAGAGAGAGGTGGCTGGGGAGGAGAGACAGAGAGAGATGTGACTGCAGGGGAGGAGAGACAGAGAGAGATGTGACTGGGGAGGAGATACAGAGAGAGATGTGACTGGGGAGGAGATACAGAGAGAGATGTGGCTGGGGAGGAGAGACAGAGAGAGATGTGACTGGGGAGGAGAGACAGAGAGAGATGTGACTGGGGAGGAGAGACAGAGAGAGATGTGACTGGGGAGGAGAGACAGAGAGAGATGTGACTGGGGAGGAGAGACAGAGAGAGATGTGACTGGGGAGGAGAGACAGAGAGAGATGTGACTGGGGAGGAGAGACAGAGAGAGATGTGACTGGGGAGGAGAGACAGAGAGAGATGTGACTGGGGAGGAGAGACAGAGAGAGATGTGACTGGGGAGGAGAGACAGAGAGAGATGTGACTGGGGAGGAGAGACAGAGAGAGATGTGACTGGGGAGGAGAGACAGAGAGAGAGGTGGCTGGGGAGGAGATACAGAGAGAGAGGTGGCTGGGGAGGAGAGTCAGAGAGATATGTGGGTGGGGAGGAGAGACAGAGAGAGATATGTGGGTGGGGAGGAGAGACAGAGAGAGATATGTGGGGAGGAGAGACAGATGTGGCTAGAGAGAGGAGACAGAGACAGATGTGGCTGGAGAGACAGAGACAGGTCGTGACATACTGTATGTGCCCTTGCCAGCCTAGAATAAATCCCCACCAGAAGACGTCTGGATGCTTGCGTCCTCTCATTTGTCTCACTGCCTGCTTCACTGGAAAAGGCAAGTCAAGGACAGTACGTGGACAGTTCACTGCAGCTGGTCACAGATTGAAACTTTACTTTGTGGGTGGATAGTCTCTGCAGGTGATGGTTCGTGTTGACCATTTTCCACAGGCAGGCTTTATTTTAAGATAATTATTGTCAAATTGTTCAAGGTGAATTGTGTAAGGTGTATTGATTTGAAAATATTGGCATGTGTTACAGTGCAGCAGTGTTGACGTACTGAAATGGGGTGTGTGCTTACTACATTCTCTACATTCATTGAGACTGTATACAAGGTCAATTGACTTGGACTGATGGACAAAATCTTTGCTGCTGTTCATCTGTCACTGTAATATCAATATCTAGCAGATTTTCCCAATTAATGGAAAATAGCATATTGTGACTCCATATGGTATGTATGGCAGCAATTCCCATTTCGCCTCTATGTGGCTCCAATGAAGTTCGCTCATCTTTATAAATTAATAATCGTTGGCTATATCTCATAGCCAACAATATAAATATGGCATGCCGTTGTCTCACCAGTACTCTGATTAGCCTAGTGTTTCCACCTTGTCTTGTTAGCCTTTTAGCCAATCCTCGTGTTGATTATCAGTTGAGCTCACCTGTGTCCGTCCTTGTGTATTTATACTCCCCTGGTTTGTCAGTTCCTTTGTCAGATCATTGTTGTCTGTCACTAGTGTTTTTGCTCCTAGTGGACTCTAGACCTCCCATTGTATTTCTAGTTCTTGTTCTCCTCGTGTTCCTTGTGCTTGTTCTTGTATTTTGGTAATACACCTCCTGCAATTGGAATGCTCTGCTTTGGTGCCTCTCTTGTCCTGCATTTGGGTCCTACCCTTTGACTCACCGTGACATTTTCTGAAAAACGTATGTCGCTAAACAGGTACAGTACATAGCTATAGTACATGTACAGTACATACAGTAGCTAAAATCTCAAGTGACACAGATGGGTTTACTGTAGGACAGTGCGGCTGGTGCGACTGTAGAAATAAAGTCCTGGGACTTTCGCCACTTCCATTTCCTGCCGTGCCATCTACACACCCTGCATGCCTGCATTGCCTGACGAGTCACAGTCAAGCACTGGGCTTCATCAATCATGGCTCGGATGTAATCAGACTGGAGAATTATGAAAAATGGAGCCTGTCACAACAACATGCTTCAGTGTACAGGATGGTACTATGTGTCAGAGAGAGAGGCGGATTCAGGGACGG
Organism: Protomyctophum bolini; assembly: GCF_963924005.1. Taxonomy (NCBI): domain Eukaryota; kingdom Metazoa; phylum Chordata; class Actinopteri; order Myctophiformes; family Myctophidae; genus Protomyctophum; species Protomyctophum bolini. Next base: position 20,229,571 of record NC_137882.1, read on the forward strand.
AATGAGCACTTCCACTCCTGAGAGACAGCTTCATAAAGGCTAATGTTGTTGTTACTAATGCTGACCATCAGGGATGGAAGCTTTTTCAACTCGTTACGCTCAGTTGATCAAAGTCAAAGTAAATGTCCAGAAATGCTGCGTGCGTGCGTGCCATATGTTGTTTTTTAACACATCCAAAGATAATTATAACCGAGTGTTAATAATGTGGGAGTTGTTAATATACTGCTGTAGCCGAATAATAAATGGCTCTCTGGGAAATAAACTCTTGTGTAGCCTGGCTGCAAGAGGCTGTAGATGTCTACGTAGCGCCTCCCAGATGACAAACAAGGGGTAGCAGGGGTGAGATGTGTCCTTGGGGATGTCGATTACCTTGTGGAGGCAGTGGCTGTTGTACTGTAGACTAGACACACACACACACACACACACACACACACACACACACACACACACACACACACACACACACACACACACACACAACTGTATATATAAAAATAAGTGAAAAATGCAACAAGGTTGTGTCTTCAAACCATGTGACTCCCATTGGAAATGCATTGCATGACACACACTTGCGTGTGTCTATTGAGTGTGAGTGTTTATTTTTTCGGTGGGTCCCAGCGAGACACCATTTATTTATTATCTTCTTTTGGCTCTTTAGCTGAAACGTTTTTTGGAACCTCCTCTTGTAGATGTCCTCCAGTGCAGTGCAGGTATGGCTGTGGGAGCTCTGGGCTGTGTTAACAATTCACTGCAGGACACGTTGAAACCAGTGAATATTCTACATTCATATTTCATCCTCGTCAATTTAGCAAAGCAAGGAATATTACATTGGAGTTAATTTCTGCATTGTTGCTATATTGCCATGCTATTACACTACAAAGAGCAGTGCAATCGAATAGGAATACATTATCTTTCTTTGTTATACTTGTTTGCTTGCCTGCTGTTTTAATTGTTTTACATTATGGTTGTTGAACAATTGTTGTTTGTTGGCATGAAGTAAGGAGTACACAATTGTGCGCACTCACGCACGCACACACACTCAGCTCAGCTCATTGGGAGCATAATGTCTTGCTCAAGAGCACGCACACACGCATTATACTGCATGCTTTTAAATTTGTTTTGTTCGCAAAGCATTTTTAAAGCATCAGCCAGTGAATCTATTAAATACTGTTCCAATACACAATACTCATAGTATTAATTATCTATTCTATATACTATATACTTTACCGTAAACACACAAGCTGCATACTATGCAGAACGGCATAGCCAACTGCAAAGGCAAGGCTTGATATAGCTAAAGCAGCTGGGCCATTTTCCCCAAAGGCAAGACAGTAAAGTCTTCTGCAGCTCTGCAGAAGAATATGGGTGTCAACAGTGCTCAGTCAACCTGCCAGCGCTTATCACTTCACCCTTTCCCCATTCCCACCTTATCAAAAATAATTATCTTTATTCTCGCGGCTCTCCCCGCACCCAGGTTTTTTATTTCCCTCAGTATAACCCCCGTTATCGCATGTTGACTGGAGCGCGGAATTTATGTCATTTACACGCCTTGCAAAGCCCACGCCGCCCCCACTGACATGCAACCCCCAATATGCTCCGCGTCCCGATCTCTTTATGGCCTCGTGATCCCCGCTCCTCTTATCGAGCCGCCCTTCGCAGCTCCAGAGATACCACTCTGTGGGCTTTGAGGTCTGCAGCCGACGGGGGAAGATGCTGAGGGTGAGTCCTTTTGGCGGTAGCTCTGTGCTGCTTTTCCATTACCGAAATGCTCACCACGCGCTCCTCGTAATTGACTATAATGGACAGAAGGTGAAGATACGTGGTAAGAGAAAGCACTGCAAAGCAGAATGCCCGCAGGACTCAACACTCAAAGGTGCTCAACGATATCATGAAACTGAGAACATGTAGCCAGTTCACAATAAATGTCCTTTTCACATAGTTTCAATTACTGTACCTAGCCACGTTACTCTTTCCGTGGAGAGGTCAATGTGAAAAGGAACATTTATTGTGTGATGGCTGTTTGTTCAGTATAAAGATATGTGGTAGCCATTAACTTATTCGCCACCGAGACCACCATCGGCGACGGGCATTTTGACCAGAAGGCGTCAAAAGTTGAATCTTGTCTGCAAATGAGTTAAAATAACTACCATAACCGACATCTATCATGTCGCCACCGCCTCATGTCAAAGACAATGCCTCTGCAGCCAACTCTTTCTTGATTGTTGTAGAGATAGACATAGATATACACATGCCAGTGTGCTTCCTGGGTCGTGCTTGTTTCTCCAGACAATCCTTGTCCTTAATTAAGTTCCTCCTCTGTGTCCCTGTTGGTCTGCTCTTGACACGGCTCCGTCCTATAATAGCACTGAAAACACACCTCAGCTTTGATGTTTTTGTTCAAACGGGCACATGCAGAGCACTTATAGCCGGGGAAGGTTTCCAACTGTGGGTTGACAAAAGAACGGCGACCCTTCTTCCTCTGACACCAGATCCTCCGGATAGAGTATCATTTGACATATAGCTTCCCTTTCACGCCTGACAAAAAAGCTGTCCAGGAAGCAACCCATTACCACTGTCAAACTGGGCCTGCAGTTTATAGCGCAATAATGCAGTCATCACTCATGCTGTCACTTACTATCACGTCTTTCACATTAGCTGCCAGGTTGACGTTGATTTATTCAGCTCCCATCTTGGCTGTGGAGGGGTGCTGGTGGTGATAGTGGGGGGTGTGGTTGGAATGCATCCACTCAGCATCTGTTGTGCCAAAAATTTATCCTCAGCCATTATTTTGCCTCTTATCGTTCGCAACATCCAAACTTAACTTGCTGCCCCTCTAATCATTATTTGGCGCTTGGCTTTCAACTTCTCATGAATATCTCATATCGTTTTACTGACTTGCGGTGAGCTGGAGCTCCTCTTCCTGACCTGAACGGAATCACCACTTCAGCAGATAGAGGGAAGAAAGGGCCTTGTATCCTTGCATCTTCTGCACACCTCCATCCACCATGCAACACCCATAAATAACGTGTGACAAAAGGGGTGGTGGTAGTAGTGGGGTAGTCTGCTTGGGGACACTCTACCTATATAGGCCCGCCTGCTTGACCTTTGACGAGGAGAAACTTGACGCAAACAAACAACTCCCCTTGACACAAGGACACAATCTAATTTGGTGCCCTGAGTATAGGTGAAACAGGGCTTTCCATTTCAGCCTTTTCAAGGCTGGTGGTGGTGGGTGGAGGGGGAGGGTATTCCAACCACGACTGGAGCTTGTGCAGCTTGAAGAGAAATCAATGGCAGGAGGGTTTCACAGGCTCACTATAATTGGGCTTATATTCTCGAGCCGCTGCGGTCCTTGGAAGTTCCGTAAATACCAGAAGGGACTGACAATTGGCAAGAAATAGCCTCTGCCTCTCGAAATGTGCCGCATTGATTTTCTGGTTAATTTTTGTATTTATTTATTTTGTCTCTGCATGCTTCAGAGAGCTTTGTTGAAGACAGGAGGAGGAGGAAGAGTGGGGAGGAGGAGGAGGAGGAGGGTTAGTAGGAGGAGGAGAGTGAGACTGTGTGATTTTTAACGCTGCAGTGCACTGAGTAGCCATTCTGAGTATGCATTTTTATACCGTTACATTTCTAATTATGTCTGCCGTTTTTCCACCTCCTTTTTGTTTTCTTTAATCAATTCCAGTTTCACTTGTTTAACTTCTATCCTGTATGAGTTCCCTCTCCTGATTGGATACCGGAAAATATACTAAAATGTATTTTCTTTTAAGAGTAGGAGAACAAATACTCCATAGCAATGTTTACTATGGGAATAGAGCTACAGGTATTTGACACCATTTGTAATGAGAGAGAGAGAAAATAATGATTAACAAATACGCTTACAGTGCAGTGCTATACCCTGCAGAGTCAAACGGCAGGTACAGTAACTATAAATACAATACAAACTGTAAATATGTTTTTGTATCACACCAGTGGTGTCCAGAAAAGCTTTTTCTAACCACCAATCAGCTGCAGAGAAACAATACATTGCAATCCACTAATTGCCAACAGTGTGATTTCCTGGTTGCCTAATGAAATATTGATGAACGCGATCCATTTTGCCAGGTATCAGTATCATGAGTAATGACATGAATTTATAATTAATGTGTCCACAGAAGTAGAGGAGATTCAAATTATCCCAGAGTCATTTGTTTTCACAATTTGTCTGTTTATAATCCCATGTATATGAAAATAAGCCCCCAGAGACCTGTAACCATAATAGTCATTTACTGTAGGTCACAGTATGGTTTCTTACATTTTCCAGTGTTGTCATTTTGTAAAGTGAGTAAGAAATGAACCCTGCTTGTTGATTAGCTTATACATGCTGAGAATACATTATTTAGAGAGGTATACAACATTCAGAATTCATATATAAAAGCAGATTTTTGGGGGGAATATACAGTATCATCGATTATCGCAAAAGTAAGTAAGCGATCCGGTGATTTTGAAAGCCAATCAGTGCTTATTAAAATCACAACCACTTGCATTATGCCTTGTATACTATACAAAATGTGTTTCACATTTCACAAGAAAAACAAAGTGAAACCGATTCACAACAGCAGCACAACCCCAAAGCGCCCTTTACGTTCTTTACCATTTCTCATTGCCTGGCATTGGCAGATCTTGATGTGATTTATTCACCCGTTCCTCCATGAAACGGGCCAGTGAATTCACTTGGCAATGCCAGCTTAGCTTTCTCTTACCATGAACAGATTGGGCACCGTGTTTTCTGATGCTTTTCTAAACCTACCTCTGGTCCAATCCCTTGTGGGCTTAGCCTGTATACTGGGGCTGAGCACAGGGGTAAGACAGAATGTGTGCCTGATGAACGAGAGAGAGGACAGTGTAAAAGTGTAAGGATGCAAGGAGGAGTAGAGGTGGTGAAGGAGTTTAAATACCTTACTATCCAAAGTGAGTGTGTTAGAGAGGTGAAATAGAGAGAGCAGGGTGGAACGGATGGAGGAAAACGTCAGGAGTGATTTGTGACAGAAGGGAAGAGTGAGACGGAATATATATAAAACGGTATAGTGAGACCAGCCATGCTGAACCGCTTGGAAACGTTGGCACTGACATGAAGCCAGAAGCCAGAGCTGGTAATAGAAGAATTGAGGACGCCACGATTCTCATTAGGAGTGACAAGGAGGGACAAGAACATAAATTACTTTAGGGCGGCAGTGGCACAGGGGTAGAGTCGCTGGTATAGAGAGGCCAGATGGGAACCGTGAGGTTTGCACTTGCAGTCGGATCCCGGGCTCCTCCTCCTGTCCACATTGAACCACACAGTGCCATTGGTGTGTGCATGTGGGAACTGAGGACACTGGCGTTGACTGTCGTTCACCACTTCACCTCCAAACGTATATGAACGAATGAACCATTGTAAGCGCTTTGAATAGGCACGTACTGTATAGTGCATAGAAAAGCGCTATGAAAATGCAATTAATTATCATTAGTATTACTACATTGGAGGATCAGCCCACGGCGCTATAGGGGTTTGGGGATAAAACAAGAGAGGCGAGATTGAGATGGTTTTGTGCAGAGGAGGGATGAGGGGTACATTCACATTGGGTGAAGGCTGCTGATGATAGAGCTGCCAGGTTAGAGGAGAAGAGGAAGTCCAAGGGGAGGTTTATCGATGCGATGAGGGAGGACATGCAGGTACTGTAGCTGGAGTGACAGAGGAAGATGTACATTTACACAAGACTATATGACAATATGTAAGAGGCAAATGGGTGGTAAAACAACTTGAATGTATTTCTTGGTTTTGTGTGTGTATGGGGTGTAGGCCAGGGTATAGCGCGGTTGAGCACAGGCATACACATTAGTAGGCCAGATGTTCACTGTTATCGCCAAGGGTTTGTCCCAGAAGGGCAAATGTTGCTGTGGTGGGAATTAAGTATGTTTGGCATGTTGATTCATCATTGTCTGGAACCTGCAGATTTGCTTAATTAATTATGCACTATGGAGCTAATGAAGAATTGCATTTTGCTACATGCAGAAGAGCTTGCATCGAATGCTTTGAACACACAGCAAATGTTATGGTAATGGCATGCCAACCAAGAAAGTGCGAGCTTGTCGATCTGCCATTCACTTTATGCATGAGCATACCCTCTATACAATAAATAACCTTGAACCTTAAACCTTGAACTATTGAAACAATAGGTTAAGTGAAGTCGCTGATTCCCTTCCATTTGTTGAACTTCATGAAATCCTTGCCTGTCGGTCCTCCTCCCATCAAAGAGCTCAAGGGTGAGTTGTGCGACAGTCACACCTCGAAGATTGTGACAAATCAGCTAGATATAGCCAATAAATCAGGCGTCATTGTTTTATCAGACACTTGCTACTATACGCTATATACCCTGTCACCTCATAATATGGTAAAGTCTGCAGTGACTACAGTGCATGGTAGGGCAACTCATTTATTTAAATACTTGTCCCCTTTATTTGTCTCTTTGCAGGTTGTTGTTCAACAAGATGAGACCTTGCTCTTGAGTTAAGCTGGCTGTAATATGATTTTTCATGCAGAAGCCATTGGCCTATTATGGCACAAGAGAAAAACTCTGATTCTCTCTCTCTCTCTCTTGCTCGTTCACTCTGCCTCATGAGAAAGACAATTAGTTTTCTGTCTTAGAAGTTATTTAGTGTTAGCGGAGCGGGCCGCTCTGACACATTAGAATGCAAATGTGAACCCCCGACCGGCATTGAGATTTCACTGCTAACACTCAGAGAGAGGGAGAGAGACCGTGCTGACTCATTTTGTGGGTGAAGATATGACATTCAGGAGATAATCAGGCTGTCTATTTGCAATTGTCCTGCAGCATTTCACCAGTGATTAATGCCCTTACAGTTAAGTGCACACACATTTTGTTGGTAGCTGTTCAGTAGTGAAATCAGAGCATCCAACATCAAAGTGGTTTAAGTTTCAAATGTACAGCGCAAGCTTCCCCTGCCATCTTGGCTTCTCCTTCCATATAGGGCTATTTCTGAAACGAGGGAATATAGGTGTATACATGATTGTGTTCAACGCGTTGTCTCGTAATTACCAGAGGATGTGAAGTGCTCTTGTGCCGCAAGGAGAGAAGACAGCAGAGGTTATGGCGTACCCTCAGCTCAGCATGTTCCCCCCGGCCACCCCCCCCTCCATTCTCTCTCCCTATCTCCACCCCACCCCCACTACTTCAGACCTCTGCCCCTGACTGGATGTTTTGCTGCGGTAAATTTACCTGATATAACTGTGTCAAATACATTTCCAGGAATACTTCTAGCCCAGCTGCCGTCTTTGAGAGCTCCAAGAGAAATGTTGGGGGGGGGGGGGGGGATTGATATACCGAGAGAGTGAAATGACATGAAGGGAGGAGTGAGTGAGTGAGAGGGAGAGAGGGAGGGAGCAGTGGCAGTGACAGAAAAGAGAAAGAGATACAAAAAGAAGAGAGCATACACAATAAAATACGCTGTCACTCTGTGAGCATTACATTATATTCCAGACAGTTTGTGCTGCATAATTTAGCTATCTGTGAAAAATGTGAGCCTTGAGGACAAAGACATACTTGTAGTTGGGTGTCTCTCTGCTCTGGTATAGCTGGTATAGCACAAGGGTTTTGTTTTTTGGGGGGTTGGATTTGTTAAGAGGAATTCTTTCCTTTTTTGTTTCAGCCAGCCCGTCGTCAATCGAGTGGGGAGTCATTCTGTTTACAGTAGAAGCAGATTCTTTTTTTTACAGTGAAACACCCAACACACTAAATAATTCACTCCATCGTACTATAGCCTACAATGAAATGGGCTCTTTAACAAAGAGAGGGTAACACGTTCTATGAAGACCATACAGCATTATAAACGCACTTCTAATGCTTTATAATCATTAACCCCATTTGGAAGCAATTTCTTCTAAAGACAAGTATCATAATAATTCATGTTGGTCTCTCATTTTGACCAGGATCATAGTGTATTATAGTTAGTATTAACAGTATTTTCGAGGAACTCATGAAAAAATCATCATCATCGTACATCATCATGACGTAACATAGACACTATGACATAAAATTATCCATTCATTGTCAGTGGGAATTTAATGTTTGGGTAGGACAAAGTTTGTGCACATACGTACACCAAAAGCTGGACATAGGAGGGACTAGCACCTCATAAAGATGAGGGAGGGAGTGTCAGGGTTGACGTCAAGCCTGTATACCTAGTTGTGACGTCATCCCCTCCTTACATAAGGCATCTTGCCAGAACGTTCTCTGTCGGATCATAAATCTTCAAATCTTCAATCAGGTCTGTATGAGAATCTAAACCTAAGCCTTGCAACTTAAGCTTTCTTAACTTGCCCATGTAGCTAAAGATATCGCCGCCAAGACCTAACATGGGAAGGTAAGACCCCATACCAGCAGTCAGAATGTGTCTTTCACCAAGAACCAAGATACCGTCTGGATAATAGCACCAGCTACAGAAAACATCTCAAATATAAAGTGCAAAGCTCAAAGCACTGTGAAGTGATTCAAGATTCTAATCAATATATATTTTTTCTCTCTAGTGAGAAATACAAACACAATTTCGTTCCAGGGGCTAACTCTTATGTCAATCATTATTGTTCCCCCGCATCATTAAATTCTGCCAAGAAAAATGTGACTGAAAAACAAGAGTAAAAATACAAAAACAAACACCATGCAAGTAGTGCATGTGCTTAAATTCATATTTAGAAAATGTTTCAGATGTCAAAAATGTCTGAGATGTTAGAATGGTGACCTCTCAGACATGCTAGTGTTAATAAATTAATAATAATCTTTATTCAGGAGCCCTCTTTTAACAGCCCTCTTTTAACGTACAAGGTTTCTTCGACTATGCATGCACCTCTGGTACCACAGCACCTCAAAGGCCCTTAAAACAAGCCCTGCCCACCTTGACAGGCTGGAAGGGCTTAGGGTCGACGACAGAGTACAGTATCTTCCAATGGGTCTTGTCCACAAGAGTCGATACACCACCAAGATACCCATATACCTTAAAGTCATAGACTGAGGTTGCCAGTCTGATATGTAAGGGAAGAGAGTTCCACGTCATTGGTACGTAGCTACCGAGTGACCTGAGGGGACGAGCTGGGACATAATGCTGGCAGTCTGACAGATAGGAGGGCGCCAGACCCTTCTTGACTTTAAAGGCAGGTAAAATAACTTTTACAGGGATCCAGTGCAGGCTTAAACACCAGGGTAACCTGTACTTGGTCCCCTCCAACACCAAATCTCTTCGCAGAACATGTAACCGATAAGATACACAAGCTCATAGCGCAACACGTTGTGAGCATGAAAATCAGCTACTTTTGTAGCCGTCATCAGCCTGTGCTAAAAAGAAAAATTAAGTTTTCCATTGTAAAAAAAATAAAAATAAAATACAAATAAAATCCTTCCCTGGCAGAGTTCATTGGGTTAAGCTCCCCTTTTCCCGGGCCCTGCGTAGTGTGTCAATATTAAACGGCCAGAGGGAGGTGAATGCCAAGCACATCGACCATGATAGCCATCCTAATTAAAGCTGGCTCAATCCTTCGAACCCAACCCTCCCCCACCCTGGAGTCGGTGCCCCAGCTAATGAGGTTTGCCAGCAAGACTCAGTGGTATGTTGGTGTGTGTGTATAGTATGTGCGAGTGTGTCTGGACGTGTGTATATGTTCCAGAGTCTCCCACTCCGACAGTCTGAGCTCATTACTGCTCGTTGGTTGAGATGACAGTGGTGGTGGCGCCATGACCCTTCCGTATTCACCTTCATTACCCTGTATCCTGCATGCCACCTCTCCCTCAGGAGCGTTGCTTGCATCTATTCAAGGTGAGAGAAAGAGAGAGAGAGAGAAATGGAGGACAAAAAATAAGTGAGTGGAGGCTAACAGATTTATTAGGGGGCAGAGAATATACAGTATGTCCATGGACATTATAATGTCCATGGAGGGCGGGATTCACCTTATTTTAGCAGCACAATTTAATCACACCCTTTAGTTATGGGGAGTCTAAAGTACTGTACACAGACATTGTCTGCAAACGTAGTGTAGATATCCACTCTGAAAGTTCATATAGCGAACGGATACCTGAATACGTGCACATGTGTGTGTTAGCACTATATGGCTGGCCCGAATGTGGATTCGGACATTCGTTCATGTTTCCGAACAAACCTCCAAATGTTAACATTTTTAAGAAATAAGAATACCGATATTGGGTGCTCACTGGTCACACGAGACGCGTCACTACAAGTGCAGAGTGCAGACTCTTCACAAACGTTTACGTTTAAGTGATCCAAATGAATTACGGGGGGAAATTAATATACATTGATACTCGAAACAAATTGTTTGCATTTGCCATTGTCCCACTGTTCCTATCACATCTACTGACATCAAAATAGGAAGCAGTGCATCCGCTTTGCTCTGAGAAGTTGAGAACTTTTTAACTTTTATGGGTGTCTAAAAACCATGCGATGCACGGCTCAAGAGAGGTGCGTGCGCCAGGCAGTCCGTTTCATAGGAGAAGAGGACGCATCTATACAGATCTCAGTGTGATTGGTGTAAACGCTCTAATATAATACTGTCTTTCTCTAGTCTAATGAGTCTTCCGGCCATAAGAGTCCCATTTGAATCCATTTGTACAGTATCAGAGTTAAAAAGTTATAAAATGGTCCATTTGGTTCCATTTGTACTATAGTACACTCTCAGAGTTACAGACCTGTAAGGTTCCATTTGATTCCATTTGTATACACTATCAGAGTTACAGACCTATAATGTGTCCATTTGGAACCCCCTCAAGGGATCACACCTTTGAGAGCCACTGCTTTAAATAAATACCTAACTAATATAGAGCATATTTGATGAAATTTAGGAGCATAACTTTTTTGTTATAGATTATTTTGACATCTGAATTTAATTCAAACAGAACCATGCACGCACGACACATGCATGCGCAGGCACAACGTGCACGTACACATGCCCGCGAGCACGTGTCCTCTTTTTAGTAATTCAAAATATGGTAACCCTATACAGTAGCCTATATATTCTTCGTAGCCTATTAGTAGCTCTTGGTGCACATTCAGTGCTATCATACAGTCAGCCACCATGATCAACATTCAACACACTTTTGGAGATATGATCGTCGGCCGCTTCGGACTTCAAGCTGACCTTTGACATCGGGGACATACATAGTCCTCTGACTGATTCCATTGTTTACTTGCTCGTCGTCAGAGGAAACGCAGGGAAGCGCAGAGCCGGGCAGAGAAACAACAAACCTCATATGCCTGGCATTTTGCTAGCAAAGGTTGTGTCCCTGGGAAATAAGCTAGACAAGCTGTGCGCACGGATTAAAAACCATTAGGAACTGCTGTTCTGGCATTCAGTGAGATGTGGCCAGAGACCAGCATGTCCCACTGTGCGGCCACTCCGGAGGGTTTCTCCACCTTCCAACAAGACAGTTGGAAGTGTTATGATTCATGGCAAAGTAAGCCTGTGTACTGAACTTGAGATACAGTGTACTTCACGAGTTACAGTGCAGCTTGCATTGAGCTTGATAGCGAGTTGGAAGGACTCCGGCAAGTCGAGGGGAGGAGTAGTGCTCTTTATGTTTAATCTCTTTGTGGGCCATGGCTGTCTTTTAACAACACAACGGTCCCCATGGTTCCAGAGCTGCTGACCATAAAGGTTATGAAACCTAAACCTGCAGTGAATGACCTTGATCCTGAATTGAGATTCAAATGCCCATATACGAGACGAACGTCGAGCCATTTAAAACCTTTTCCCGGGGGTGTGGTATCAAAGCAGTATAAATCTCACAGAGCAGCGCGAAGAGGCTGCTGTCCTGTGTGTGTAAATATAATTACACCTTCCCTTTTCCCTCTCTCTCTCCCTCCATTCCCTCCCTACGTCTCTTTGTTCCTCCCTCGGTACTCCCTTGGAGCTGCACAGTGGAAATAAAAAAAACAAAAAAACAAGAAAAGTTAGACACATCATCACTCAGCAGCGCTAAATTAGCTTTTAGAAGTGCCGTGTCGGGATTGTCGGGCCTGTCCTCCGTGGGATGCCATCATTCTCCACCCCCCCATCCCCCCATCCCCACCACCTCCCTCCCGTCTCCTCCCTACAGTACCTTCCCTCTCTGCTATAGCTTGGCGTCTCGACCTGTCGGCTCTCATATCTCTGGCGGAGCGTCAGACGGGGCCGGCTGAACAGGAGCGTGGCTCAAACTGCACATCCTTCCTCAGCACTCTGACGGGACGGCAGCAAACCGCTGACCTTCATACACCTCAGCCCCTCCACCGTATTCATCCTTGCCGCAACCCACCGTCACCCTAGTTACGTCCTCAGCCTGTTTTCCTTTAACCACTTCACCTCTATACATTCTTGTATGTCAAATAGTGACGATATCAGGTCTACAAGCTCTCGCGTTGCAGCGCATCACAACTGCTATTTTCACCTTGATATTTGCATATTTTCACCATACTGTAATTCGTGCAGTTAACACCATTCAAAAGCAAACAATAATGATGCGTGACATTACACTATGCACACTTCAAAGTGTATATCCATACCGAAGTGTGAGACGAAGTAATACAATTTGATCACAGCAACTTGTCAACTTGATTTGTTTTGGTGAGACACGTTCAGATGTCTAAGCAGTTCTCTCCGAGGGGGAAGGGTTATAGGAGGTCTTGCGGGAGGTGAGAGATAAGATGTGACAGTACAATATCCTGTTCTCAGGGAGTTGCAGATGATATGAGTTGAGATAATCTCTGTATACAATAACTCCTATTCCGGCTGTGCGAACTTTACAAGATTAGACAAACGGTCCACTTAAACAACATATTTTTGGCTGCACCAAGCAATAATTTCAGAATGATCAAAAGTTTAAGTTTTCAAAACTATAATCAATAATGTTACACATCAGGAATGTTCCCATAACCTCCCCTCCCTCCTCCCCCCTCATGTTTTTACTCATGAAGATCAAACTTGTCGATATAGGCTGTCCTCAACACCGTGCTCACACTTTAATACTGTGTGTGTGTGTGTGTGTGTGTGTGTGAGAGAGAGAGAGAGAGAGAGAGAGACAATAGATGAAAACTTGTTTGTTAATGTGACTGCATAATAGCCAACATATGTCTGGTACCGAATATGACATGTTTTTTTTTCTTCCTCAAGGCAATACTTGAATGAATTTCCTTGGCTTGAGCTACAGAACATAGAATAGACTCTGGAGTTACCATATAGGTATAATTATGTAGAAAGAGTTACCATATAGGTATAATTATGTAACCAGTAAACACAATGCCCAGCCTTGGTGGTAAAGAACAGAAAGAACACACTCGAGTCTCTCTCTCTCTCTGTCAATCTTTCACTCCTGAAGCACATCTTGAGTCTGACAGAGACAAGGCAGGTGGAGTAAAAAACCTAAATGTGTCAGTGTACCGGTGTATTATACAGAGAATACGGAGAATAGTCCTTCAACAACACAAAACTGCCTTTGTTTCGATGAGTAGAGAAATAGTTGAATTTATGTTCACTACAGTTATAGTGTATTGTACTTATCATGCTAGTGAAAGTTTCTGTACATGGGAATAGCACCGCTCCTAACACCGTTAGCGAGAACTCGCTAACGCTCTGGAACAGAGCTAGCTCCAACTACGTAGGCAACTAAACAGCCACCTCGTGAGGCATGCTTGCTCATTCTCTCCTCTTTCTCTAATGTGGCTGCCTGGCTGGCGTATGCTGGGCAAATGCGTATGCCTTCGCTGGCTTCAGTCCAGTCCCCCGACCCAAGTAGTCCACCCCCAACACACACACACACCACACAGTCTGCCAGTGGAAATGATCGTGCTCATTATGTTATTTAGCCCCTGGGTCAACTCGAACAACAGAATCCGTGGTTACACTGGCGTTCAGGGGGTAACTACGTAAATTCTTCCTCTGCGCGTGTGTGTGCGTGTGTGTGTGTGTGTGTGTGTGTGTGTGTGTGTGTGTGTGTGTGTGTGTGTGTGTGTGTGTGTGTGTGTGTGTGTGTGCGTGTGTTTGTAGGCTCCCTCTCCTGGGATGTTGTGCCATCTGGTATTGTCTGTGGCAGTTGAAATGGGTGGAGAGCGGGTATATGCAGTATCAAAGGACGGAGTCCCATGGTCAATGGAGGGCGATTGCGGGGTGGGGGTAGTCCTGCTGGTGGCTGAATTAGATGCACCAGCAGAGCTAGACAGTCATCATGCTTCCTTTTTCTGGACGCTGCAACATAATTGCCTGACAGGAGACAGACGTCTACAGAGAGAGAGAGAGAGAGAGAGAGAGAGAGAGAGAGAGAGAGAGAATAATAGGTAGAAAAGTGGAGGAAAGGGCACGTAGAAAAGAACAAGATGAAGATTTTAGATTATTGAGAGAGAGAGAGAGAGAGAGAGAGAGAGAGAGAGAGAGAGAGAGAGAGAGAGAGCAAAATGGAGGAAAGTATGCAGGAAAAGGGGAGGTAGGAATCATGAACAGGAAGAGAGGAGAAACAAGAGAGGCAAACAGAATGTCGGAGGCATGCAGTAAGATGATCAGAGAAGTATAGGGGGCAATGAGGGAGGCTTGGGTGGGGTGGCGCACGTGCGAATGGGGGGACAGCTTCAGTATTGGAGTTTTTGTTTGTTTGTTTATGTGGCTTTCGCCTTTATATATAGTAGGCTGACAGGAAATGGGGAGAGAGATGGGGGGTGTGACACGCAGTAAAGACCGGGAGTCGAACCCGCGGAACACTGCCAGACTGGACTACTAGCCAATGTGCCTGGACCGCTGAGCCCACGGCCCAGGCCCAGTATTGGAGTTTTGATATATTTCCCTTGTGTATATTTTTACATCCATTAACCAAAGTGCCCAGCTGATGCTCCACTGTCATACTGATGCTCAGTATTAAAAATACATTTATCTTAGTCTTTGTAGTGTTTAATTGCATTACTAATGGAGCATTAGCTTTTGAGTGATTGAAAAAAAAAAAAAGATAATAATAAAAAGACCGGCAGAAGTAACATGGCATTTGTTGTTGCAAACACAATAGAGTGAATAGTATGAGAAGCGAGGCAGAATGAATGCCTTTTCTTCACTTTGTCTGAGAATTGAGTGAGAGGAATCGATTGGCGGAGAACAAGTACTGTATACTGTATGTGACACAGAGAGACATGAATCACACACAGACGTCATGTAATTGATCTGGCCATAATCTCGGCTGTGCCCTCACAGTACGACCCTCCCTAGAACCAATAACATCATCGAGGAGGATTGGAGCTTTCGTTGTGCCGTCCTCTTTGTTAAAGCAGAGCTAGAAAACAAATTAGCAATAATACACATGCAGGAAGATTACTTTTAAGGCAAGAGCACAACAGAATGCATTATGGCATTCATAACTGCAACCAAGACCATTGTGTGTGTGTTTTTTTTTTCTTTCTTTTTGTATGATCACCACTGCAACACGTGTAAAATATGTAACTTACATTTTATAGGAAGTCAATGGGGGCTTGGATCAGGCTGAAACCTTGCCCGCATTTGGAGTTATATATGTCTTATAACTGTATCGTGTTATAAGCAGGTTAAAGTGCATTTTACACCTGGTATTATCAGTCATTATAAGCATTACAAAGTGTTTATCAATCTACATGTACACAGTCGTCCGTTCTCCATGGAGTCCCAAAAACGTAGTCTTATTCAGGCCAATAGGGGTATATAACAGACAGTTAAAACATGAGAGATAAAACAGCATACAACGTAACCGATGTTATTTATAGAAGATACTGTGAAGTTGTATATATGAGGTATCTACTGATAAATAATGATGGCGTATATAGTATAATGTGCCAAACTTAGGCTATACGTACATTGCATGTACGCAGATGTATTTTTTTCATAATTCTATTAGCATGAATATTACTGACTTCTTTGCTCTTGTTTTCTCTTTCTTGACTAATTAATAATTACCTACAGAATATTGCTACACTGTCTGAAGGAATGTAGCATGTGTGCACAAGATGTAAGAATAACTACAGCTAGCTTGACCCTTGAGAAGGGGCTGTGCACGGCGTGGAGAACACTATAGGTTCAAAGGCCAGGGAGAAAAGCATGTGTTTTGAGCCTTGATGTCCATGAGAAAGGGGCAGACCTATAACAGGAAGATTGCTAACTATAGCACCCCTGTTGTCCTGTCACTGTGTGAGCTGAGATAGCAGCCTACCGGAACATGTCTTTGGTCACTCACCACCAGCTGCACCGTGTACGTACAGTCTGGAATCCGTCCGAAAACCTTGTATCTCCATACGTATTTCTTTTTTTTTCAATTTACTTTTTATTGAATTTTAATCAAACATACATGTAAACGAAACGACTGACAATTGACAATACATACAACCAAAAACAAAACAAGACAATGTATACGTACAATACACACAAGGGGAGATATCTGCCTCTCTTCTCTATTGATGATCATAATACACAAGTACCTCAAACAGGTGCATCTGTTTCTACAGGTTAAACAGGTTTAACTGAATTCATACAAAATCAGGTCTTATGGTATAGAGACATGAGTAATCCATCTAAACCAGTTATCTGTGAAGACTTTTAATGTCCCTTCGTCATACAAGAGTGACGCAGACGCACACAAATAGCAAACATTTTAAGCTTGCTATGTTTAAAAATACATTTTTGTACACATACAAGCGACAGGTGCGTAGGAGAAGGACAACAAAGTGGTTACGTGACGTTTCACCCGACAGCGATGGCAAATACTCAAACGTATTACTTAAGTAAACGTATCAGCACTGCAATGTAGAAACGGTAAACGATAGTCTATAATTACAAGCAAAGGTCTGGAATTCAACATTTAGGTGTACTTGAGTAAAAAAAAGTACAATAGTATTGGTATCGATATGTACTTGAAGTACCAAGAGTAAAAGTATTCATTATTCAGAATGTCCCATTTCAAGTTTTCAATCTTTTGAAAATAGCAGAGCCTACAAGCTATCAAACTCTGAGCTTGTAGATCGGCTATTTTCAAATGGCCAAAATGCACTGTGTAATATATAGGGTTGAAGTCGTCACTGGAAATACTTGATGTACAAATACCTCAAAATTGTATTGATAAGTACAGTACTTAAGTAAATGTACTTAGTTACTTTCCACCTCTGGCGATGACGGCATAATGCGGCACGAGCAAATGGATGTTTGGCCGAGAGGGAGCGCATCGCTCATCCATCTCTGAGCTCTCTTCAGTTCCATCTGCTGCCTAAATTAACCATGCCAGTGAATGGAGGGAAGCAGCCTCGCTGCAAATGCCAATGTGGCGAGAGACTAGAGAGGCGCCTCTCTGAAAGGCATGTGCTCTAGTACCCTCTCCAGTGGGCCATGTACCAGCTGAAAAATGAACAGTGGTGGAGAAAAGTACTCACATATTTTTACTGTATAAGTGTCAATACTGCAATGTATAGAAATATTCGGTTGCAAGTAAAAAAGTCCGGAATTCAAAATGTACTTGAGTGAAAAACCAAAGTATTGGTATCTAAATGTACAGTACCATCCTGGGCGGGAATCCTTTTTGGTGTTTTACCCCTTCAGGGCGGGAACCCCTTTTGGGGTTCTTGTTACTACAGTATGTACAGTAATACAGTATATTGGCAGCATCACTTTTGTAATTTTTGAATTAATATTTGAAAATGTTCAGAAAATTAAGGCATTTTTTAATCCATTTAGGACTAATGGGAGCTAAAAGTACTCCTTATGCAGAATGTCCCATTTTAAGTTATCAAATGTATATTTTTTAATTGAAAATAGCAGATCTACAAGCCCACAGTGCATATCACGACACATTGTGAAGATATTTTCAAATGGACGAAATAGGGCTGAAGTGATTAGATGTTTTGCAATCTGAGAATCCCATCTTCAAATATTCGGGAAAACAGCGGCCCCTGTTGTTCCTCGACACGAGGCAACAGTCTGTCTTGAGAGACTAGGGGCTCCATTTTCGTCACCGCTAAACCCCTTATCCCTAAACTTCTTTGCCTTTTTTTTTACTGTTTTGAAAAACATTTTTGAATAGTTCAACTAGCCAATCTACATTGACACGTTGTGAGCTTTGAGTTTTTCAAAATAGTAAAAAAAAAGGCAAAGAAGTTTAGGGATAATGGATTTAGCAGTGACGAAAATCTAAATCTAGTACTAGTAACTAAAGTTTGAACATAAATGTAGTGGAGTAAAAGTACAATATCCAAGATGTAGTGGAGTACTTAAGTATTGTAAATTGTAAATACTCAAGTAAAGTACAAAATACAAATACCTCCAAAAAGTACAGTACTTAAGTAAATGTAATTAGTTACTTTCCAGAACTGAAAATAAACCGATTCCCTGAATGGGGCCTGTTCAAGGGGAAACATTATGCTTATCCAATGCTATACATGCATTTCATTAGCATGCATGGACTTTTATTAGATGAGACGTGTAGCATAAAGACATACATATGCATAAATGCCACATTAAATATTAATAATAGATCATATTAAATATCACTCACACACATCAGACATGTTGTCTGTGTTGCAAACTACAAGTTTACATTGTGTGTCAAGTTTGTCAACATGTCCTTCGGTGTAACAAAAGTGTTTTTGAAAATGAGAAATTCATGCTAAAAAGAGAAATGAACACATAAACTGTGTGTGTGTGTGTGTGTGTGTGTGTGTGTGTGTGTGTGTGTGTGTGTGTGTGTGTGTGTGTGTGTGTGTGTGTGTGTGTGCGTGCGTGCGTTTGTGAACTGTGATTATGTGCAGGAATAATGCTAAACTTGGTTGACACAAATGACATGCCTGGTTCTCAAGTGATGACATTTAAATGTGCTTTCACAGAGATTGCCTATAACGGATGATTTGTCTGAGGAGACGCCGGAGAGGGTTTTAAATCGAAAGCATCTATTAAGAAGTCCACCCTTCTTGTCCCTCAGGATAGCATTTCCCCTTCCTCCTTCTCCTCTGTTTGTTTCCACAAGTATATGGTCGACATGAAATGAGCAATGCATGCTTAAACAGACCAAACGGAAGGTCAATATATTTCCTTTAATGTTTTGGAGGGGTTCGAGCCAATATGAAGAGACCTGTACCTATCTCTGTCTCTGTCTTCTGATTACGGCGTTGTCTCGAGGGGGGAAGCCACACAATACTGCACTTACACTTCAATTCACACTTTCAATCCCTACCTGCCTTCATGACCCCCAACCTCAAAATGAACAACCCAGCTTTTCTGTCACCACATTGTAATTGTGTGATCTTGGCTATTGCATGGATTTGCTTTTATTGGAGATGCAATGCATATGGCAAACTGGTGTGGATGGAGCAAGGCTCCAACGCTGGAACCCCTGGGCAGGAGGATCCCTGTAGTGCTGCACCACTCAGCACCCCTGACCGGGCTGCAATAAAACCCGTCAGCTCGTCTGCACTGCGGGGCACTGCGAATGAAGCATCGGAGTCGGAAAATCTAAAAAGACTGGGGTCTTTAAATTATGTATTGAACTGATAGGGCATGGTATCACAATTTTGACAGATATTTCAGCCATGCAAAGGGCTCATCAATTATGAATAATCAGCGGATATCTTCTTGACAGGGGCTGGGGATGATACTCATTGCCGCCTGTCATGTGGAAAACTTGTATGTCCCGAATACCATGCTTTTCAGGAAATGGAAAAAATAAAAAATGTAGTTATTATTTAGTCATGACACCCCTGCATTGTAATTGTCTCCACCAGGCTGGATGGAATTAAGTCCTCTGGCTTTTTGTGCAATCTTGATAATTCTGTGCTGCACTTTTATGTGAATTGTGGTTCCATTAGATTCCACAGTATCTTCTATAAAAAAATCTAATAAAATCATGGTCGAAGCCTAGAGAATATTATGTTTCCACTCCTTCCCTTCCATCGGTGTGTCCATCCGCCCATGTTTCCGCAGAATCCGCACAAATCTTCACCTTTACTTTGAAGCAAATGGGTTCCCAGATTAGTAAACAACTCATCTCTGGCACCATTGTACCGATCAGCGTGACACTTTGCATGCACACTCCCTGGTGGCCAAGGAAGTCTGTTATAGCTCCAACAGGATAGATAACAGGATAGATAGCTCCAACAGGATAGATAAATCAATGATAGATAAATCAATGATTTATCTATCAACAATGACCACTCAGTCATACATTATCCCTTACATTAGTGAAATTCCACTAATAGGCTCTATGCACAGCAACCATATTGTAAATAAATCAGGCCGGCCCTCTTCCTTATACTTCCTTCACAGATGACAGATCTTACCAATTATACTAATTTGGCTGTTCCATTTAGAGTATAGCACAGTGGTTCTCAACCTTTTAATTTCAAGCACCCTCATAGTGTAAAAATTAAACCAAATGGACCTAAAATGGAACATTACACACCCGTATAGGAGGCCATCTCAATCCTGATTGGCCAGAATGGAACAGAGCCTTAATTAGTATAATTGGTAACACCTGTGAAGGAAGTGTGGATGCACACACACACACACACACACACACACACACACACACACACACACTAATGAAAGCACTTGCTGCGCTGCATGTTGGATATACCATATCCAACATGACAGCAATGTAAACAAACACAGAATGTCATTAATACAACTAAACGTTGATTTCTTTGTAATTCTTTTTACAGTTGAAGCGAGAAATAGACAATGCCGTAACCATCCGTCCATCCCGAAAATGTATTCTATTTGATCAACACAATTATCTCATCAATTATGAATAATCAGCGGATATCTTCTTGACAGGGGCTGGGGATGATACTCATTGCCGCCTGTCATGTGGAAAACTTGCATGTCCCGAATGCCATGCTTTTCAGGAAATGGAAATAAGAAAAAATGTAGTTATCATTTAGTCATGACACCCCTGCATTGTAATTGTCTCCACCAGGCTGGATGGAATTAAGTCCTCTGGCTTTTTGTGCAATCCTGATAATTCTGTGCTGCACTTTTATGTGAATTGTGGTTCCAAATTAGATTCCACAGTATCTTCAATAAAAAATATATAATAACATCATGGTCAAAGCCTATAGAGAAAATGTTTCCGCTCCTTCCCTTCCATCGGTGTGTCCATCCGCCCATGTTTCCGCTCCTTCCCTTCCATCGGTGTGTCCATCCGCCCATGTTTCCGCAGAATCCGCACAAATCTTCACCTTTACTTTGAAACAAATGGGTTCCCAGATTAGTAAACAACTCATCATTGGACCGATCGGCGTGACACTTTGCATGCACACTCCCTGGTGGCCAAGGAAGTCGGTTATAGCTCCAACAGGAGGCAGATTATTGCAAATACGTTTTCTGATATTCCTCCTAATAGACCTATCCATCATATTGGCTAAGATTGGCTTCCAAAGATTGCAGGAGTGGCCCATTTTGCACAAAATGCCACAAATCATAAAATCACTTTGCAAGCATATACTACTCTATTTCTGCCATTTTGTGTTTTCTTCAAAACAAACTTTTTGCTACTATTCCTAAAGATTTTGTCCTAAACTTGCATAACCCCACATATCGGTCATGTGATAAAAATGTATAGGCCTACCTTGAGTCAGATTCTTCAGATATCAATTCACAATTTAGGCAATATAATGAAACTATACATACTATACTATACTATACTATACTATACTCTACTATACTATACTATACTATACTAATACTGATGTACTAAAAAGTGCTATGACTACATACAATGCAATTCTAGTCCTGTCTACGTAACATGCTATATGTTTGTATAAAATGCTATCTAAGTCTACATGAAGTGCTATCGATTGGCTATGAAACAGTGGTTTACAACTGCCTTCCAAGGTTTGCAGGCCCTGAGTAGGCAACCCAACCTGGCAGAGACCTGTGCTCATTATAGGAGCACAAACATGTTTCTAGTTGTTAGTAATTTCCATTGGTTAAATATTTATAACAGACAGACATAACCACTTTACCATCCCTATCTTGAGCATGTCATTATAGGCGTTCAATGTTTTTAATTATTTAATCAAAATAGTGGAAATGAAACTTCCTCCCCCTGGCCAGCCTGATGGAGGGGAAAGAATAACGTGTTCCTTCCACGTGCTAAGTCCGGCCGGGGAAACTCCCCCCTGTCAGGTGAAAAGAAGCGGCTTGGACTCCTCATGCATTGAAGGAAGCATGAAGAGTCAGTTCGTTGCCCTCTCCAGGTTGGCAGAGGGAGTGGTTTTTTCACACTGGTGGAAATATGGGTTACACAAAAAAAGAATAGTGGAAATGGCTGATCATGTCATTGTCGTATGACAAAGTATAGCATAGTAGGGCATTCATTTGCATTAAAAATACTAAAAAAGATTAAATGTGGAGATACAAGGTTTCTGCAAGCTAAAGGCACATCTTTCGTGGTAATGACCTCACTCCAAATGCCCCGTCCTCATTTTCACCCGCTAGTCGCGGCTGTACTGCTGAATAATGAGCTGCTGGTGAGTCACGCTGCCTCAGAAACGCAACTCAATTACCACAGCGACCCACAAGCATGGAGGAGTGGAGTTGTATGTGAGTGCGGTTTCAAGATCCCCTGGAAGTGGAAGGCATAATGGGGCTTGCATATCTTGAGTAGATCTGAGCTATGTTTGAACATGCTTGCATCCTGCAAGCAAACTCAATCCGTCTTCCGTCAGAGCGAAGCATTATCCTGTCAGAGTCGGGTTCGGTAAATGCGCATTTGCAGGCTAGATGTACAGTACATACTTGCTTACGTACTTTTACTTGCTTACGTACTACGTAACTTTTTATTTTTGTTGTTGTTGTTGTTTATTCGAATTAGCCAAGAAGGCAGAGGTCGTCTTTTTAAGTTGCAGTAGATGTACAGTATACAGCCTGAAGCAACATACATCAGAAGCATAAAACACCTACATATACAGTAACCGTGCACATACAGTATAAGTGAAACACAATCATAAAGGTCAAAGCTGCATGGGCACATCATGCTCACCATACGTTCATACACATACGCACACGCATACTCTAGAGGAGGATTTCCTTTAGGCAAGATGGGAATTCACTTTATACAGTACATGTTTGCACACACCCGGTGTGAGTGGTAGGTGTTGATGACGTAAAAGTAACGATCGCTCTGCCCACTCCCACCAATGAAATAATAAGCATGCCATGCCTGATGCCTTAATTAACTCAGCAGAAGGAAAAGCATAATAACTAAGCCAGTATATATTACATCCAACACAAACCCCACTCACCACCGGCAGCGCCATGCAGGCCCTGGTGCCAGCTAGGGCTTAATTTGTGCTGGAGCTGTCCGGAGCTTGGCTCTGGTACCGGCCTGCTGCACTGCCTGTAGGCAGGGGTTCCGTCTCCTCAAATGCACATGCAACACAATAGTGCTGCAAATGAATAATTATGCCATATTCAAAGGAATATTCCAATATCAAATATTTACGACTAAAGAATTATGGTAAAAAGAAAGAAAAGAAATGCCTCGCAAGACTCTAGGCTCTGGACTCTGTACTCTGGCCACTGAGCAACTTCCACTGACATGAATAGCGGAGGGGGCGGAGCTTCGCGCCAGATCAGTCTCTATCCTTTTAATACTCTATGGGCATAACCCACTGCGCCGTCATCACTCTTCCACCTAGTCAGGTCCACGTCTGTGTTTCCCTTCCCCTCTGACGAGCTGGGTGTGGCACTGCACACCTGTTCCCATTCTAAAAATGATCACCAGCGTCTTCAAAAACCGTGCCTTCGCCCCACTCCTCGCCAGATCTTCCCATAGAAACGCCTGACCTGGCTATCTGCAGAGCCACTCCGTCACCCCTTTGTTCTGTATTTGTTGTACACAGAACAGTTGGCCACACTCATCTACATTACATTGTTAGGCAAAAAGCAATGACCTCCACCAATGTCCTTAAATTACAAAGCGGGCATTGATTCCGTCTAGCTGGGGAGGCTAGGGCTGTACTGCAAGGGGGTACTTTATTGTAATGGTTTATATTGATACGATGTGGTGTGATGCTAAAGCTGCAGTCCAAATCTAGCAAAGGTGTGGAAAGGGGACAGAAAAGGGAGTGACAACGAGGGCATTCATCAAACCCAGGATGTGGTGTCAATAAGCAATAGGAACATGTGTTTTTGGCTTGAGGCCTGGCTTTGCCCATCACGGGTGAGGGAGTGATTTTAATTAACTCTATTTTGGGCCTTTTTTTGTCGACAATATCTTTGGCTCTTGTTCCCCTTCACTCCCCTCGTCTTTCACCCGCCCCCTCTCTCCTTCTCTGATATTAAACAGTTTTGGGCACCAGTTGCCTGATGATGGTAATCCGAAGGTCGAAGCCAAGTAGGGGTCATTTGAATAATTTGATTATGGTACTTTTTTTTACTTGCAAAGCTCTTAATCCTACGGCGACTGGGGAATTACAATGAGTCACCTGGGCTTGTTGTGTATACTGCTTAGTGATAACAGCGAGAGAGAGAGAGAGAGAGAAGAGGCGGAAGAGAGGTACAAGCCAAGGAGGCATTCAGATTTTTGTTTTGTCTTTTTGTTTGAAAGAAATGTCTCCAATGCCAACAGCAGATAACCATACTCGCGCACACACTCGCGCACGCACACACACATAAAGACACACAAGCATGCACGCACACACACATACGCTGGGAAATAAACACCTCTCAATAGCTGCACTAAAACACCTCTCGATAGCTATACTAGCTAATAGCTACACAGTAAAATCCAAGCTGTTAATTTAACTTTCACGGCTCCATTTTCATATCAGTAAAATCAACACACATATTTTAGGGTGTAGTGATACTCTAACTGCATGTGACACTACACGCATGCACACTCAGAGTAGGACACACCCTTTTCCACCAACCATAAGAACTTTGGTTCTATAGAACTGGTTCCGTTCCAGATCCTTGGAACCTTGGGGCTTTCATGGAACTGGCAGCCCACAAACCGGCTTGCTTTTCCACAGGTTTAAAGCACCATTGCAATTAGGAGTAGGAGTCCCCGGTCACCCCATGTTTGATTCCAGGCCTCGCCAACAATGTGTTTCATATTTACCATATTAGTAGCGTTTTCAAAATAAAATACCCTGTGCATCCTGTTGGCAGTGAAGAGACAGCGAGTTAAATGGTCAGTCAAAGTGTGTTAACGATGAAATTCAGTCGACAATGGTATAGTTTCACTTTTCTTTTCCTTTGTTTTAATGCTGTCTTTTCGCTTGCTTATTCCATTGTTTATATCACATCTACATCTTAGAATAGTGACACGCCCAGTTCAGGGCAAGAAAAGTATTTTTTTTGTTTCAGTTGTGAACCAACTAGTAGGGTTCTGAACCAATTCATTTTCAGCAGAAACACTCTGAACTGGTGTTAGGCGGGGGAAAAGAACGGAACCGGTTCCACCCTGCATGGTGGAAAAGGGGCCACAGATATACATATGCACAACTGCACACACAAGCACATGCGGCACTAAGTCAATTAACGTTTGCAAGTAATTGCCTAGTCTAATTCATTTGAACACTATGAAAAGGGGACATACTTGTCTTTGAGTGCACCCATCCACTACCACGTGCACTCTCTCTCGTCTACACGCACCCCCTGTTGCAAGGGTGAGTGAGCTCTTTGAGCTGCTATTTTCAACCAAACCGTAATGTCCCCCAGCTGTTTCACATAGTGTACAGTGATAACTCATAGGCAATTAATGAGACAATGTGACCCCAGCAGATACTGGAATATAGCTTCAGTCTCATCAGTAATCTGCTTCTCAACATTGCCTCAGAGAGTGAGAAGCCGAGCCTTCTATCACAGATTTCTACTCTTGAGCATATCGCCACAAAGGCAGAAAGTACTCACAAAGGGGAGAGGGGGCAAGAGAGAGAGATACCCATGCCATTTCAGTGTGAAATTAAGTTTTCTTAGTGGTACTGACTGCTCTCGTTTAGGAAGTTGAATTGGAGCAGGCCTGGGGGCTATGGGGAAATGATAGGAGGTATTGATTGAATGACCCAGTAGGAAGTATGCTAGCCTTTCACTGAAACCATCTCTACGGTTCTGTGTTTTAAGCTGTTCCAACAATTTTTTTCCAGCTGGGTGGCTGGGTGGGTCTGAAGTAGAGGTCTTCGGGCTTACCCGAGCTCCGAAAATACCCGGGGTCCGAACCGACCCGCAGCCGATCCCGGTTCCGTTTACTTTGAAGTCACTCCCGGGTACGTTCGGAGCGGATCCCGTGTGTCTCGGTGCTCGGGTAATGACTAAAAGAGTGGATCCGGCGATTGGCTGCCCCAGCTGTCAATCACCGCTCTTATCTTTTTTCCTCCTCAAGCCATGCAGTGCGAGCCTGCGTGGCATGTGTGCCCTGGTCATGTGACTTTAGTGAGGAAGTACAAAAGACGTCACGTCAGAGAAGTTATATTTATATATCATAGGATATATATCGTTGATATTAACATTATGGTAACGCTTTGGTTAATGGTTCAGATTTGGTAAAGCAATGGAGTTGTCATATAGCGTGTTGACCTTTATGCTTGGCAGTGCAAAGACGGATGGAAACGCCAAGCTGAATGTATAGTAATAAACACCTGGTGCAACATAAAGTAACGGTGGATTAGCAATGGCTAAGAAGAAAGATTACAGAGAAGGAGAAGTCCGCACACAATCTTTGCTCCAACAGATGAGCCTAGATGTTAACTAATCCATATCCTAGCCAAACAATACAAACAAACCTGTACCTAAATATCCTTTATTAATCCTGTATCTATGCAGGGAAAGTTGAATGAGAACATGTACAGAATATGAATTCAAACTCATACAGTATACATATGCTATTAAAGTAGGCTGTCTGTGCTCCAGTACAACTACAGCCTTAGGCGCCTGACACATGTAAGAGACAGCTGTCTCCTCGGTGTCTCCTGTGTCTTCTGTGTGTCGCACGGCTCGCAATGCATTTTCAATGGGAGTCACATTTGTCACGTTTGACGAGACAAGCTTGTTCCTGCTTGCTCCATGGGGGGGAGGAGGACAGAAGACAGCCAGGGAGCAAGCTTGTCTCGTCAAACCACGTGACTGTCTTTCAGGTGTGTCAAGCGCCTTAACGCAAGAAACTTCACCAGAGAGAAATGAACGCAGGTGTGCCTTGCAGTTGGCTCGTATGTATGTTATTGGTTTTTAACCAAGAAAATGATGAGGACCAATTTGAAATATTCATTGGAGTCCTGCAGAATGAATTCTGGTGAAAACGGGGAGAAGCAAATAACATCGAAACTTGATTAATTTGGCATGAACACTTTGCTTTTCCATATAATTCACAATTACAATCGGCTTGAGTGTTTCTTTCCTCAGCGACTATAAGACAATGTGGAACTGTCTGTAAATTGTGTGACAAAACCTAACAAACCGTAAAACAACAGTACAAACTGCAAATACAACTTGACTTCTGATGCACGCAAGTACATTCACGCACACACACACACACACACACACACACACACACACACACACACACACACACACACACACACACACACACACACACACACACACACACACACTCTAATTAGGGAATAAAAACAACTCCCCACAAGCACTGAATCTCATGGGTGTCATTCCATGTAAAGTTATAAATCTATCGTTGTGCCTTTTATAGAAATGCATTGCTTGTGGTGGTGACAGAGAGCTCTTGCATCGGCTGAGCTGAGCAGCTGGTCATGCATTCAGAACGTGGCCTGCCACACTCACTCACACACACGCGCACACACACACACACACACACACACACACACACACACACACACACACACACACACACACACACGATTGGCTGATCACCCCATAGCGATGATTTGATTGGCTGAGCAAAGTACATATTGATGATAAAGTGAGGGCAGAAAAGTGAGGACACCAATTGTGATTGGCCAGAATGACAGAAAAGTGAGGACGCCAATTATGATTTGCCGCAATGTGATGATGTAGCATGATGTATGATGACAAGAATACCCCTCACTTGTGTGTTTTTGTGGTGTTTCTCAGGTTTTTAAGGGGAAATAGTCCCTCCTATATCCAGCTTTTAGTGTATGCTCAGTTTGTTCACAAACTTTGTTCTGCACAAACATTAAATTCCCATTAACAATGAATGGACAGTTTTACGTCATAGTGTCTGAGCAAATAGACATAGGGCTGTATTTTACGTCATGATGATGTACGCCGATAAGAGCGCCCCTCACTTCACACCTCTGTGATTTTTGAGGGGCGCTAGCCCCTCCTATACACAGGTTTAATGTTTGTCTTTAGTTCAAAGTTTGTTTAGTAAACGCATTGACAATGAAGGGAATATTTACATCATAATGTGTCATTTACGTCATATTGTCTGTTTATTGTTAATGGCGTTTAATGTTTGTGTTTGCACCGTTTGTTTTACATCACCATTACATCACCCAATCAACATTAGTTAGACTTTAATATATTAGCGCCCCTCACTTCACACGGGTGTGATTTTTACTCTTACATTGAATATTTGAAAACCTGCATACCAGTGACACCATCAATGGAGAATTCAAGCTACTGTAATAGAAACGGCAGGCTTTCTATTCCTGGAAAAGTAGCACTTACGTAGCAGTACCTATTCCTTTTATGACCAAAGCCTTTCTGATAATGTGAGACAGAGGATTCAGGATATGCCTCTCCAAAGCAATGGGTGCCCAGCAATAACTTCAGTTTGTTGTGCCGTGGTGTGGTGTGTGGTGTGGTGTGTGTGTGTGGGGGGTTCTCCTTGCCGTGTACCCAAGTCCATTTACATACAATGGACAAGGTTACAATGTGCAGGTCCAGGGGCGGGGACTGGCCACCCTACCTCTTCGTCTTGGTAAAAAATGACAGTGACCTGAAGCAACCTTAGTCCCTTGCTGTGACAATGCATTTACATCACAATGTTTGCAGGGGGACAGTTTCACGGTCAATTTACTTTGTTCATCAAAATTATATCTGCATCAAGGCCATGACCTTATTCCTGAAAGCAACGCTATCAAAACAAGCAATGATTACTGTATCCTGATAGTATCCATGTGAGACAGGCATGAACAGGAAATCGGCCCTGGCATGTGTTGTCTTCACAGGCCCAAAGACGGCCAAACAACGCTACTATGTATTTTTTATGACTTTTTCTTATTGTTTTGCCTCAGCTCCGGCCCCATAACTGGCCAACCCTTCTGGCATATGCCAGAATTGCCAGACTGTCCAATCCGGGCCTGATGTGAGAGTCATTTGTGGATTGTGAACAGACGAAAACGCCCCTTTCCCACTCTCTGAACAACACAGAGGCACTGAGTTGACGTGCAGTTGTGAGTGACCCTATAGGGCCCCGGGCCCCGGCTCTACAACATAATTCCTGCGATCCTGTGTCTGATTATGTAAAACACCAGTCCAGAGAGCCACACTTAGTGACAATGAAGACAAGTGGAGGTAATTTACTGCCATTGCTCTGCTTCTTTGTCCATGACAGGCGCCTAGAGCTCCTCTCCACCGGAAAAGACGGTGCTTTACGGTGGGCAGACTGTGCGGCAGGTTGCAGAGGCTGTCGTTTGTCTCACAGCAAATGAGATCTAAGATAGAGCTCATTAATGCTGAGAAGAGAGGAGGCTTGTGCACTGTAATTGCTGGCTGTGTGCTCTGCCTCGAAGCTGGCGATATGTCCACCGATGACACCACCACGCCCCCTCAATTGTAATTTGGGTATTACTCTCCAGATTGCTTTCACGTCTACTACAGTCTTAACCACCCTGGGATTGATGGGTTGCGCAGGATTGATGGATTTTGCAGTTTATTTTTATTTTTATTTACCTAACCCATCCCAGGAAGATTTGCTGAGCTTGTTGTGTATCTTTTTTTTTTAAAGCAATGCACCTGTGAACTTAGCCAAGTAGGCATACCGGTAGTTGGCGTAGCATACTTTATTTTAAAGCTCTGTTTATCTAGGGAAGGTCAAGTGAGAAATAATGTTCTTGCTTACTTACATTATGCTTACTGCATTACCATCACTGATACAGTATACCCGGGAGCTGCCCAGTGGAACCACACATTTCTACTGTGGGAAGAGATCGCATCTTGGCTGTTCATTAGATCTCGGATGTTGTTAGTTTTCACTGTTTTTATTTTCTTTCCCAGCACCCTGGGACGGGACCGTGTGCCATACCTTCCATTTCTGGTTGATTTACTATTTACAGTTTAGGTGCTTTGATGAACTGGGCTGCTTTGCGTTTCATTCAGTATCATGTCCGGACTGAGACCCCTTGTGTATTTTTATATCAAAAGTCCATAAAATTTAATTTTTATTACTTCCTGAAATCGAAAACGTACTGTGTGATGACATGTTGAGGCCCACATCGATAAAAGCCAATACAAATGAAGCTCACCCGTTTAATTCCCCATGCGCATCCATCCAGCACAGCTGCTACTGATACAGACATTCCCATTCAAGATAACATCCAGACAGTGTATTACTCGGTTTCAACTTAATCATCACGCTAAAATATGTATCTGAAAACATAGGTAGAAATGAGCCACATATCAGTAAACTGGTACAGCTGGCCGACCATCTGACTTGTAAACAAACACAATCCATGCATACTGCGTGTATAGCATAGCTACGGTCCCATCGCCTGATTGGTGCAGAAACTTCAAAGCGGTGTTTCAACTTGAAACCGTCTGAAACATAATAAAATGTCCACCATTTCCGTTTCACTACGCCTTTAAAGTACGTCTGTCATCTCGTGCCTCTGGATTACTCGTATTTGTTTTGAATACCGTTTTCCCCACAGGAGCTTCATGGGTGCAGCAGTGAAAACATGTTTCACATGTGCTATTTACAGGTGTCTCAGCTGGCTCTCATCCTGTCTTCAATGCCAGGCATGTTGCACCTCCTGTAGCCTGAAAAGACGAACTGAATGAACACTGAATGCCTTGACATCTTTTTAGCACCCTAAGTCACATTTCACCAAGGGGCTCCCACCTGTGATATCACACACTGTCCACCAACAGTGTCAATTCCTGCATGTGGTGACAGAAGCATCCCCTTCCCCCCCCCCCCCCCCCCCCCCCCCACACACACACACACACACACACACACACACACACACACAGTCACACATTTAACATCTTTATTTGCATTCACATTTTACAAGAAATTCTTGAACACAAACAATTATAGTGGATGCGCAAACTTGGAAAACTCTACAACAAGTCAGGGACGTAACTAGATACTGTAGGTACCTACTGTAGGTGTCACTGGGCCCTGATGCAGGCTGATCAGCGAGTGCCCCCACGCAGTCACGTTGTCTGCGTCACGGTAGTTACGCCACTGCAACAAGTGCTGATCAGGATACAGATCACGGGTACGCACACACACGCACGCACACGCACACACTCTCACACAATTCTCGTCTTGCGATGACACTACCATCATGTCTATTAATTCCGCCTATGTGCTGTCGTCTCATCTGTTCAGCGATGTTGCTTTTATGACAGCAGGGTCTATTAAGGCTGTGGACAAATGTTTCTGATGTCACAGGAAAGTAATGATGTTCCTCTTTGTAACCAGCTGTCACATACAATTTTCCATCACCACACGACCGATGTCATCCCTTTGTCGTTGAATTGACGCTCAATTGAATATTTAGGGGTCAAATTGTATTATCGGAAGCAGGATGGAAAAGGGGGAATTCATTGATAAATGTCAACGTCAAGCTGTCATATTTTCATATCACCAGTGCCACTGCCTCGTATAGCACAAAACCTTTGCTGCACCAGATTAAATGTTTTCCTGAATCTTGTCATTTCAACCGCAAGATTTTGATTCATCATAATGTTTAGTGCATGCATATATGCTGTGTCTGTATGGCATGTTTATCTATGTTTATGTATGTTATGTCTAACCATCCATTCTGGGTCGAACATTCAGTGCAAATAGCATATCAACAAGCTCAAGACATGGCACATTCGTACCACAATGTGCCACATTGTGAGCTTGTACATTGGATATTTTAGACCAGATATTTAATGCAGAGGGGAAAAAAATAATGGGTATCCTCGGGGGACTTAACAAAGTATATAGCCTTCTCTAGGGCTTACATTGTTAAAACTGACACAATTATAACAGTGGACAACTTTGTTAAATTGCCAGAGTGTTCATATTCACATGTGAGCCAACAGTCAATCATAATTTAATTGTACATATTTCTATTTTTGAGGGCCCTCCAATGCATGGCGTTTGAAGATTATTTTACGTCATATGGCAGCCAAGTCTCTGGGATTTTTTATTTGTTTTGATCACTTATGCCGTAAATTGTTTGCCAGCCAAGTCTATGGACTTTGATGTTTGTTTAAGGCACTAAATGACGACGTAAGGCAATACATCATTTGGCCGATATAAATACAGTGGGCACTTCACACAAGTGTGATTTTATTGTATGTACACTAGTGTACTGTATATCTGCTGATATGCTAACACACACCTATTCACCTGTTTCCTAGGCTGTGTGTGTTCCACTTCCTGTCGATTTGATCCAATGAAATCCAATGAAACTGGTCAGATGACCAATGATATCCAATGAAATCGACAGGAAGTGGAACACACACAGCCTAGGAAAAAGGTGAATACCGGTAGTCTTACCACAGGTACCTACCTCAAAACCAAGAGTATGTGTATAGATACTTTGTTTTGTTGTGTTTTTATTTAGCTCTCTTCCCCCTTGTCCCCATTCTTCCCATTATCTGTCACTTTTGGAAACAAAAACAATGAAGCTTGCACAAAAACAAAAGTTGATTCTTCTTCTGAATGTGTATTTCATTCTCTGTTCAGACACAGTCTGCCCATCTTGAAAGGGGGAACCCACTCTTCTCATCCTACCTGAGGCTTCCTTCTTTTCTTTTTACATCCAGGCTTTTGTTCTTAGGAGATTTCCCTTGCTGATTAGGTCTTTGAGACTTACTTACTTGCTTATTAAGCATCATCATCGTGTGCGATGATGACTTATGACTTATTTGTGGGTCCCTTGATGACTGTCTAGACCGATGCGAGATGCACACTGTCTGCCACAGACAGGGCAAGTGAAAACCTGACCCGATGGGGCAGGTGTAGACATGGCGACCTTCCTTCTCTGACTTTTTGCCAGGCGATGTTTCCTTCTTTCCTCCTCTGCCAGTTGTACTCCTTATTGACAGAGTCCACGCCAGGAGGAACGGTCTACTGCAGCATCCTCAAGGGAAGGGTGTTTGATTCCACACTTCTTTAGGGTGATCTTCAGTTGGTCCTTCAGTCTCTTTTTGTTTTATATAGTCTTTGAGACTATACAGCAAAGGAATACACATTTTTGGTTGAATGGACGATTCACATGACATGGCTTGTGAAACTGAATGATTTTGTTTTTTTATGTGAAGACTGAATGGATGTTGAGCTGGATACTCCTGCTCTTTGTTGGTCATACAACAGAATTGTTTGCTATCACCAAGGGTCAAGAAACTACATTGGAAACTTGCACTTGGCAATAGTTTCTAGCTATTATATTAGGCACACTGAATATGACTAAACTGAGTTCAGCATAACAGACTATTATCAGCAAAACAAAGTAAACAAAGAGGCCAACTGAATTGCCATGCTCTGTTCCACTCACAAACATTTCAATACTCTGCCAGGTATGCCTTCCTTTCATTGAAAGATTGAAAAATGTAATATGAGCACAGCCAGACTCACATCAATACAGATGGCAGAGGCAGTTAGCAGCTAGCCGGTGAAGGGAAGACAAAAAGGCATGAGCATCCATCAGCGCTGCCATTGAATGGTGCTCCCCTCTGGGGAGACGGGGCAAACAGACTCTTCCTCTTTTCTCTCTGTCTCTGCTGCAGGCCAAGCTACATAATACGGATAAACCCTGCTAGCAATCCCGACTGTGCGCACAGAGTAAACAATTATGGCTCCTTTTTCATGCCAGCTACTGTAGGCACAGGGGCTGGAAAGTTGGTATTCCGTGCCATCTCTCCCACAGGGCATTTGCTGTATTAAGACATAGAGAGACAGAAAGAGAGAGAAGGGAGCGAGAGGGAGGTTGAGCAGATAGAGAGTGTTAGCCAGACACACACGCACTAGGGATCAACTGATTATTGGCTTTGCCAATATATCAGCACGCACGCACGCAGGCACGCACAGAGACCGGCCCTGCCCTGGCTGGCAGAGAGCTCTCTTCGTGTTTCACGACAACAAGAGCTGATGATGATGATGATATGACGTGTATAGTGCACACTGTCACAGGCTAATTGCTGATCTGAATTTTGAGTGTGACCATAATGACACGTGGAGCAAGGAATGCCAATTAGGCGAGCACAGTGGATATCAAAGGGAAATCAAGTGAGAAATGTTTGTCGAGAGGTTCTTTGGAATTCTGTTTAGGTGATGAATAAGTCATGAACGTTGAATTATCCTGCTGGGTTATTTACACAAAACAAGAAGAAAAATGAAAAAAGGAAGAAAAAAAAAAACACTATAGCGGAAGGGGGCTCTCTGAACACAACGTGCAAAAAAAAAAACGTCCCAGCGACCAAGAGGATATACTGTACACTACAGTGTACATTTAACATACTATAATGTCAACTGGTTCAGGTTCACGATGAGGCTGTAGAGAATTCTTTGACATTTTTGGAAAATATTCTGCTACAATGATGCTGCATTCACATGGAATCAGGCAAACGGTAGACGGCAAACGGCAAAACCTGCTGTTTTCCGTTTGCCGTTTGTCAATATTTTAACATCGTCTACCGTTGCCGGTTCTGGCTGCTCCGGTTCCGTCCTGTTCCGTTTACCGTCCTGATCCCCTCCACTAAAATGACCTCCGGTTTGCCGTCTACCGCTTGCCTGATCCCATGTGAACGCAGCATGACTAAAACACCAGGTTTGACATGGTTAAAGAAGATAACATAGCATTGTCAGCCAAATATGCCTCAGCCAGACAAGGAGGTATCCTTGAAACAATAATGTTGTAATTTGGTGGCAGGGCATGGTCAAATGTTGTATTTTCTTGCAACCGAAAGGTCATAGGTTTGATTCCTGCAACAGCGGAGATCTGGTCATCACCAGCTAAGTGAGCATGTCAGTTGACCCCTGTGATTCTATGTGCAGTTCGGTGACTTGTGTTGTGGGAGGGGAGGGTGCAATGGTACTTCGGTCTTTTGAGGTATGGCTGAATCGTTCTTGCCACCTGCTGTGTGCACAGAAAAAAAGCATTCCATGTTTGAAACGTGTATTGTTTAATCATAACTGTATATGGTTGCTTTAGCCCCTGTCAGAATGACAAAGCTTCAGGGCCAAAGGTGGAAAGTTTCTCAAAAACAGAAAAACAAAAAACAAACGAACAAATAAATAAATACATAAGCTATGGGGTTTGTAAATGTTTTCATAGCAGACCTCTGCATCGGTGCAGTATCGTCAGTGTTAAAATATGATCATTATTTTCTTATCTGACAGCCTGGCCTTGCACTTTATGTATCCTATACATAGAAATATATGAATAAAATAGGTCAGTATTCCATGTTGGCCTCTGCATCCTCCAACACAATGTTCCAGATAATTATGCCAGCTTCTCCTGTTTGTTTGCATAGCATGTATTTGAGCATAGTTTAATATGTTAGGAACCAGCTGCATCTAGTATACGGTCGGTATAGGTTTAAGTTGTAGTAGAAGGAAACGGCAGAAATCCCTCAGAGCAGCAGAGTATGCTAAGAAAACAGGACGACTTCCATAGGGGCTGGCAGTACATCTGTAACGAGACACATGAACTCACCAGTCACAGACCTAATACGCATCGTGCTGACAGGTACAGATAAAGGCACTCGCATGATGACCACCAGTGACCCGTCCTGCAGCTGAACGATCAATTCTCTGTGTGCACCGTAGACGCGAGGACTTTCTGTCCATCGCGATAACATACAGTCACTGCGCTCCAACCTTTTCAAAAGGTTAGAGTTCTAATTGCTCCCACAGTTGTGTTGTCAGTGCACTGATAATAACATCTGTGCGCTCCAGTATTTCGCCTTTTGATGTTCCCTTTTTTGACAGTCGTGACAATTCTTCCCATGTGATGGTAAACGTTCAATACATTCTGCGAGAGTGAACATGTAAGGTAAGGTCTCAGCCTTTCATTCTGCCTTCAGAATGGCAGCGGTCGTATTTGTTTCTCTGCGGCTGCAGAACAAGAAAACGTAATGTCTCTCCGTTGCCGCGCCAAATGAAACACTGCGTATCTCTATAGCATCGGGCCAAGGTGTTGAAGCCACAGGGAAATCCACCATGAAAACAATGCAATTTTCGGGAGATGACTGCACGCTGCCAGTAAATCTATTCTATATGAATAGTTCCTGTATGCCCAATTGGAAGTACTGTAAAGGCTGATCTAGTTTTTCTGAAAGTGGGACTAAGGGTGGGGGGTGGAGAGAGAAAAAAAAAAGGAAAATCTGTACACTGCTGCTGACTTTGGCAGATTGTACACACTTGTGGCTTTCAAATAGTTTGTGCCCAAGACACACCAGTGGCAGTGCACGTCAAAATCACCGGTAACACCTGTAGCCTATTCATAGTGAAAATACACCTCCCTACCGGAAATGTGATACAAATTAACAGTTCTACTGCGTAACCCGTGTTCCCGCTATTTAATCCGATATTCTACGCTGCCTAGATAGTCTTATTACCTTTGGAGCATACACCAAAGTATTTGCAGCTTTGATCGACGAAAATCCGGCGGAAAACGGTGGTAGCACTTTACATTAAGGTCATTGTAATTAATTGTTAATTGTTGAAGAGAAAAAACCTGCTGCCATTACAATGCGAAACGGCAACAGCCTCCACAGCATGTTGTAGTACAAACAACTCCCTCGTTCACTTTTCCGGTTTCGTCATCATAGCGCGACGGCCTCGTCACCAGGTCCGTTATTTATTTTTAATTAAATAAGGAAAATTAATCACATTAAACAAATAGCGGGTTTAGCATATTAAGCGTGGTGGAACCCTGGATTAAACAATTAGCCGCCGTCAAAGTGTTACAGTACAATTTGCATAATGGGAAATGAGTGCCAACAAAATACTCATAGTCAAAATAGAAGGGGTGTGTGTGTGTGTGTGTGTGTGTTTGTGTGTGTGTGTGTGTGTGTGTGTGTGTGTGGGGGGGGGGGGGGTCATCAAAATGTAATTTTGTAGATGCCTACAGCATGTTGCAATAATGTGGTTGTCAATTTTTTTGTCACAGCACACCAGCACTGTTTGAGAACCACTCTGTTCCATGCTATATTAATCTAACCCAGTTTTCCTCTAACTTTGTTTGAGGGATAATTTGTGCTTTGGCTTTATTCTCTGTGGGAACTGGATCTGTGACCTTTTGGCAGCACATTGTAATGTCAGTATTTCAAACAAGCTATTAAGACCTTTTCTATGGACTCAAGGTTCGTAGAAAAAATACCTTTTCTATGGACTCAAGGTTCGTAGAAAAAAACAATTACAAATGTCCACATGGACATGGCATATTGGCATAGACAGGGCATTTGTGACAGTTATAAATACCAGGCTTTTAAGCCAACTTCTCCTACGGCTAGAGGAGCATTTTGCAGCTCTGCACATGGGTACTTATATTGACAATGCTATCGCAGAATCATCCAAGCTACACATTAATCTTTGAAAAGTATTGACTCTTGCAGCCACAAACATTTAACTGTAGGCCTTTTGAGAACAATTCTCGCAGCATCACTAGGCTACTAAAACTAAGTTTTACTTTTTTGTAACTTGAACACAAGTGGGCAGTGTAGAGTGGCGCTCTAAATAGAGTGATCTTACCGGCTTCTGAGCACATGCTGAACTTATGTGCGAGGATACACAGTACAGTATATAAAACAAATATGCAGGCTGCCTCTCTGCACGCATAAACACATAAATCGCAGGACACACCCGTGTATGACAATATTATAAAAACATACAAGACATGTTATATAAATGAGTGTGAAGTGCAGAGTCTCCTTCGGTGTATCATTTGTAATATTAATGCACTAGCGCGGACACTGTATTAAAATGCCGGCCTGTTCTCATCATCATAATTATTCTGCCGAGTATAATATATGTGTCCTTTGCCCTTTTACTTTAGCAGGAGATAATATCATGCTTGACGCACTGACTTTATTGGATCATGAATTTTTTAGCTCTAATTGTGCATGCCATTTTTTAATTAGCAAGTTATGATAGGAGGTCGCATTGCAGATGTGCGTACTCGTAATCGTAGCCCACATCCGCAGCTGTGTAAGGAGCAGGCAATAACCAACAACGCATCAGACCCCAGGTTAGAATACCTTGGGATGCATTGTTGCTTGTGTGTGTGTAATCTACCTATCCACTCTGGGCGACTGTGACTCATGAGGTAGAGCAGGTCGTCCAATGATCCATGGGTCGGCGGTTCGAATCCCGGCTCCTCCTGTCTACATGTCGAAGTGTCCTTGGGCAAGACGCTGAACCCCAAATGGCTCCCGATGTGCTAGTTGGTACCTTGCATGGCTTCTGCTGCAATCGGTGTATGAATGTGTGTGTGAATGGGTGAATGTAATGCACAATCTATGTAAAGCGCCTTGGATAAAGGCGCTATATAAATGCACCATTTACCATTTATCCACTCTGAAGAAGACAAAAATTCTTCAGAGTTGCTTCTTTTCATTCTATTCATCACATCAGGGGGCTATTTTAAACTTGGAACACCAGCTGAATTGTTGAAAAGTGCCAGTGCTGGAATTGGAAACAGCCACTCTAAAGTAGGAGACATTATATTTCACAATGTATCCACAACTCAAGCCAGCGTTTTGTTTGGGTTGCAGTTGCAGTACAGTACAGTATGTGCCAAAGTAGCCTACTGCACTAAGGAACATACACTTTGTGGTTCGATTCTCAGGTGTTTGGCTGTGCCTCTTAATATTGTTATCCCATTGATGCTTGATTACTTTTTGCTGTGCAAGTCAATTGACAAGAAATCCCTAATAATTGTTTTGCTATTTTAGTACAAAAAGACAGGTCGGAACAAAGGACAGGAATGTAGCTACAAGCACAAGATACAAACAATTACTGTCACAGTGTCACTCTGATTTTCTATTCAGTATAAGCTAAGCAAGTGTGATTTAAAAGATAGTCAAAGTTGAAAAGATTCACAGTCAGTGAGTGATGATATCTTCTGTCTGTGTGTGTCCGTCCGTCTGTCTGTGGACAGCTAATCACATCGGCCTGTTAAAGTGCCACCAGGAGAAAGTAAATAATAATAATTTTACTCCTACAGATTTTGTCCCTATCTGTATTGTGGCTTTCTTGGTTGAGACGTCTGGGACAGATTGTCTGGGAAGTCTGGGACAGTACCGAACGAGTGTCAGACTGGGGTGGTGGTGCTGGACCAGAGGGTGTGGTGTGTGCCAATTATCTGGAAAAGCTTAGCTTTTCTAATTATGTATTTGTAATTGTTTGAGTGTATCCCACTATCCCCTCTGCTGCTGATCACACGTGTGACTAATTATCTACCTATATTGTGTCACATAGCAACACAACATCAACACATCACGACACACCATCAAAACGACTGCCCAGCATGGACACGTCACACATCAACAACACAGCTACACAGCTTCATGGACACGTCACACATCAACAACACAGCTACACAGCTTCACTAGTTCATTTTTAATTGCTCCGGAGTTCATCCGTTCTGCTGATTGCACAATTTTCACATGCCTAATTAGTTGAACACTTTAAATCTCACTTGATCTCTTTTTAAATTGTGCACTTATCAGTGACAGGCACACTGCTGATAAAAAAAAATATATTATATATGGCAATCCTTTTAGCTACCCATGGGGAAATAAATAATGTCAAGAACCTGCAAGTGAAAATAATGAATAATTAGTATATCTTATGTGGACATAAATAAATGATTCTGTCTGTCTGTCTGTCTGTCTGTCTGTCTGTCTGTCTGTCCGTGCGTGCGTGCGTGCGTGCGCCTGTATTGTATTGTACATAGCTGTCGGCATATTCTCCATTGGCAAAACGTCACATACAAAACATTACTCCTTGTCCATCACCGCTAGCAAAGTTGGCCAATCATACTGTATATGACACACTGTTATGTTGCATTGAACGACCTGACCTCTTGTTTGCGTCAGCTCGTTGCATACTTATTCTTATCCCTTCACGCCAAACCCCCGCACCCCACTCCCTTCAAAGCCTGTCAAAATACACATGCCATCATTGCC
Source organism: Protomyctophum bolini (assembly GCF_963924005.1). Lineage (NCBI taxonomy): Eukaryota > Metazoa > Chordata > Actinopteri > Myctophiformes > Myctophidae > Protomyctophum > Protomyctophum bolini. Next base: position 20,269,931 of record NC_137882.1, read on the forward strand.
ATGGGACTGATCCCTCTGATGGATGGATTAATCTTGACATAGATTGCCGCGGACAAGTGAAGCCTATACCGCTGCCTCCCCGAAGGAGAGTCATTCATGCACGGTGAGGGCACCGCATTAGCTCGCATGAAAGCCTTAATGCTCATTAATGCATGCGGGGGGAATTAACCAAAGCTAAAGAAAACAGCACTCATTAGTTATTCAGACAGGCTTAATTGGTTGATTATTATGGCTGACTGACACCCGTATCAGCTTTACTAACCTTTGTATATCACTTGAGCACGATGTAATGACAGCAGTAAGCAGTTAGCACACTGCAGCTTGTGATTCAGCCCCTTTTGCTGATTTGCTACTTTGTTTGATGAAGGAAAAGAAAAGTTACTAAGTGAACTTACATTAAATTCACACAAGCCGACTGCCCGTCCAATTTGTGAGCATGGACTGAGCATTGTGGAGGAGATCATTATTTGTAATGGAGAACCCCCCCCCCCCTCTAGCACACATGGATTTATTTTTCTATATTTCAATTTCCCTTATTCCTTTTATTGTGTGTGTGTGTGTGTGTGTGTGTGTGTGTGTGTGTGTGTGTGTGTGTGTGTGTGTGTGTGTGTGTGTGTGTGTGCATGCATATGTGTGTGTGTGTGTGTGTGTGTGTGTGTGCATGCATGTGTGTGTGTGTGTGTGTGTGTGTGTGTGTGCATGCATATGTGTGTGTGTGTGTGTGTGTGTGTGTGTGTGTGTGTGTGTGTGTGTGTGTGTGTGTGTGTGTGTGTGTGTGTGTGTGTGTGTGTGTGTGTGTGTGTGTGTGTGTGTGTGTGTGTGTGAGAGAGACCTTATGGGGTTTCCTGCTTCATCCTTGCACTTTCATTGTTTTATTGGTATTTTATTATTTTTCATTGCCCTTTAATTGTGCCAAATAAATCAAATCAACCCTCTGAGCAGGCTATAATATGTAGCCAGTTTATCAGACTATAGTGCCTACCACCGGATAACCCCACGAACATCTGTGAACATTCAATTTGGCAAAAACAGGCAGGCATTTCATACGCTCCTGCTCACAGGTTAGGCCCCCATGGTAGGTTAAGCCCACTGCTCACTGACACCACCAGAGCACAACAACAGAATAAAAGCAGCCTTATCCAGTTCAGCAGCTGCAAGGCATGCAATTTAAGTGGCAGAGTGGGACCGTTTCAACTGGGTAGAGAATGTGCTCAACAAGAAGAAGCTATAGACGTCGCAATCAGGCAGAGACCTCATATCTCCATACTTTACCTTTACCTTTTTCCCCTTAAAACAAAAACTAACTCCCTAGATTTTGTCGTAGAAGATTGTTCTGTGCTTGTCTGTGCTTTTTGTTTTTTTATGAACATTTAACCAAATAAAAATATTAACACGTGCTTGTATAATTACATCATAACCACATTGAATCCATTCCTGAAAAGTCACAGTTTGGGACATACAAGGTTTCCCCCCGACAGTGGCACAAAAAGTAAAACAATTGACCCCGCTCTGTGCAGAGGCCTGTTTGATTGGATATAATGACTCTTTGAGCAGCCATTGCTCCGGGCAAACCCTCCTCGCTATGTGACAGCATGAAGGAGGGTCAGCCGTTTGAAGGCCGAGAACTCTGCCATCATCAGAGGGAGGGATGACTTCAAACAATCATGGGCCGCTGATTTCCTTGGGCTCAAGAGGCTTCCTGTTAGCCGCTGTGCGTTCTTGACTCTGGATCTGCACCACAGCTTCATTAACCACTGACTGTGTGTGTGTGTGTGTGTGTGTGTGTGTGTGTGTGTGTGTGTGTGTGTGTGTGTGTGTGTGTGTGTGTGTGTGTGCACGCGTGTGCACGCATTACATGGATGCATGATCCATATATGTGTTTGTCTGTAAAGGCCTGTAGTCCTGTACCATGCCTCATGTGGATGCACGTGAGGGTGTGCATGTGCGAGATTGTGCGTGTGTGCGCGTGTATGTGTGTGTGTGTTAGGGCTGGGTGCTGACTTCATTAACTTAACTTAATTCACCGTATCCTAAACACGTGGATGTTAATTAAAGTGAGGATTAAAACACCACAGGCAGAATTCTTATGCGTATCGTTCGGCCGTAATCGTCGTCCGAAGTTAGTGGGAGGGGCCTATTTTACAAACAATGCCACAAATCATGAACCAAACGTCCATTCCACCCGAAATTTGAATCACATGTCGTGGGTGATGGCATCAACACAGAGCCAAAAGCAATTCCATTTTCATCCATCGCCGCAAACGCGAACAATGCAACCTGTTGCAGAAAAATATTTTCGGGGGGAATTAATTACTTACACATGAACACAGGGGTGCTGTGAAATTGTAATTGACTAGCACAATTAGTATGAGGGGCCTGTGTAAGCGATTGCGGCTACCACACTTCTAGTTGTTATTGTGACCCTGTCTTTCCCTAATTTGACTGATCCTGGGTAGTTACAGTGACGTAAGTCGGAACACAATCACCCCAGCTGGGTCACCTGAGTGAGTAGTATGATTGCGAGACCGGAAACCCTGATGACCTTGGGATACATCACTGAGGATACGTCCCAGGTGCATCCATGCCATGTTTTTTACTTCTTGTAGAAATACAGTATGTGTAGGGCCAGTAGGGGCAAACCCTGTTCGCTAGCTGGAATTGAAGCTCACTTCCGTGAGATGTCGCTATTCACCTTCTATAGTTTGCAAGACATTATAATCTCAATAAAAGTCGATGAGGTTTTGGGCGAACATTACTGTACACTTGATTGTTTTGATTGTTAACCTTTTCATAAACACTTTATGTTTTCAATCGCTATTTTAAAGTATTTTTTAAATCCTCATGATATGCGTTTAGTAAATTATGGTCACATTATTTTTGTTTTAATTAACACATTTTTCACCACGTCTCTATCCATTCACTTGCTAAGGCTATTAGAGCCTCATGAGCCTTTAAAAAAAAAAAGAAGAAAGAAAATGTAAAATACCCCGGAGCTTAACTGGATGTTAGCTCATGGATAACCAATGTTATCGCGGGAGGGTCGCGGACCACCCGAGGCATGATTTATTTTACCGCGACTAGTGACGTGGCCGAGATCGGCCGTCAATAATGCACAAGTGTATGTGCGTGCAGCCGTGCAGTTGTCGCTACGCCTACGGCCTCTTAATTGAAGCGTGTCCTTTCAGCCTTTTTACAGCGGCAACACAGTGGCCCCTTTTCCACCGGTTGGTTCCCAGTGGGAACCGGTTCAGTTCTTTTTGGTTTTTAGTCCATGAGCCAGAGCTCCAAAATTGAAACGTTAATTATGAATTGAGTGGGCAAAACCATGTTATCACCATTAAACTTCCCCAATTGAGTACTTACACAAAGACAATGATTTATTGTATTACAAATTTTACATTTTTAAATATGCAAATGAGGCATTATGTAGGAAAATATGGAAAATAATCAAAAATATGAAAAAGCTACTACTGTGGAAGGGTTATCGTGTATTCATTTACTTGTATTGATCCTATAAACAATTATTATAGGGTATAGTTTGCCCACCAATTTTGGAGCTCTGGTCATGGACTAAAAAACAAAAAGAACTGAACCGGTTCCCATTGGGAACCAACCGGTGGAAAAGGGGTCAGTGCTATTGGCTTCCAGAAAGGCAGCTGCAGAGTCTATTGGAGGTGACCTTAGTGAAGGAGGTTGGAGCTTTCCTCATTGTGTCTTTTCCAATTTCCTGTGAGGGGGCTCAAGATGCACAGTGCTCTTTTTTGCCTTTGGTTTGGTGCTAAGAAGCAGAGTCATAGGGTTCAGACAGCAGATCCACCTCAGCGCTCAGGCGTGGGTCTGAATGATGGTGAATCATCATCACAATCAATCAAACAGGTTTTTTTATTTGATGCACCATTTCCTGTACTTTTGTTGTTTTGTCCGACCGGGACCAATGGCCACAATGGAAATACGTATTTGACTTTATTGTGTTTTTTGTTCATTCTTTTTGCGAACCATGTGTTTTCTTTCTAATCGTCAAATAAATCAAGTCAAAAGTCTATAGATCATCATCAGCCTTTGATAGTCTGTCTCACAACAAACATCTCATTTCTACTGAAATGCCTTTCTAAGTATGTCACCAGAGTATTCTTAATTACGGAAGAAGGTGATTAAGTGCAGTGAAATAATTTCCAGATGCAATCATTACAACCCATTCTAACGCAATCTAAGCAACAGACAGAGGCTATTAGTGACAGCGTGGAGGCAGATTACTTGTTATTTGCTGTTGTGGCTTTCATCCCACCCCTGTCCCCACGAATTGGAACCAAGCGAAACGGGGGGGGGGGGGGGTGTCTTGATAAGATTTTCTTTAATATCAAAGGGGGTTTATTATTGTGGTGAGTGTGCATGAAGCGTGTGCACACCTGCTGTGCTGCACGCAGCATGTGTCTCGTCTCTCTTTGTGACAACCGTTCCTTCACAGGCCCCCCTGCATGCCTCTCAGTGCTCATACACATACTATGACAAGTTGACAACAGGTATTATTAGGTTCCCAAGTTGCATCGCTCTCAAGTAGGCCGGTAGCCGACGGTCACGTACAGGTCTAGTAAACTAAAAAAGCAAGAGAACCAACATTTTCTATACGTCAAAGCAAGAGCAATGTTTGGGAAGTGTGCCCATGGCAATCCTTTTAAAGATCACTAAGGGAATCACAGAAGCCAGTTTGAGTCTGGTCTGTAGGTCATTCCAAGACCAGGGTCCAAAAAAAGCAATGCTTTTTTTCCCAGCCTCTTATTGGGGGCACGACATACGTAGCATTTGATCTGAGGTTGAGAGAGTTTTGGACAAGTTAATTTATCTGCATAACAAACTGCTTGGTCATCTATTTTTATTCTGCAGGTGAGTTATCTACATATTTATATTTAGCATTAAAACTCATTCAGTGCCACCAGGTGGATACAGGTTTTGGCCCTCGTTGCCACCGAAGCCCATTATAAACTAGAAAAAGTGCCCTTCTGGGCACAGGTCTCCACCAGGAGGATAGGAGTGTGTGTGTGTGTGTGTGTGTGTGTGTGTGTGTGTGTGTGTGTGTATGAGGCTGATTTGAAAACTGTCAAGTTGCATTTCTTCCAAAGCCTAGTGGGAATATGCATGCGCAGTTTCACCACAATCGGACGCTGCGTTGAGTAGTTGTGGCGATTTGTACAAAACGGGTACAAAGCGGGCTACTCCTGAAAAGTTTAGAAGCCAAACGTAGCCAATGAGGGTGGATTATGAGAAATCAAACAAACCCGTCTTGATCACATGAGTATGGAGAGCATGTGTACCGATTTGCGTGAAATTTGGATAAAATCTGAAGGATTTTATCAAGTCAAACATGAAGCAGCTTGAAATGCTCTGTGCATGGGTAGACACCAGAGACAATGTTTTGTTTGGGGTGTCACCGCACCAAATCCTTGCATGAAACTTTGAAAGTGATATTTAATTGAAAGTCTTACAACCTGAATTGCACATCTAGATTTCTGTCTCTCAATGTATTTCAAGGCATAGTGTATAGTATGTGGCTCTTGGTCAGCTCTTCTTTCTTTCAATTGAATCATCTGTTGTTGTATGATAATGGGGGAGGGGTTAGGGTTATGATGATGATGACACTAAAGTGGTGCATTTTCAATTGGGCCTTTTGACTCAAAGACTTTCAGGAAGAAAGCAAAAGTATACAGGGAAGACATATTATAACCACACCTGGGGGTCTATTAGAGTAACCAATACAAAACAGAAAAAGTTCAAAAATCACGGCACAGAATCTGTAACCCATGGCATGGTGCATGGACCCCCACCACTATTGTGTAAGCTGGATCTATGATGGACCCACACAACACAATAGTGGTTGCTTTTAGTCAGGATGTTGGTCCCTGGGTCAAAATAATTGCAGAACCCCCCTACGCTAGATTAAAATGTGCTATTCATAATGGACAAAATATGACTCCTTAATTAGCACCCGCTATAGGTCTGCATGTTTGACTGTCAAACTGCTACAGGAAACCAGTGTAGCCAAATGCAGGTACATGTTTGGCATTCATTATGGAGACCAGACCACCCACCACTCTGTCTCATACAGAAGGTCATACAGTACATCTACATGTAATATGGAGAGGTTCATGGTCAGAAATGTCACGCTCATATTATGTGCTCCGTAATTTCCTCAATCATAAACCTTGTGATTTTTATATAATAGGGTGGGATATAAAATACCTTTTCAGATCACAATTCTATATTGGAAAACACAATTTTGTTCTGTGAAAAGACATCTGTTTTGAAAATGAAAGGTGGAAGGTGCATGTGTGTGTGTGTGTGTGTGTGTGTGTGTGTGTGTGTGTGTGTGTGTGTGTGTGACTGTGTGTGTGTGTGTGTGTGTGTGTGCCTGTCTCCAAGGTTTAGTTTTGTTTAGTTTAGTTTCGTTTGCAATGAAGGGACATGCACAGGGTTTGCATGAAAGACATGCATTCATAATGCAGCCTGCCCACCAGAGCTTCCATAGTACGCAGCCTCCTCCCCATGTCTCTCAGCTGTGTTCTTGGGGAAGCCAGTGGGAGCTGGGAGTTGAATGGACATCATTTGGGATCACGATGAGCTGACGGTGAGCATGTGCCACGTGTAATGCAGTATAGGATGTCATATTGCACAGCTGTTCCCATTTGGTGAATCATGAAGACCTAGTGAACCAGGCGCATGTGGTGTGAACACCACATTGATATGACATGAGATCTCATTACAGCAGGAAGAAAAAGTAAAACAAATCCTCACGGTTGGCATTAACGGTCAAACTAAGCAATAATGAGAACTACATCCCATCCCCGGCGGTGTGTGTGTGTGTGTGTGTGTGTGTGTGTGTGTGTATAACCGAAAATATCAGGACATTTCATTATGTCCAGCGTACAGTATAGGCTAGCAACTATTACATATTGAAAGATGATGACTCCAATCCACACTAATTACTGATTTAATTCTGGTTGAAGAGAGAGGGGAGAACGCCCCCCCCTATCCCCAATGCAACGTCCTGAGTGATCGTTTAAAAATGGAAATTCTCAGGGTGAAACTGCAGAACAGAGCACACTCTTATCAGCCATGTGATGTCCACTATATCGCCTTTCTCTATCTAAGCACCCATCTGTTCTCAACGTAAAAGAGCACTGACTGCGCATTTGATAAATTAGTAATTACAGGGGCTTATGATATAGTAATTAATTTTGTCTTCATCTCTTTGTAGATCATGTAGAAACTTTTAACATCACGTATCACTGTACTTTGAATGTTTTGGTATATAATATACCCGTGTTTTGTGATGGTGTAGACATGAAAAGGGTAATGGCGGATTTATGGTGTTATTTAACACAAACGGCAAAATCCAGTAAAACACTGTTGTAAGGAGATGTATAGAGCAGCTGCGGGAGTATACAGCAGCTGCATGTCTCTCAGTGCAGTGACATTCTGTGATTATTTGCCATAATCATATAAAAATATATCATTTTCGGCCAACGAGACTGAGCGTTGGGGGTGCGTTGGCTAGGTCAGGAGGTAACGGGGGGTGCACGGCCAACAACGTTTGGGGACCGCTGGTGTAGAGTAGACTGGGGTCCACCTATGCTCTCTATGGCATAGGATCCGCCGGGAGAATCTAGATGCAGCTGCGCGACATGAGACTAATGATTAGAGCGAGAGAGAAGAGTGTGTGTGTGTGTGTGTGTGTGTGTGCGTCAATTTAACAAAGGTGCAGACGATCAGAAATCAGCAGAGAGTGATCGAAGTTTGCGCTACTGTATGCCGAATTGAAGTGGACTCGGCCCCAGACTTTTTCTTTTCTCCCTGGAAATAAAAACGTCTGGATTTCCGAGGCTAGTGATCGTGTGACAGGATGTTCATTCACGCTGGCACTGTTTATGGACAACAGTTGTTGTACAGAGTAAATTGCAACAAGCATACAGTTGGTTTTGTGTATTAAAGGGGCATTTCACCCCTGGAAGAAACTCCAGTCACTCAATGTTAATGGTATTTTTAGTAGATAACAGCAGCAGAATTTGAGAATTGCACCCTCTGGCCAGAAATGACTAGGGTTTGACTGGATTGCTGAATTTCTACAATGTCCACATTGCTTTGCTGCATTGCTCCTCCTTGGAGGTGTGACTTTTTGTTCCATAAACAATGCCACATGGGCAGGGAAGCCAGTGTTGCCACGTCTACTTATTATAAGCAACTTTGGGTTTTGTTTTCATATAAAGTAGCTTGTAAATATTTGTTGCTGCAGTTTTTATGGAGAACCAGTGGTTTTCCATCATGTCAAGGACCCCCAAATTAATTTGTATTTTTCCCATCTTTGTATCAGATATGTGGTGTTAAAATGTTTAAAAAATATTCCACATTTTGCACATTATATCCCCTCAAGATGTTTTGGAAAATAGCCAGTTTATGTGCCTAATATGCACATCATTTACAGGTATCGTATAACAAAAAATATACGTGCAAGGCAAAGTGTCCTAAACATCATTGAAATAAGATCAGGTTGTGTCAGGGGTGAAGTGGCCCTTTAAGGACCTGTCAGCACAGCAGCATGACTTTTGGTCTGTCCACTGTTGCATCAACCTCATGGCCATCTGCTTACGACATACTACAGTAGCTGCAGAAGGAGCTCAGTATGTTAAATGTGGAATGAAATCATCTGCCAAACGTTGTTGCTGTTTGAGGGAAAGCAGTGATGACATTAGGACGGGAAAGGACTGAGAAAGGAACTAGATGGCATGAGGAATATTGGTAGGCTGACTGGACACACAAAGTAGGCTAGAATGTATGCTGCAGTCTAAAAGAAGTTACTAATATACAGTAGCCTATATTAAAGACCCGGCCTAGGGCCTGGAGTAGATTATTTTGCTTAAAGGACAACGTCTTACCTATTTTCAACCTATCTTCATATAATCAAATGTTCACGACTCTACTTTTACTCAAGTATATGTTGAATTCCGGACTTTCTATATTGCAGTATAGCTACTTCTACTTACATCTTACTTGCAGGCTAAGCAAGGGGCAACATGAGAACCTGTGGCTATATAGTGTTATAAGAACAGACAGTATGACATACCTAATATCTCATGCATAAATACACCCGTGAAAGACGTGATATTATGTAAAAAAAAAAAATAGGAAAAAAAACGTATTTAATTATTTGATTAAAAATATATTATATGCCCTAATCTTATTTAATCTACACTGCAGCAACACGCAGGAGTGCACTTAATCTCTGGATTTAGAGGAGCCAGCATATGTTGCTGTCGGAATCACACAAGAACATATACATGTATGGCGCTGGAGGTGTTTGTGCATGTGTGTGTATACTCTTACTTGCTTAATCACGCATCTAATTACCCCGAGTCGGCTACTTCAGAATGCTTCCCGTCCATGTCTGTCACTGCAGGACAGCTGGGGAAAACGCACGCACGCACACACACACACACACACACACACACACACACACACACACACACACCAGAAGACCACTCCATGCACCGTTCACTGCTCTCCCCCAGGGGATGAGAAAGGCTCATTCGTATTTCATACCGTACTCCCCCCTGGATGCACCATCTCATTAGCATTTTGCCACAATGCCAGCACTGACATTAAACACAAGTGAGAGGCATTATCATATCATCACCCAGTCTATTTATACCACACAATAAGGCAGATGAGCATGCATGATATTACCCCCCCAACTCCCTTCTCCCCGTTTGATGTCCTACTACCACCTCACAACAACATCTGGCAGCATCGTCAGGTTGTTCCACAAGTGTATATCGTGTCTAGCATGAAGTATAGTTGCCAGCTGGGGCAGGCACACGGACCGGGGGCTGTGTAAACATCAAGCACATTGGCTGAGAATAGGAGATCATAGATGGATATTACGGGTTTATCAGCAGTTGTCATCAATTTGTACTAACGATTAGGTTTCTATAAGATAAGTCATAACACTAACACATTCAGAATATTCTATGGTCTGTGATTACTGGAACTCCCTACTTATCTCCTCCTCATTTTGTTCGAATCAGAAGTGTTGGCAGAAGCTATACAGTCAATTTGAGTCAAATACATTTACTTTTCTCCTACGACTGCACTGTGTATAGGGAACAGTATACTGCCTCAAAGGCTGTGGTGCCTTCACACAAATAATTCTGTAGATGTGAGAAACGTGCATTATGGGGCTGTAGGACTACTGAGCAACATTATTCCTGAAAGGAGTGGGACAGGGGAAAAGAAAATGACCCCTCCATATCGCTCCGGAGGGACAAAGGAACCTTTTCATGCAACAAATATGTGAACTATTATCATCAAAGGGTGTATGATGATATACATTAATGTGTCAGTCTATGGGCATAATTGTGTTTCTGAAAATGCACAAATAACTTAATTTGACTTACATACCCTATATAAAAAACATCCCAGTCGCTAATACCTAATTGTAAATCTGCTATTTTCAGGTTACTGACATAGTAAATAATAATAATTAATAATAATTGATAACGTTTAGTTGTATTATATATTGCAATGATAATGTGTGGTTGTCTCAAAATCCCAAGGCACACCTACTGTTTCAAGAGAAAGGCACGCTCAACTCAACGGCCAGACTTGCAAGGTATATATATGGTATATATATATATATATATATATATATATATATATATATATATACAGTATATGTGTCACTTTTGCTTGTTCAGTAACACTGAACACACGCACACACACACACGCACTGCCAGCAGCACTAGCATATTCCCTCAGAAACATGCATGCACACATCCAACTCTCTCCAACTGAAAGCACGAACACATGTACACACCTTGTGTACTCTGCCTCAGCATAACGACCCGAGGGCAGAGCTGAGCAGCAGCCCTTCCATCTCAATACCGCCGGAAAATGCTGAGGCGCGGCAAGTTTATCAATTAGACGGCAGGTAGACGTCTGGCCGGGGGCCACAGCGGGCCCGGCATTAGCGATGTTAATTATGTTTCAGATTGATAATGGCTTATTTACAAAACCCAGTCGCCGGCTACCAGGGGTCACGTTTACTTCGGATCGAACAATTTGCTCTGATGAACCCCTCCGGCAGCAAGTTGCCCCCCCTTGCATGCAAATGAAGCGGTCTGTTCATTACTATACAAGAGACTGTTATACCGGAGACGTCTCCCGACCACTGGTTTGTCTGCGGCTATACCACCAGGTGAGGTAAAGTGAGATGGATAGGCCGCCCCCTCTTTGCTCTTCACACTACACACTGATGTAATTAACTTGGATCTACAGGAACAGAACCCCCACCCTCCCACCCCCCCCCCCCCCCCCCCCCACACACACACACACACACACACTACTCACACATCTCACAAGCACGCACACACCAGTAATTGATTGGGACATGTAGTCTTTATACTAAGCTTGTTCTTGTTGTTGGCAGATGGCTGCCTGTGTGTGTGCGTGCGTGCATTCTGGTGCGTGTGCGTGATCACATCACACCTGCATGCCTCCTAATGTTGCGGCATATACTGCCTAGCACCCACCTCCCACCTTGGCATGCAACACACACACAGTCACACACACACACACACACACACACACACACACACACATGCATGCATGCTGAATGGGTGACATTGACGTGTGCAGGGAGATGCCCCCAGGTTTAAATGACTAATTAATCACAGGTGGGTTGAGCGTGAGAGTGTGCTCACCACCAGTCACATCACAAACCAATTGCAGACGGTGGTGGAGAGAAAGAGTATTCAAACTAAAAGGACATGGAGGCCTGCTGGAAGGGTTCTGCAGTTGCTTAATGTTCTATCTGAAGTGCAAATAGGTTCACACTCCGAGGGTCAGTTTCGTACACCCTCTGAGTTAAATTCACATCAGATTGGCAGTGCATGTACTTGATAACCCTGTGTCCAACTAGCAGAGAACCAGAACAATGTGGTGTCCCAGCAAATAATGTATAGTTATTCACCTGTTTGTGTGGGATTGTGCATGCACAGCTGTCTCTTGAGTGTGTATATACGCATGTCTGTAGGAAGCATGCAGATTGTTATTGTCCATTGTTTATAAGCCTGGTAGTTCCAAGCTATCTTGGAGCCTGCTGATCCAGACCTCAAAGCCACTGTATACTGTAGCTCCCCAGACGGCAGGGAGAACGCAACTGTCAGCTCAATCTCATTTTAAGTCAATAGAATTCAATAGAAATTCATCATATTTTAATGTCAGATTTAGCTACTATGTCAGTGAACTTTCCATACAAACAGCTAGCCTATAGCTTCTTAGCACTGTGCCGAGACTCTGTCTGACAGCAGAAATGCTATATATTGCAGGGGTTTTCAACCAGTGGTCCGGGACCACCAGTGGTCCTTGAAGCGGTTCCAGGCGGTATAAATGACGGAGAGTTGGTAACCAAATGGACCCTTATAGATCTTTAATGTAACGGTTCCATTTGGTTTCATTTCACGCTCTCTGAACTATCTGTATCTTCATAATGACACATTGTCCAGTGTGCTTTATATCCATATGGGGAACCTCATCGGGTTAGTGAGTGCGTTGCAGTATGACGTGCATCTGTCGTGTCTGAGTTGATACACTCAACTCTGAGTATACTGTAGATCATTGCCAAAGCCACACCACTGCAGTGAAAATGTAAGCTTATGTTTGATTAGAGGGCTCAAGGGTCTGCAAGCACGCACACATCACGCACGCACGCACGCACGCACACACGTACACACACACACACACCCACACCCATAGTAGACACACAGACACACAGACATCAGGCATTTAGTCAGCACTCTCCAAGGACTGTACAGGTGGTTGGTTAGACAGCTCCAAAACAGCTCTGCAGAAGACAGTGGTATATGATGATGAGGGATAGAGAGAGAGAGAGAGAGAGAGAGAGAGAAGATTGCATGCACACAACAAGGAGGGACAATAGAGATGGAAAAGGTAAGACAGAGGGGATACTCAACAGTAGAAGTGTTGGAAGCAATTTGGACGTCTATCGTGAGCGAGAAAAGATCGAGTGCCGTGGTTCTTCTGTGGCAGGGGCTGGAGAGGAGAGGAGAGGAGAGGAGAGGAGAGGAGAGGAGAGGAGAGGAGAGGATTGCCAAAGGCCCTGTCAGAGGAAAAGAGTACACTAAAGAGTTTGGACAGAGGAACATGGGAAAATATTGCTATAGCCTTACTTATATGGAGAGAGAAAGAGGAGGGGGGTGCTGGGGGCTGGTGCAGGCAGATGTTACCGTGTGCGAAGGTCCCCGTCGGCCATGACTAACAACCCCCCCCCCCCTCCCCGTTCTATATAGCACCACCACTTCAGTAGTTGCTCAGATAGCTTGGAGGCAGGTGTAATCACAAGACTCGAGACTATTGTGTGCTACAGGGAGCATGCTATATTGCGTGCGTGCGCTCGTGTGCGTGCGCGTGTGTGTGCGTGTGTGCGTGCAGGGGCAGGTTGAGGGGCCACTCTGGGCGTAATGAAGCAGTCTGTCCAACGTGTTCACACAATCACGCTTTGCGACTGCGCCCGCTGAAGCCTGGCGGCTGCACACTGTCTGGTGTCGGTGATAATGGACTGTGACTAACCCCTGACCTGCGACATAAATAACAGTTACGGGTAAATATGATGCCGACAGGTGTAATGTAATGACCCTCTCCATCTGTGTTGTACAGTATGTCTATATGTTGGAGCATACCGGTGTGTGTCCTGGTTACATTGTAGCACTCACTGTAAATGTGCTGTTAATAACTGTAATGTGGAGATGGAACTATTTACAACTTTAAGCATATTTGAAACATTTTGTTAAAATAGCCAGCACACTCACAAGCTCACAGTGAGATTGTAGATCGGCTACTTTAACCACTGTTGTGAAGAAAAAGCTGTGTGTGTGTGTGTGTGTGTGTGTGTGTGTGTGTGTGTGTGTGTGTGTGTGTGTGTGTGTGTGTGTGTGTGTGTGTGTGTGTGTGTGTGTGTGTGTGTGTGTGTGTGTGTGTGTGTGTGTGTGTGTGTGTGAGAGAGTGCGTGTGTGAACGTGCGTATGTGTGTGCGTATGTGCGTGCGTTCAAATAGAGTGACAGTCAGTACTATGAAGCAATTTCCAGTATCTTGAGTAGCTCAGCATCTGACCAGGTTATGTCAATTTTCTGAGCCGACACTGGCAGCTTTTATAGCTCAAGGCTGATCAGACATGTCATCACTTCGAGTTGATACCTTTAAACTTGCACTATATAGTATCATCTGTCAAGGTGCTGTCCATGGTCCTGAAGTCTCGCCTCAGGCTTGCAGGGCTTTCCTCTGTCAGTCTGCAGACCTTGGCTCCCTTATGAGGGGCTAGGCGCTGTCCATGGTGCTGAAGTCCCTCTTCAGACCTTGGCTCCCTTATGAGGGGCTAGGCGCTGTCCATGGTGCTGAAGTCCCTCTCCAGACCTTGGCTCCCTTATGAGGGGCTAGGTGCTGTCCATGGTGCTGAAGTCACTCTCCAGACCTTGGCTCCCTTATGAGGGGCTAGGCGCTGTCCATGGTGCTGAAGTCACCCTCCAGACCTTGGCTCCCTTATGAGGGGCTAGGCGCTGTCCATGGTGCTGAAGTCCCTCTCCAGACCTTGGCTCCCTTATAAGGGGCTAGGCGCTGTCCATGGTGCTGAAGTCCCTCTCCAGACCTTGGCTCCCTTATGAGGGGCTAGGCGCTGTCCATGGTGCTGAAGTCCCTTAGCCTTTAATAACATTTCAGTCACACCATTAATCATTGTGCCTATTCATCTTCGATTGTTATAAACTTTTTACAAATCAGGTAGTAACAGCAGTAGTTTTTTTTTACTTGTACTTTTATACAAATTAATTTTCAACATGAACCACATGACCGAGTACCGACCAGCAATTATACATTATGTGTCTGAACCGAGCCTGGCCCATCAGGTATCAATAGGTCACCTTTGGTCGCGTGGCTTCTTCTTTGGTAGAAAATTTGCAAAGGACCATTTCAGTATCTCTACTGAATGCATCCATTTCCACCATCATGATGGTGACCATGCTCACTCAGCTGGTCTAACATGGTGCATGGAGCAGGACATTTCCAATCTGTCACCCGAGGCTCTCAACTACATGAAAACATGACGAGACAGCAACCTTAACAGGTCTTTTCAGGCCTAGCACCAGTTTGTGATTATAACATGGCCATCGACCACCCATCCAGTGAAAATGTCAGCCTCTCAACACACACTATGCATTAGAATGTCCTAACAAACTAAGAGGTGTAGGCTACTGTGAACAACCACAGCTTGCTCTGTTGAAAGGAAATGTCAATCAATGTTTGAGGGAACTTACTAAATAAATTGCCTATTTTTTTAACTGCAGCTGACACACTGAGACAAAATGTGCTGAAAGCAGAAAACAAAGAACACATGCTATTAGTGTTTTACTGATGAATTATAAAGATTCAGATTGCGTTTGAGTCATGTGCATGGTTAGTCATATCCTGGTTAGTCATATCCTGATTCAAACAGTGAACATTTGGGGGTGTTACTAGTGATAAGATATTGTGCTCAATACTTGCGCACGTGGTTGCAATTGACACCACATGTACTATATTACAACTAATGGTTGCCTGGGTGTTAAAAAAATATATGTTTTTACTGACTCACGTGTGTTCTTGGCCAGTGGCCATGTTCAATACAGCTCTTCTACAGTGTTTTACGAGCTCTGTTAATCTTGCATGCAAAACATTGCATTTAATTGCAACGTTTTACACGAACGGCAAGGCATTGATTAGAGCTCAGCTACAGTATTATGCTTTTCTCACAATGGGAATTTAGTCAGTTTATGTTTCCTGGCTTGAATTGGCCTTATGGATGGGATATTGAGCAGTGATAATGGCAGTAAGTTATTGGATTGTACAGTTCACTGCAGCTATCATATCGACCTCCCCATGACGCGAAAAAGCAGTCTTCTGTTTTGCATGCAGGTCCAGGATTGCTGCAGGCTAACAGAGAACTCAGAGACAGCACCATGAAGTGCTTTCAGTATTCTTGGGTGGAATGACGTGGAAAAATGCTTTTCATAAAACCTATCAGAATGAAAAATGTACTTGTTTGCGAGACGACACGGTGCATGGGAGCGGGAGGGGCATGTATCCTACCTTTGTTCATCCCACGTATCATCTGTTTCCATCTGCGTCTTCCTCCGTCACTCCAGCCACCTGCATGTCCACTCAATGCACTGAAGCACATGGGGAAACTGTTGCGCCTTTCTTTGTCATAACTGCAGGAGCGGTGGTCTCAAAAACATAGAGGAACACTGGCAGAAACAGACTCATTTACTGCATAAAAAGTAAAGGAAAACATTTATAAAATTAAATAATATGCTCATTATATAAGTGCTATTTGCTCATAGTGAGTTAAAATGAGCCAACCTTTAGGTCCTGGGACCTTCGTCAGTGATATAAGGGAGGCTCACAGACAAACCTTTAGGTCCTGGGACCTTCGTCAGTGATATAAGGGAGGCTCACAGACAAACCTTTAGGTCCTGGGTCCTTCGTCAGTGCTATAAGGGAGGCTCACAGACAAACCTTTAGGTCCTGGGACCTCCGTCAGTGCTATAAGGGAGGCTCACAGACAAACCTTTAGGTCCTGGGACCTTCGTCAGTGCTATAAGGGAGGCTCACAGACAAAACAAACTTGCTCTTAATAATTCTTAAAAAGCTCTCTTAAAAAGCTCTCTCTTTGAAATCTTATAATCACCTTTGATCTTTTTCCCTCACTCTCAATGCATAATTCATAAACACTTCCATAAACTCCATTATTGTCTATTTGACATACAAAAAGTACATATAGGGTTACTTAAAGTGGTTTATATGTAGAAATATAGACGGCCTTGAGCATTATCATTGAAAGCTATGTATCCTATCAACACAGTTTCCGATGTAGGGGAATCTGTGCCTTGTTGTAACTGACATTTTCTCTCTCTTTTTCCAGTTGTGAAATATCGACCATTACTACCTGCATTCATAAAAGACTGCATGTATCAGTCATCATTTTGCAAAAGCAGGTGAAACGGTGGGTATTTCACAATTGAAATGAATCCTCTCAACTGTAGGGGACCGTCCCTAAGTGCTGATGAGGTAGGCAATAGAGGAGAGAAAGATAGGCGCTCCTCCTGTTGGACCTCTCATGGCTGTGCCATTATGAGACTACATTCCTCAAAGTGTTACTAGGAGGCCTTTTCTCCCTATTACATTTCCTGGCGATGAGTCACTGCTGGTATTTTCAGTCTTCCTGCAACGAGGGCCCAGGGGTATTTGAGTACATTACTGCCATTTTTCGGGGCAGCTCTCTGAGCCCACACAACTGCACCAGCGTGTTTGGTGAAAAGTGATATTTCTCTCTGAACGCGTCAGCACTGTATGTTTTCTGTGTGGATATGGCATGCTATGTGTCACGTCTTGTACAGTATACATTCAAGGGTAACATATTAATGTTGTAGCTATGACTCTAAGGAGTTAGAGAGGCCATCCGGCATCCATTTTTCATCAATAGCTGTCTTCTTCACAGGGAAGTAGAAATCCTTTCAATGCAACAGACAGGGTCTCTTTGTTCATTTATTTTTAACCACAGTAGTGTAGAACTGCGGTTGCCGCTTTCTTTCCATTCTGAGAGTCAATCGTTGGGTAGACTAATCGTGGCTCACATCTCTTTTTTGTTCCAAGACATACTTTAAGTGCATCTAGTTCTGGTACATTTTGCTTTACAATATACTTTATATACTCTATTTTAAAGATGGAGTGCCACAATTATTTTTATTATTCCAGTTTTTTTCATGTGTCTATGAGGTGACAGTACTTCATTAGACACCCTGGAGTTGTTTTTATGTGCAATGGTGTATTAACTTTGTATTTATGGAGGCTGAACCTGGAGGCTGAACACTTGACAGTCAAACGGGCCAATGAAATAGTGACATCACACTATCTGCCCCTCCCCCTTTATCATACAACTACAGCTGTGGGTGGGGCTTCAGTTCAGGTGGATCACCACCCATCACCACCCACCAGGCATACTTAATGAACTGGTGGGCATGCCCACATAAAAACAACATTTTAACAAATACTGTACACTTTTTTGAAAAAATTATACCTCCTTATATAACAATAAGACCTGATGATCATGTTTTAGGGTGGAGAAAAATCACGGCACTCCATCTTTAAGGATGACAACACGTTCCACAGAATCTAGACAGAATTGTCTGCAGCAGGATAGATACAGTGCAAGTTATCAGAGGGTGTTTCTAATTAAATCGGCTAGTGTTACACGGTGTTGTATCTACAGTATATAAGGTTTCAGTAGGCCTACCTACTGAAACCTATACTACCTACTAAGTACAGCTAGCAGTTGCTTGACGTAAATTGCCTTCTGGGGGTGGGGAGGGGGCAGAACGTAACCCATCTGCAAGGACACTGTTCTACTCCATCCAAACGAAAGAGGAACAGCCAGGAAAAGCCTGCCTGCCTGCCTGCCTGCACGCACGCACGCACGCACGCACGCACGCACGCGCACACACACACACACACACACACACACACACACACACACACACACACACACTGTATACAATTGAGACTTAGCTTTGCTGTCAATCGAGCTGAGAGATGGGGTAGTTGATGGGCAAATGCAGCCTGACATACTAAAGCGATTGCAATGGTTTTATTCTAATAATATCCATAAATATAAGTCTGTGCTTGATGACTCGTACTGGAAATGCACGATTTCTGCGTTCTTTCGTTTCTTGTCTTTTTTCTGGTTTCTCGAGAGAATGTTTGTGCTCATTCAATCTGTTTTCATGAAATCGTTATGTGGAGCATTATACATTAGTCATGTACATCAGTACCCTGCAGTAACATCTAAATACGGCTGTGGCTCCGAGGGGCTTAGTTTAATGCTTTCATTCCCTGGACTGAGTCATTACATGTAACCCCTGTTTTGCCAGGTGACAATGACAATGTATCGATACCGTCGTTTATCTTTATTCAACCGTTATTTGCTTTGCATCGGCTGATGTTTCATTAAAATAAAAACATCATACCTAACGCAAGGCATTCTTGACACCTAGCACCTACGCTTTCAAAACGATTAATGGCACAGTATTAAAAACAAATTGTGGTACTTTGTAATGGATATTGGGTCAATGATAGGATGATGAATTGATGGTGAGACTGGATACCCTGTATTCAGGATACTGCATGGTAAATATCGTTATAAGCTTCACATATAGCGTGATTAATCATTCCCTGAAACATAATCTCTTCATGTATCCTGATAAAAGCGCTACCTCTGTAACTGCATGCTACAGATGCATTACCCATACACTGACTATAATACAGCCAGGACCGAATATCAAACTGCACATATATTTTATTGTATTTAATTAATTTGTTTAGAAGATGAACAGTACAATAAGTGTTCATCAACCATTTACCCATATAGTACAACATTTACAATATGTGCAATATTTACACCCTGTGTGTGTTTGTCTGAAGATAATCTCGTAAACCGCTGGACTGATCAAACTTTTGCTAAAAAAAAGTATTATCACTAAATCGGTGATTCCGTGATTTCTTTATTAATAATTGATTTCTAATTAATGGTTCCAGGCATGCAACACACATCCATACTGTTTCTGCGTGTTGGTTGTGTGAAGGACTCTGGAAGTGGTGATACAATGGTTGAGAAACGGCACTGTAATGTGTGGATTTGTGCAGAAGTCTGATTAGGGCAGAATCCATCATCCTGCAGCACAGAGGCAAATGCTTTGGTTTCCCTAATGAAGTAATAAGACTGAGGGCAGATCATTATCAGACCTGCAATCACATGGAATTCACTGAAAGCCAGGAAGCCAGGAGGAATTGCGTGGAAAAAGCCAAGCGTATCGAAAACATCTATGCTGTATATTTGCAGCTTGTTATCGTCCTTTCCTGTCTGTCTCCTGCATTGTGTGACTTGTTTTCACAATGCAGTTGCAGTCAAAATTGTACTTGCAAATGGTAGTTCTAATACGGTACATACAGTTAAGGTTTATACAACCCTTGAGTGAAATGCTGAATATATCACTGCCTGATTTTTACACATCCCTATTAACTGCAGCGTTCACCATTATTATTCCATATTATACAGCACATATTATTGACCAATGGTGGCATAAGATATTGATGTCAGAGTTACTATTTAAGGTTTTACAAACATCATGTTTATACGTTTGATACGTCTGTTATACGTACCATCATCTACACTTTGTATGTACTACTCTGCTGCTGCTGCTGCTGCTACTAGAACTACTAAAATAATAATAATAATAAGTACCTTGTGTCTTTTTATGATTTCATGATGCTCTAATTAAATAATAATAATAATAATAATAATAAAGGTAATAATAATATACAAAAGTCAAAATAACCAATATCACTCTGCAGCATAATTAATAACTCAAACGTGTGTTGAATTCAGTCTCAGTGGCAGGCTGAAGTAACTGCCACAACCATATTAACAAGTTAGAGCACATTCTAATTCATGTAAATGTATTATACAGTAAGGTGTCCAGGAGCAGTCAAACCGTAGGAGGGGGTGGTGGTGTATTCTGATCTCAGAATGCCTGATTAGATTAATATTCCCCTCTCCATTTCTCTCACCACTATCTAATCATTTCTTCTGCACTGTAATATTAGTCTTTATCTACTCTATCTACTCTCTTTTTTCTGTTTTTGCAGTTTTTTTTCTCCCTTTTTTATACCATATTCAAATTCTTTCTTTCATAATGTGTTAATTTTCCAATTGAGTTAATGCTCTGTGTCTTGATGGCTTAATGTTTTACGTAACTCGACTTGTCTTTCCTCACCTACAGTGCAGATAGAAATGGGATTCTGTTCAAAATCACGTCCCTGCTTCTCATAATAGCCTAGCTGTCTCTGGGCCAGTATTTTACTGGCATGCGGTGCAAAAAAGAAAAAAAAAACAGCATTTAGGGATCCTTAAAAAGAAACCTGGTCATGAAGGTTACAAAATGTAACCATGTGACAGATTTGAGTCCTTTTGGGAAACTCTTGGGTGGATGTAAGACTGTAAGTGAATAGAAAAGTGTTGTCCCATTCCCTCACGATCTGCCAATAATGTTGCCCTTGAGCACATGAGTTAACCTCAATTCCACTAGTCAAACTCCACAGTGGCCTTTAACAGAATACAACTCCCAGGAGTCAATGGTACAAGGAGTGTGGCTCAGAAGGAGCATGCTCAGTCTACTACAGATACATAAAAGATTGGATGTCACAGTCTTACTGTAGCTATTTTTGCTTGTTTTTGAAAATGTGTGAGCAAAAGAACAGACAGACAGACAGACAGACAGACAGCACAACAAAGAGAAACTGGCGCAACAATAATCATAACGTACAGTATTTATTTTCATATATATTATTTCAAAATAATGTGTGGTTGTCACAAAAGAACGTGATGCACACATTAAAACTTTGTAAAGCCCCCAGTCAAGGCTTTATTGATTAACGTTTCATCTTCATCAGACCTTGACTTCTGTCATGGCACACCATAGTATAGACGCCTTAACAGACGACGTCACACTGATAAGAAACAGCATGCACGTGCATAGCGGCAACAGAAGAACACCACCTCTCATAAGATGCAATGGAAAAGTTCTAACTGCACTCATGTGTAAAAAATGCCCCATCAAACTTTCAGATGCTGTTTTTCTCCCAGTGTGGAGGAAGAATGATTAGGATTTTTATTGTGATCTCTCGCCGTTGAAATATATAATCCTTGGTTTCTGTTGTGTTTGAACAATAATAGCAATTCAAAACAGTTCCACACCTCCAGTCGCTGTCATAAGAACGGGAGGTGCGTTCATGAACCACACGGCTGCACGCGCACCTGCAGTCCATCAAGTATAATTTATGCTTCGTCCCGCGATGGTGTCGCGCACGCAGACCTCTAATCTCACAACAGTCGCTTCTGTGATGCGATGTGATCTTGTATATCAGCTGTTCTCTGTGCGCAATACTGTCGCGCTTTGAAGTATAAATGTCTCCTAGGGTGCACCTCACTATTCAACTCACAAGAGGAGGTTACATGAAACAGTCACGCGTGCGCCCAGACCCAATGTTTGTGAACAAATAATTGGTCTATAGTGCCTTGGCACACCTTGTGGGAAATGGGAACCACTGCTTCACACTGTTACAACAGTAACGGTAAAGTACTGTAAGTATAGAGGTCGACACAAAAAAGGAAAAGGAAGGCACAGTTGTGTTCTTCCCGAACTGAGCTTAATATCAAAGGCGTTTGGTAGCCCCGGTAGGCCAACTGCTGTTATTCCATTCTGCCAGAACATTCATGTCATTCACCTGGTGTCCTTGTAATTACAGCTGTGTAATTAGACTATAGTCACACATGGAACGCCAGAGCTACTGTAAGCCTGTTACTGTTAGGCCTACAGTGTATAATACTTACCTCTGATATCTGTACAAATGTAAAATGACGATGATGACTTTGATGATTAAACATCTTGGGATGTGATGCATTGTGAGTTTTAGATCTGCAATTTCTTCCCACAACACTTTTTTTCAGTTTTTTTTACTCCTACAGTATATGAAAGAAGAAAGCAGGGCCTATACGAAACATCTGAAATGTATCAATAATTTGGGGCCACAGGAATCAGCTGTGATCTGCATCTTTCTCTTCTCTTCCTCTCAAGCAAGCTCACAGATGCAGATACATACATCCATTAAAATGCTGGTCGGGACAGCCAATAGGAAAAATGTAAATCACAGTCATACATTACTCTCCATTAGCCGTTGACACCTGTCCTTGTCCTTGTCCTGTCTCCACCTTCCCCCTAATATCACAGTTTGTCTTCTCTTCTGATGGTTGGTTGAACTGTGAAATGATCGATTCATTAATTACTGTAAAGAGGCTGTCTGTGTAATGTATTTTATGTCACTCTGTCTGCAATGAGTCAAAATTAGGGGTGCAACGAGACATTTTAACAGCGATATGATACGCATCACCACCATACATACATGGTTGACGATACAGGCGTCTATAGGGGCCACCACAAACATGAACAGTTGTACCACCTGTCGTACAAACACCCCACAACTGACCGAGCCATGGATAAGCAACTAGACGTGGCAGAGATCTGCACTCAGAGGAGCAAACTCATCCCAACAAAAGCCTTGCACCTTTGATTAGATTGCTCACTCAATATCTGACATGGTGCGATTATCAGATCAAAGTTCAATTATTATCAGTTCAAGAAGATCAATTATTGATTAACTCATTGACTGGGTCTCCAACAGAATGCAGCAGTTTTGAAGAGAGGAGTTTAGCAGGGATTGATCTGGTGGGATTGAACATTTTTTTCACTTAACTACTACTACTACTACTACTACTGTAATAACTTGGCTCTAAATGTGTCAACTGAGAAGAAATAAAAACCGTCAAAATGGTCAAGCTCACACTGCCGAAGTGCTTTAACTCCATAAAACGTGACCATGGGAGTGAACACCCAAGGCAATCTGGAGAGTACTGCAGTCATACTTTAGCAGTGTTTTTTCTCCACTCCTTTTTTTAAGATTGTGAGCATCATAGTCTCTGAGGGAATACAGTGGAAGTGGAAAAAAAACATTATAGCAGCGTTTAATTTATTTGTTTATTTTCTTCTAAAGCTTGATATTAAATAAACTCCCCTTGGAGATTTGGATACTCAGCTGGGAGGTGATACTTACTGCTACCAGGCAACCACTGCGGCGGCATGCACAGGATCCAAGATATTAGTTTCTGGGAGGAAACTACGACATGATTCAACTATGCAGCATCAATCCAATATGTTCTGGTGAACACAAGGGGTCGAACATCTCCCAAGGGTTGTGGAACTAAATGGACTTCAGAAAGCTATGTGTGTGTGCCCCCTCATACAACATACTCTTTATGTTTTTTAATCAACATAATCTCTCACTTCTTACCTTGGGGAAATTGCTCTAGCCCTGGGGTTTTCAACAGGTGGTCCGTGGACCACTGGTGGTCTGTGAAGGTATTGCATGTGGTCCCTGACAATCCATTTAGTATGTAGCATTTCTTTCATTATTTTTTTTACTTTCTTTCCACTAGTAAAGTGAATGGCCTGGAGACCTATATGATGACCATCCATGTAGTAATTTTACTGACTGATTTTGAATCAAGAAATTCAACAGAAAGGTAGTTAGAATCTCGAGAGGAGGAAGTGCAAACGGTTTGTCTGCATGGTTGAGTCAATATTATTAGGACATGATTTGTAGTAAATGGACCATTGGTTGAGAAACAGTTGGATGTATACACATGCAGTGTTACAAAAGCACTGATCTTAGCCCATATTCCCACCCAACACAACACTGGTCCCCAGGTTGATACTAAGTCAGGGTGGTGGTCCCTCGTTCACAATCAGTTGAAAACCACTGCTCTAGCGCATAAGCAGTCTGTTTTGTTGTTAATGTCTGTTTACTTTACATGCAAAAGGCTGTTAATGCAAACTGTTTCTGAGGCATGTACACAGGCAGCGGGGTGTAATACCCTTGTTTGTGCCAACGTTTCCCACATCACAGTTACAGAACTAGAAACAGAAATGCCCAAATCAGCTTGTGAACAATTTATCAAACAACGCCTCAGCTGGGTCCTTTCCCAGCAGTCTTGTGCGTTCCTCCAGAATCGCTAGCTTTTGATCTGCTGACATTCACACCCATCCGTGTTGAAGCGAGCTGCTATTTACTGCATGCCAACAGGGCACGCGTTCGTGTTTCCACGCCTCTACTGTGAACACACAAGCGCCGCAGGAAATGCGGACGACATGCAGTCCTAATGTCTTTTCATCTTCGGAGAGGCACGGATAATGCAAGGGAATCGTACTGTAAATCCTAATATGCCAAAGAAAAATACATAATCATGTGAATGATGAACATCGACACTTATTGGCACACTGGGGGTTGTCCCTGCAGGCATTCACAGATGCCCCCGCGTCTTCAGTACACACATCACTACAAATCATCAGGATGCACTTGCTTTAATGGAAACATCACACACAAAAATAACACCCTATGGTATAGTTACCTTTCAAGTCCTGTGGACCTACAGCATACTGCACAGTATATGCTACATTGCATTGTGTTTTGGAACAGAGCCTCCATTATCCATTGTTGTTTATTATTCCAAATGAAACAACACAGAGCTTTCCTTTGATGGATGAACGTCAGTCTGAGAGAGGTGCGATGCGTTTGTCTCTCGTGAATACCGCAAAGGCAAATCAATCAAAGGCAGCTTGCACATTCTGTCCCCTATTCGGCGGATTGTCAGGAATGCTCAACAGCCTCTCCCCACAGACCTCATTATCCCCTTAATTTCCAATTATTTCAAAGGAAAATGGATGCACCTGGCATTCCAGGTAGGCCAATAAATGGCAAACATGGGAGATGCTGCCATATCCGAGCTGCCTCGTCAGAGATAAATGGGCCAGCGTTCAGACGTCACATTTCACATTTTAATGAGGGCCAGGATTTCACAGTGGAAATCCAGGTAAAAACAAATACTTGGTGGTCCGAGAGGTTTGTGTACTGTGTGTGCCCACACAAGACATTTGAGGTCAGGCTACATTGCTGCTGCTATGCTTGCGTTTGGGATCAGATAAGTAGGCATGTTTGTAACACGGGTTTAGCTTTAACATTTTAAACTTTGAACATTTACCTGATAACTCTTATAGTGAATTAGAAAGGGCGCACTGAGAATACGCTTCAGTTGGTAGCCGTCAAGCTGTCACCTTTGTAAACAGTGAGTAGCACTGCTACTGCTGCTCAGATGCTGCTCCTATGATTCAGGTCAGATAAGATATCCCCTTGAACCCTATAGCATTCCTATTCTGGGGGGACATTCGCTGAAAGTAGAAGATATACAAGCTCACAACAAGTCGCGCCGTGACTTATTGTGAGCTTGTATATGTGCTATATAATGTAGCACATATATATCTGCAAAGAGAAAAAAGTACATGCAGAGCTGACCTCAGTCCAAGTTTCTCAAGTTTATTAGAGGGTTTAAGTGGGTAAGGAGGAGATGCCAGAGTGTAAGAATAGTGACAAGAGAATGGGAGATGTGTCATTATTTCTCTTAACAGAGACAGATACATTATAGTGAAGGGAAAGTCGGGGAAGGAGAACTGATTGAGAGCATATTATGTGAGATACGCAGATACCTTTAAGAAGAGAGACCATTTTTCAGTTGTGTGGTAGTAAGATGGAGAGTGTGGCTCCATAGATAGAGCGTGCTGTGAAGGTGATATTGCAGTCTCCAGGCTGCCCGTCGTCTGGCACCTGGGGCGACAGTCACAGCAAAATTCTGGTTAAACCGGAAGACTGCTGATTGTATAATATCAGCATGTGGAAGAACCATATACCAGGTCTTAAACTCAGAATTCCTCCCCTGCTGCCCAATGCACCCCGCATGACAATGTAGGCTTAGGTTTACGGATTGCCCACAAGGGAACTGAGGTCATCAAGTTATAGGGAGTGTGCACTGCACGCCCATGGAACAGTAGCACTATCTGCTATTACAGTATATAGCCTGGGACTAATGTCATTATAGGTTACAGTGGGGCTCTGTTCATTACATGCAATATATGGCTAAGCAGTTTATTTCCCACTGAATAATTTAAACTGTTGTGCTTTACAGACCAATGGGGATTAACCGCCAGCGCACCTAGATGAATTGTTAATGTTCATAATATCTGCAGTGGGATGATTTGTTTGGTTTTATAGTGCCTCAGATCAACTGTGAGCGCAGAGGGATTTGCGACACAATTGTTATGGTACAGTTGTAAATCAGGTCCACTGTTGGATTGTTATTGTCAATCATAGGGGAGATGTTCTAGCGGACGAGTGAATTATGCCGAGGTTCGGTCTGTTTGCATAATATTATATAAGCCTACTTTAAGGCCTCCGTAAGAAATCTATGTGCACTCAAAGGAGGGCACAAAATGTGTGCCGCAATGCACTTTGCACTGCTTGCATACTGTAGAAAATTTAACCTGTATCTTCTTAATACTGTGTGTGTGTGTGTGTGTGTGTGTGTGTGTGTGTGTGTGTGTGTGTGTGTGTGTTCGTGCGTGCGCGTCTTCTGTTCTGGCACATAGTTCAATTTTGATCATTTCAGACTACCTTTAGTGCAGGGTTGTCACCACTCGTCAACCAATAAAGATTGACATGAAAGCAGATGGAGGATGATAGATTGCTTCCACCCACAGTACCAGGCTGATTAGGGTCAAATGTGTGGGGTGCGCACGCTTATCCGACACACCAAAAGTCTGACATGCACAAATCACCGGTTGCTCGGATGCTCCTGACATGTGTTGCATCGCGCTTGCGGTTAGGGTTAGGGTTTGGGGTAGGGTGCACACAACCTTCCGTCAATTACTATTTTCACACATCGGACATTTTGTTCTGACGTCATATTTGCAGGTTGGGAAGAAATGCCACCCCAACACTTTCATATATCATTATAACTTATTATCAAAATTGCTGCCGTTTGAATACTGAATGGTGTATTGCTGAACGTTTCAAAGTCTCCTACCTTTACCATATCACAGGAATTTGCTAAACCGCAGCAGAAGGAAACACACATGCACACGCGAGTGCACGCACACACACACACGCGGATGAACTTTTTGGTTCACCCGAAACCGTGTGTACACATTCTTATTTATTCTTATTTATATTATCCGCACCGACCGCACCACAGGGATTCATTCTATATACAGTTTTAATTTCATAAGGCATATCGTCGGCAGGTTTAAGAACTTAAATCACTAGCCCCACACCAAACTTTTATTCCTCTTTTTTTAAGTTTTAAGTTTCTCTCTCACTATAGCTGCCTGTAGTCCACTGTGGTGTTGTTTGGACATTTTCCTTTTGTGAAATGTAAATGTAGCCTGATATGTTATATTTTTGATGTTTAAAAAAATCTATGGAAATCATTGGATGCCCCGCCAGGCTCTTCTCGTTTGGCTGACAGCAGCACAGACATACAGTATAAATAGTTGATGAAGTTTGAAATACATTGCGTCTGATCTGATCTGACTGATCTTGGGAGTTTAAAATATTTTACTACGTTGGACTTCTTCCTACGGATGCTTGCTCACTACACGAGGCAATCATCCATGTGGGGAAACCAAACGTCAACAATTCACTCAACGACGAACAAATCTTTTCAGCTCACCAAAGTTTGACTAACATAATTAATGCATTTGAAAGTTTCTCATATATTTGATATATTGATGATTCGCAAATTACCTTCTGAATATTTGTAATGTGCAAAATATTGGCATGCCTTTATCATAATATTTCAAAGGTATGCCAAGCTTTAGCATATTGTTTATTATGATTTGACTTTGAATTAGCACACACTAATGACAGTAATCCAGATACTGTATTTACAGTACTTAAACATATACAAGCAGCAGACTTAGCTGTGTGAGTATTTTCCTCCTGGCTTTCCTTGCACAGACCCAGAAATAACATCTTGGTATTCCAAATTTGGACACGGTTTTAACCTTTTAGGAAACTGCAGTGTTTCCAGCGCTGACTATCGTGGTTCCCTCAGGCACCGTTAAATGCAGGACGGGCTGCTTGGTGAACAGCTCCTCTCCCTAAATGTCCTCAGATGCTCCATCAGTCAAAGAAGCACTCAGAGCCTCACACTTTCTCTGCAGTTCGTCTATTTCAGAACATTTGGATTGACAAAACATTAAAATAATAATATGAGTAAAAACGGGGTCAGGTTCACTATTGCACGACACGATTTTCTGTTTTGAAAACACACTCTGGGGCCAGTGGGGTATTTTTGAGCATCTCTTCGTTGTCTCATGCATGATTCTGTAACTATTAATTGTTGACTGCATCAACATCCAATCTCAGAAGGAATCTCTGTTGGTGGGTTTTTTTGCCCAGACAAATCCAATGACTTTTTCATACATTTAATGAGTTCCTTACTCAGGAAGGCCACATCCACACACTGCATATATCTCTAAAATGGTATGGCGTATTAGGCTACTATAGAAATGTATTCAAAATATTGCAATACAATTGACCAGGGGCACGGCCTCATAACTTCAGGGTTATTCCATCTCTCTCACTTCAATCAAAACATCCTTGTTTTGTTTGAGATGGTCTTTCAATGTTGGGTCATATATCTTTGTATTTCAGTTTGTAAATACATGGACGATGCGGATATAATCCATTTCTAATGGATGCCTTGGCCTGGAAGAGAGGTCATCAGGTGGTCTCCAACCTTCTTAGAGTGTTTCAACCCTCAACCACTACACTCTCCAGTTGGCGGGTCAGCAGTGATTGGCCAAGTCTGCTGCTCCTCTCCTCTATGCTTCCAGCTACACTTGGCCTTATACTCGGGTGTATTTGAGTCAAAGGAGCCTTCTTTGCGTCTGTGTCACTGTCATAGTTGTTGTCGTTGAATCTGTCCTATCGAGTCTCTTGTCACTCTCGGGAGACTCTGGGGTATTGCTCATTTGTATGGGCTGTAGCTTGCGTGGTGCCCTCTTGCGAGTGCTGCAACAGAGGTTGCTAACCCCTGTTGCCCTAGCTGCCAGACTTTCTTGGAGGTCAGCTGTCTCTCCAGCGTCACCGACATTCCTCGGTTGCCATACAGACTTTCCTGGAGGTCGCTGGTTGCCCAGGGAGTTCAGTTTGTAAATACATCGAAGATGCGAATATAATCCATTTCTAATGGATGCCTTGGCCTGGAAGAGAGGTCACCAGGTGGTTCAAGTATTTCAGTGAAGCTTAATGATCTTAGGACTAGTTAATTAGTCTAGTCTGGTAGGAAGGTCCCAAGATATATTTTTCTGACCTACCTTTTCTTAATCCTTAAGGTGTCTAGTTAATGATTTTTGATGTTCCCCGAGCTAATTATTGCCCCATATATGTTTATATATATAGCGCCTTTATCCAATATCCAATTTAATACAGAGATTGTGCATTACATTACATTACAGTACATTCACCCATTCATACACTGATGGTGTAGAGGCTTCACAGGAGGGGCCCACGCGCACAACCCTAAGTTTGTTTTTCCTAGTTTGGATTGTTGGCACCCATAAGGACCTCTAATATACAGATTTTGATGATCCCAAGAACAGAAATGGTCCAAAGTGTGTTTTTTATTGTTTATTGTGTTTTATTACCTGTATGCTATGAGACCTGCAGGTGGTATGCCAACCTTGTCATACCACCTTGTCAGGAAGGGGGGTAAATACATAATTGATTCAAGGTTTGACTACATTTTGGCAATATAATGTGAATGGAAATGTTACATGGATATCTACAAAAGCCTCCCATGTACAGACATGCCACATTTATGCCAATCTTATGCAGTTTGTAAAAAGGAGACCAATTTACTGCGCTAAGCTAATGGGTTTACATAGCCTGCCAATGCGGTTTCTCTCTCCATCTTGTTTTGTTGCAGTGCATCTATGCTCTTATTCACTTCAAGTCTCTTTATTGCTTCCCTCCATTTGAATGTTTTTTAAATAATTATGCTCTGGGGAGATTTCAACCACCATCACTTAAATTACATCAATTGTGTATTCTTTACACTCACTCAAGTTTTTGACAGTACGCTTTGCAAGCCCCTTTATTTACGTTCTCCTTATTTGGTAGTTTTTTTTTGGATAAATAAAGTCTGTCTGTTATCTTTTTTTATTATTATTTTATTAAAATAACTAAATCCAGTCGGGATCTCTTCTAATGATAAAGTCTTCAACTTTAGATTCCATATTTACTGTCCAATTAAGCCCTATTCATACTCCAGTTTTAGGTGATATGGTGTCCACCGAAACAGTGCATGGTTAGTAAAAACAGAGAGATGTGTTCGTGTGAGCGGTGAGTCGCTTACCACCGTGTCGTGACGTCTCGTTGTAGTTTTCCCAACCACCGCGGTGGTCACCCTATCACCTAAAGTATGAATAGGCCTTTATACAAGCATCATGTCTGACACCGCAAGTTCATCATATTAAGGCCTATTCATATAGTTTTCGGTGAAGAGGTGACCACCGTTCGGTGGTTAGTAAAAAACAGAGTGATGTGTTGTGTGAGCGGTGACCACCGCGGCATGACGTCATGTTGTAGTTTTCGGTGGTCACCTCTTCACTGAAAACTAGGCCTTTATCTTCCACAACTGTGGCAATACCCGTGTCCACCTGTGTTTCACTCTCAGCCCTTCTGCTATCCTCTTCTACTCCTGTCACCTGGAGCTGGGCAGCCTTGCCTGGCCCCTCCCCCGCCTCCAAATGATCCTTTCTCCTGAGGATCTGGGCTACTTGTTGAAGGGAGGCCACCTCTTGTTTTAGTTTTTTAGTCTTTTTTGTGATAAATGCATTAAATGAACCTCTCAGCGAGGCCTTGAACTCTTCTTTTCTAATGTTCTTCTATTCAGCCCTGTTCCTTTTTTTTCAGCCCCTGTTTCCATTTGTCACCTTCTCTCAGCATTTTGTTTCCTTAATTCCATGTGACCACACACACACACACACACACACACACACACACACACACACACACACACACACACACACACACACACACACATGTGAGAAAAAAATATAAGAAATATGTGAGAACTATACTGATTTAGAAGACAGGCATTTGTGGATTCGGCCCAAGGTCTCAGTGGGATAATATATTGGCCAATGAAATGGAGTTATCCCTGTGCAGTTGGAACAGATGGATTTGGCTCCTTTGTAAATGGTGACAATATATACACATCTTCAAGTTGGCTGTGAGCGGGGGGGGGGGGGGACTCTTCAAACATTCTGTGGCAGCACTATCACAAGTCTATTTACTGGAATGTTCTCCATTTACAGCCTGTTAAAGAGATGAAAAGGGGGCTGAAGGTGAAGGTGGCAATAAAACACGCACGGAAAGCATCAAATCTATAAGGCGTGCATTTCGCCCCAATAATCCATTTCTGCTTCCTTCTCCTGACAAAAGACAAACCTCAGGGGCTATTTCCTCCCGAACACAGTCCTCTCCGAGCCAGTGAGATATTGCCTTGTCTTATCTTAAAAACATATGGGGGGGGAAGTGCTTTGATAGATTGTGCCTCCATAAGTGAGAAATCTTTATTCAGCCGGCAACATAATAATTCCTTGCAAACCGTCCTCTGTATCTCCTTCCACCACATTATCTCACTTTTAGTATTCTGCAGGAATCCCGGCAAAACTTGGCACCTCTCTCTCTCTCTCTCTCTCTCTCTCTCTCTCTCTCGAAACTTTACGCTATACTGTTTTCAATTAATTAACACTGGTGTTAATTTCACAGCTGAAACACATGTTCTTTAAGTGTTGTGCATGCTTAATTGCCTATCAAGTAACTAATTGCCTAGAGATTAGTTTCTCCAATCATGAATGAAATATCCCCCCTGTTATTCTCTGCAAGATTTATCATACCCTGCTCACAGAGTGTGGGTATATGTCAGGAGCAGAGGATGCAGTGTTGCAGACGGTCGAGTGCCATCCGCTTTGCCTGCACAGGAATATTTTTTTCTTACATGTGGCTCTGAGGCACTGCAAAGTAAACGGCAAAATTCATTGCCATCATATTTCAACAGGACTTTTAATTACAGTACGGAATGGGCGGCCATTTGGGAACTGGAAGGTTCCTTGTTTGATCCCCGGCTCCTCCCATATGGCTTGAAGTCATTGGCTACGTTTACATGGACAGTTAAATCCCCTTTTCATTCAGAATAAAAGTTAAATCCTATTAAAAGTCGTCATGTAAACACCTACAAAAACTTGAATCGGAATGAAAATGGCCAATCTAATTTAAACTTAGATTTGATGTAACTGACCGATTTATTCCATTTTTAAATCCTATTGAAACAATTGTGGACTCATGTAAACACTCATTCAGATTGAAGTTCATTGTGGTCTTTCTGTGCATGCTTGTTTCCATGTAATTGGTATGGCTATATTATGCTCTTGTTTTGCGATTAATTATAAGAAACTAGACATGTTTAATTTCACATCTCTGAGAGCAACCTCTCATAGGCTACACTGCTACAGGATACATCAAATATAAAGTAATATGGCATAAAAGTGTTTTTTTATTATTATTATTTTGTTTTACCTGAAATGTAGAAGTAAAAGTATTGGAATTACTCAAGTAAAGTAGAAATACCTCAAATTTTTACTTTAGTAGAGTACTAAAGTAAATGTACTTATTTACTTTCCACCACTGGATGTAAACATATCCACCCCGCCCCCTATCCAATCAGAAGCCTTCCCAGCCCCAAACCTGATGTGGAATGAAATAATGGGATTTAAAAGTATTGTCCATGTAAACACTCATTCGGAAAGATGTCAACATGTAAACACGCAGCAAAAAACGTACTTCTGAATGAATTAATTCTGAAGTTTTCATTCTGAATGAAAAAGCCCTCATGTAACCGCAGCCATTGACAAGGACTCTGAACCCCTCACTGCTGTATAAATAGACTTTGTACCACACTTTAGATAACATTTTAACATTTAATTAACAATTAACCAATGTTGCAAATTAATGGGGATGGTAATATGTGACATATGGGGCCGACAGCCTGCACACTTTGTTTAAAGCTATGCCACTATTTAAAGGATGATTTCCCACTCCCACCTTTTGGTAGACTGTAGATGTTTTATGATTTTTATCACTTCTGGAGGGAAAGACACGCTCCTTACTTATTCCCTCCTTTCAGAAATGAGGAAGAATACATTTATTTTGTGAAAAGTAAGGCTGCATTAGAGCCTTATGTAAGCTTTTCCCCTCCCTGTAGTGTATATTTATTGATTTATTTTTTACCTGTGATGATATTGAATGTTGTTGTTATTCTTCATGTCATGTCTATGAATTGATCGCATAGGGTCTAAATGGAAACAAGACTGCAAGGACATTATTTTGGTGCTATCCCTTTAGTGTTTGACTGTACAGTGTAATGTTTGTACATTTCTGTCTAATAAACTATTCAATAAATCCAAATCAATAGAAAAATGGAAGTCAGTTGAGATCTGTCTCAACTGACTAGCTGCAATTTACTTTTTTTCTTCATATTACAAGTGTGACAAGACCCAAAAAAACACTGAGATTTGCTTAGTCATTTATGGGAGAGAGAAAAAGGGAGAGAGAAAAAAAAGAAAAGATAGTTGACACTCCTCCTCTGGGAAGTGTGTGTAAAATATTCATCACAGGTTCCCATCGTCGGCGTTTCAGCAGCGTTTGAGCAGCTGCCAGGACCATACCGTCACCGCCCATGGGTGAATGAGAGGGCATGAGGGATGGGGGGGTGGGGTGTGGGGCGTACATGGTGGGCAGTGCTCATTTTGTCGACTAAAACTATGATGAAAAAGCTTCTTTCACTGACTTATTTATACTTTTAGCTGGGAGGGAATTCATGAAAATCTTGCACTTTTTGGATTTTTGGTGTGGTGTTAATATGGGCATAAGGTTTTCACAAACCATCGCAAAAAGAGTTGGGCTCGCCGCCTAGTGGTCCGTTTGCAATGCATTCAATGTTAGATAGCTCAAAATTACAACATACAAAAAATGTAGGAAAAAATTACTTCTGGAAAGGCATCCATATGGATGACAGGAGCTTAAAATGCCTCTATGTTACTAACTGACTGAAACTCTTGTCACAATGTTTACAGTGGTAGGGTTTTTCTCCAGTGTGGATACGCTGGTGTTTCTCCAGGTGTCATAAAGCACTGAAACTCTCAATAAAGAGTTTCAATATTATTATTATTATTAACCTTATTATATATTGTTTTACTTTAAAGTTTTATCCCACAACTTTGCAAACGGCCGGACGTAGCGCGTGGAAGGAACACGTTATTCCAACCAGTTCCTTTCCCCTCCATCTGGTGGTTTAATATTAATATTAAACAATATTTACAGATGTGGGGTCTCCTTCCTGTGTAAGTCGTCCGATGAGTTTTCACTTCTCCTGGCTGAGTTACAATAGTCTCGGTAAGCTGTTGATGATAGCGTGATCTTGGTTGGTTTGTGTCTTCTTGTTTATGGCTGTTTAGAGAACTGTTGATCGTCTGACAGGCTGCTGAGGGAACCTGGCGTTCGCTGTGCATTTGGCAGTCCAGGTCATTGTAGCCCGTCTTTGCGTATTCTTGAAGGTAGACCTGAGACGTTGAGCCATATGGATGCTCAGTAAAGCTGACCTGAGTCTGGGAGACTTCATACCTTGGTTTATTCTTAGAAAGGCTGCTATGGACGGTGATGGGATTGAGTGTAGGTGTTTTGCAGCCTATTTTTTAGCTCCTACTGTATATTCAGCTAGTGTAGATTCTCGTCTTACACAGAAACACAGAAATGCTCACCTCTGCCCTTAGTCTAGCTTTCACTACTCTTTCCCATAACTCCATCATCAGCTTTATTCCTCTGTAGATTCTACAACTCTGCAGGTCACCCTTGTTCTTACAAAAATATCCTGTTGAACGACCTTTCACTGCCACCTCTCCTATAGACACATACCTCTATGGCAGGGGTAGGCAACTTTGACGATGGAGAGGGCCACTATATTTCCACACTCACTGCCTAGGGCCATATATTACTGTCGTAGCAAAAATAGCCGATCTACAAGCTCAAAACGCGTCGCGCTGTGACGCGTTTTGAGCTTGTAGATTGGCTATTTTGGCTATATTCTAATTGAAATCTTGAATAGTTTTTTGCTATTTTTTGCTTTACAGCTGAAACCAATATTATATCAGTATTCTGACATTAACCTGAGGGCCACATTAAGTGAAGGTGGGGGCCGCATGTGGCCCCCGGGCTGCCAGTTTCCCCCCTGCTCTATGGGTATCATCAGAACCAACTGCTTTGCCACACTTCATTCTCTTCAATGCCGTCCTCACTAATCTTTCCTCACAACTTCCTGGTTCACCACGGTTACCTCTTATACTCTTTGTTTTCTCTCATATTCTCGTTCATTAACTCTTCGAAGTGTTCTTTCCATTTTGCCATCACACTTCCGGCACCTGTCAATACATCTCTATCCTTAATCACCTTAAGTTGTTGTACGTCTTCACATGTCTAGCTCTCTGTGTTGCCAACCTGTATAAATCAGTCTCTCCCTCCTTGCTGTCCAGCCTAGCATACAACTCATCGTATGCCTTTTTCTAACTAAATAAAAACTAAGCTATGATGACTAAAACTGAGACTATATATATTGACAATTTTGTCATGAAAACTATAGTGAATGTTTTTTAGGGAGGGACTTGTGGAGACGAGATCCACAACTAGGATGCTGTGCTTTTTAGCATACAACCAAGTGTAAAATCAGACATTACGATGTCACGCCTGCCAAAATTCATTTTTGTCAACAAAATCAACTGTAGATTTCGTCGACTAAAATGTAATGATATGTAGTCGACTAAAACTAGACTAAAACTAAACGATTTCAGTTGACTAAGATATGACTAAAACTAAAGTGGGGTGGGGGGCATGCAGGGTGCATGGGGCAGAATGCCTACAGGGAGAGTTGAACACAATAATAATTTATGGATACTTCTGTCCTGATGTCAATGCACTGCATGCATTTGTCTCATTTACATTTTAGGCTAATATTTGGATTAGCAGCAGGGCACTAAGGCACCACCTGGATCACCATGGGGCCGTTAATGTCCTGGGTGTGCTCGTAAATTAATTACGCTCCCCAATGTGATTTGGATTATGCCCCCCGTGGGAAAAGGTACAAGGGAATCCGATTTAATTTAATGACGGCAATCATTCTGTCACAGTAAGTGGCACTTTTTTTCTCCCTTCGTGAATATTTTGCTTTTGAGAAATCTTTGAGGAATTTGCTGAAATTCATGACACACTTTTGAAATGAGCATCATCCCACTTTAAAACAAATGCTAATACGATGTTGGATAAGGTTTTAGTTGGGCTCTCCAGGCTTCACATGAAGTGGGCCAGGATGTATTAGCTAACGAAATCTCATCATACCAATACTGTACATCCATTTGGCGATGTTAAAAACATGCAGCTGAATGTGTATTAAAAAAATATTAGTTTAATAAGAAAAGCTCTTGCAGGGCCATACCGAGGTTCTGGCAAGATGAGGCCATTGGATATTATACCATTTCCATTTACCAAAAGTCAAATAAAAAAAGAAAGCCATTTGTGTGTGCAGTATACATCATACTGTATATGGCCAAACTTGTTTATGTTAACTTTAAAGTTTCACACAACATGAATGATGATGCACAGTGAGTTGCAGTACTTACAAACCAGCTACCATTTTGTGAGGGCGTCATACTTCAAATGGTGGAGAGTTCATTTGGGAGAGAACCTCTTCATATATTACCCCTAATTGCAATGGTTACCGATCCTGTTAGAGAATAAATGAGCCCCAACCACCACCCTCATTCAACCCCACAGCTCGTCATTACTGTGCATATGGCTGCTAACCACATCATACTCTGAGCACTGAGTCATGAACAAGCTTATCCCATTGAGACACGGCAGAGTCTACAAATGTCTCCTAAAACAGTTTTCTGAAAAACTTATGTTATATATCAGTGGTGCTCAAACTTTTCTCATGTGAAGGACCCCCAAAATATGGGGCCACGGACCCCCATCTCAAAATATGTTGTTCCAGGAACCCCCCCAGAAGCAAAGATTTTAGTTAAAAATGTGCGCTTTAAAAGATATATAATCAAAGATTTGCACCGATTTTCACATTCCACAATCAAAAACAGCAGATCTACAAGCTCATATAGTGTGGCACGAATTGAAACTCTATGACTATGAGCTTGTATATCTGCTATTTCTGAAACATCGTAGCACACAAACTCATGCATACGGTAGCTAAAATCTCAAGCTATATAGATGCTTTCCCAGTTTAACGGGTTAATGCCCTCTACCAAGCTTTGTAACTGTCATTCAAACTGATATTACCTAGTCCTTACCCGCTCGTATATGAACGGCAAATTATGTACAGTGAGGGTAATGAGATGTAATAGATCATATTATTGATTGGGAGGGAATTGTGAAGCATTCCCTTGGGGGATCTGTGTATTCCTGGGACTCACTCACATAAATACTCTCTGTCACACACACACGCATGCACGCACGCACGCACGTGAGACCCGTCGTTGCAAGACAAACATCCGTGCGTTCCTGATATAGATAGATAATCGTTCCGATGTTATCCTGCTGTTAATAACGTTAGTATGCGGCGTGTCGGGGAGAAGTCTTGCCCGTGTCCGTGTGGCTCCGCAACCCGTCCTTGCAAGACACACATCTGTGTGTTGCTGATATAGACAGATAATCGTTCCGATGTTATCCTGCTGTTTCTTTTTAGCACATTAACTTTGCAAATTACTT
Organism: Protomyctophum bolini; assembly: GCF_963924005.1. Taxonomy (NCBI): domain Eukaryota; kingdom Metazoa; phylum Chordata; class Actinopteri; order Myctophiformes; family Myctophidae; genus Protomyctophum; species Protomyctophum bolini. The sequence continues at coordinate 20,308,422 of NC_137882.1, forward strand.
TAGTATGTGCTGTGTCGGGGAGAAGTCTTCCCGTACTGCCAGGGAACAGGGAGAACGTGTAATTGTCAGCAGTCGTGCACTGTGCTAAGGAATTGCAATAAGATATCAACACAGATATGTGTTGATGTGTGTTGATGTAAAATACGCTTTAAATGATTTATCATATGTTAAATTTAGTCCTGACTCGTGAGGATTTGCAACTGTATGATGAGCCTTCTCCTACATTCCTATATGTGACTCTGCCAGCTGTTGTTTCTAACGATCTCAGCTACATTAAGGTGAATTTGTGCTCAAGATCTTTACAGGGAACATTATCCCAGCTTTATACCTGTATATCAAAGCTCAATGGAAGAAAGGTGCACACTCTGTACGACATAATATCCACTCCTGTGGATTTCAGGACTTTATTGAGCAATAAAAAATATACACCAAGGAAAATACCATTTCCTTTTTCCCTTATAGTTGTGTCTCCCTTCCCCCAAATTCAATTGAATACTTCCAGAATGAACGACCCACAATCCAAAGTGACGACATGAAAAAAAAAGAAAGAAGAAGACGAGAAAAATAAAAACGAAACGGTCTGTCTGGTCAGCAGTAATTGAAGTTAGAACAACCATAACATCTCTGTTCCTCTTTTGCATGGTTTCATGTAAACTTGACGAAAAAAGATATTTTCCCCAGGTTTTTGTGTTTTTTTTCCTCTTTTCTTTTAAAATAAAACTGGGTTTTGGTTTTGAACGGCATAAAAGGGCAAAAGGCGGTGGCGGGGCGGGGTGGGGGTGGGGAATCCAGTCACAAGTGGAAACACAGGCTCAGGGGGAGTCTGTTGCCTGCAGACTATAGGTCGTCACATCCGAGTCTGCCTCATTCTCCACCCTGTATAGTTCCGCCAGTTTCTGGAACTGTGGCCCCCAGTCGTCCAGGTAGGTGTAATCCTGCTGTGAGTGCTGCTGCTCCTCCGGCGGCTGCTCCTGCCGCTGCTCCTGCTGCTCTGACATTCCAGGCGAGTCCAAGGAGCTGACGGAGCCCGCCGGCGAGCCCTGGCCCTCGTACGCGTAGGTCTGTAGTGAGTCGTAGGGCGGCCCGCTCGTGTCGGCGTCCGCCTCCGCCAGTCTCTGCTCGACGAACTCCCGCACGTCCACCTGGTCCAGCGCGAGCTCGCCGTCCTCCGCCGGCACCACGCAGGAGGAGGAGGGGCTGCCGGGGTTGCCTCTGCGCGGGGTGCCATATTGCAGGGGCGGCGGAGGGCGAGGGCCGGCGCCGCACCGGTGCCGCCTGGCGTCCGGGCGCACGTCCCGCCGGAACTTGAGCTGGTCCACCGAGCCGGTGGCGCCCGAGGGGTTGCGCAGCGCCACGATGTCGAAGGCCTCCGTGTCCTCCTCGCCGCCGCCCTCGTCGTCGTACGTCACCACGTTCTCCCGCACGTCCTCCTCAGAGACGATGAGGGGCTCCTTCCTGCCCCGCCGCAGTGTGATGAACAGGACCACGATGGCTGCACACAATGAGACAAGAGACAGCACACAATGAGCGGAGGAAGAGACAGCACACAATGAGACAAGAGACAGCACACAATGAGACAAGAGACAGCACACAATGAGACAAGAGACAGCACACAATGAGACAAGAGACAGCACACAATGAGACAAGAGAGAAAGTTGATCATACACACACAGTTACAGTATATAGCACACGCACGCACGCACAGACTTATGGTGTTGCTGTATAACCACCACCAGTATGGCAAAACAGAACATACGTAGCTGTAAACAAAATATGCGATTCCACAAAATTGACATAATCTTCAATGAACAAAACACGTTTGTAGTTCAGTAAAAACAAATGAAATGTCAATGACAATATGAGAGAGAGAGAGAGAGAGAGGAGAACAAGGGGCTTCTGTAAACCTCGGTAATGAAAACAACAACAACAAAACGCTTAGCTGAGCAACGCTGCATCATAATGGCAGAAGTGAACGTGGCTGCAATGCCCGGGATGATGGTATGCTAATGCCACTCGCTGCATGTGCCTGGGTTGTTTGCTAATTCACAGCACATAACAGATTAACACGCTGCGCTTCGTAAACAGCTATGCTAAACGAGCGGGGCACTGCATCCGCTGCTCTTTATTTTATGCGCATATTCATCACGCTTTCCGTCAGGACACCAAAGCTAACCGAGCATTGAGAAGTCGTAAATCAGCAATACACACATTCGCTGTTCTTGGCATTCACAGCAACGGTTATCGAAATGCAGCACTGGCAGCGCTGATGAGAACACGCTCATTAGTGTCTTTGGATCTGGTGTAACATTGCATCACATTCAGCCAAAACATTGACACTTGAGAGGAAGACCATTATGGCACACAGTGGCAGCATACAGTGGTAATCCTTGTACTCAAGTCCTCCATCCTCACACTCTGCATTGGTTCTGTATAATGCTGCATTTGGCGGTGTATAGTGGTTCCCAAACTTTTTCCTGTCAAGGACCCCTAAATTGGCACAAATTAGCCCGCGGACTCTCATTTGAAAAGATATGCCAGGGACCCCCATGACAGAAGACTTTTATCAGTGATTCTCAACCCATTTAATTTCTGTTTAATTCCAGTTTGACATGAATTAGTCTACGGACCCGCATTGTCACGGTCCGTGACATGTGTTATGTTTTCTTGTGTACCCTGTTCTTGGTTTTAGTTATTGTTTTACCTTTCTGTTGTGTTCCTGTGATTTTGACGTATTGTGTTTCCCTTGTCTTTGTTCCAGTTTGAGTTTAGCTCTTTACCCATGTGTGCTTTTATTTTGTAGTATTGTTCCTAGTGTTTCCTGTCTGCCTTGTTTGCTTGTCACCTGCCTTGTCTCACCTCCCTGTATTAGTGTAACCCTAGTCACCTGTGTTCTGTTTCTTGCCTGTTAGCCTATCCTAGTGTTGATTGTCAGTTGTGTTCACCTGTGTCCTGTTTTCCCTGCCTTTATATATACTCCCCATGTCATTCAGCTCCTCTTGTCAGTTTGTTAATTAAAAACTGTTGCATTTGAGATTTTCTGCCTCTGCCTTGCTGTCTGCACTTGGGTCCTAACCCTCCTGTCCTGCACAGGTGATACCCATTTAATGGCATTTCTATCTCTGGAACCCCCATTCATATTATACAATCAATGTTAATTTAACTCTGAGAGTGTACAAATGGAACCAAATGGACCCCATTTGGTTCCATTTGTACACTCTCAGAGTTACAGACCCATAAGGGTCTATTTGGTTCCAAACTATCATTTTTCTGGGGATCCCCTGGAACTCCCTCAAGGACCCCTAGGTGTCCCCGGACCTCACTTTG
>NC_137882.1:20314245-20326745 GCF_963924005.1 Protomyctophum bolini
CTACGGAATGGTATGAAGCGAAAAGGAAAGTTCTGTAAATCGGATTAAACCCCATTAGCTGCGCTATGGGGTGATGAACTAAACGAGCAAATGGAATCGCGCACGCCGCAAAATGCCTGGCACAAATAACTTATTTAACTATACAATTATATAAACACAATGGACACAAGGAAGTGGCAGGCACGCACTCACTTCTGCTGATTTATTATAGGAAAATTACAAAGAGATGCAATAGGTGAATAAGGAGAGATGAGGCAGGCTGACTCTGTGTCTGGGCATCTCCATTGAGGCGTGCGTCGCTCTACCAAACTAATTTGGCACTGCTTACGGGTGCTTTTAAACTCCACTATCGCCTTCCCAAATGTATGTGACCAAAATTGCAATTTAGGGGAAAGTGTGCCAACACGCCCATGACCACACCTCTAGGCGCAAATACCGGTGTCTGCAAAATAGATAGTGGGACCAAAATACCATTAAGGGACAGAGCAAGCTCCTATACTCCTACACTTGCAGCAGCTGAATTGCGAGTGCCGCGCTACGGGCTTGTAGGTCTGCTATTTTAGAAAGATCGTGAAAATGTGGCGCAAATCTTTGAATATAGGGCGAAAGTTTTTAACTCAAATCTTTGACTCTGGGGGGTCCCTGGAACCACATATTTTCAGATGGGGGTCAGTGGCCAATTTAAAACATTTTGGGGTCCTTGACATGAAATAGTTTGAGAACCACCTACATAGAAACATTTCAGAAAAATGTTAGGATTTAGAAGCCTTTTTTTATCGATCTCAGTCCAAAATGGGTTAAATAAACAAACAGACTGCCAGGGCCAAACAAATCCTTGGCAGGTGAAAACAATGCCTAATTGAATATTTCACCATCCCAAAAATGATTTATTGCGTTTGGCGAGAATGTGCCACACTCAATATGAGGTTGCACTGGTAGCATTAACTTTAACAACCCGAGTCAAAGAAACAGATGGTGTTTGATGGCAGATATTTCAGTTCATTCAAATTGTCTTTTTTTTCCTTTTTTTGTATTCAACTTTCTCTTTTTGACTGAGAGGTTTTGTCACTCCAAGTTCCCCTTCTTTGCCATCGCTATGCATATGTTGCTAATGAGACAAATATTTTCATTCAAAATGACAAAAAAGTAATTATCTTTCCAATCTGCATGGAAATGATGTGTTGTCTTCTGTCTCTTGGCATCACTTGGCGCATTCCTTCTCAATACTGTTGTCTCGTCTCATTAGCTGTGGTTTAAAAGTAGCAGCCGAGTGTTAGAGATACGCGGATGGGCTTTTTCGCCACCCTACGCCGTGGGTAAACATCAATCATCCATCCATCATCCAACCAAATTTGTTATTATATTGAATGTTTTCCCATATATAGATCCGCACAGACCAAATCGTTTATTTTTTTCCTTATTTTACACACACACACACACACACACACACACACACACACACACACACACACACACATGAGGGGACGCGAGTTGAAAGAAACCTCTCTCTCTCTCTCTCGCATGAAGTCGCATGCATCGCATGCATTCATGATGTAGGCTTCGTCATAACGTTGCGTGGTTGCATGCTTAAAATGAACAGATCTACAAGCTTACATCCTGTACCATACCGTACATACTAGGGGGTGTAACAATATAGTAACTGCATCGAAAGATCATCAAATGTTTAAATAGTTACTGTATGGATTTCAAATCATTGAATCGTATCGCCATAATGAACCAATATCGTCCACGTGTAGCAGGTATATAAGATATACAAGTAGATGCATTCCACCAAAGATCCCTCACATGCCATATTATTTATTGACACTTTTATTTTGTAATGTTTTGTGCAATTTATCATTTTGGGAGCTATGTAATGTTTTATTTTGAAGTCCTCACTCCTTCCTGTTGTGACGTCATTCACCTTCGTTTACTTCCTCCTCTCTCTCTTGCTAGAAGCCAGCTTGGAGTGAGGTGGGTTGTTTTTCTGCTCTTAGTAGATTTTTGCATTAAAGTTGTTTTAAGTACACTTAACCAGTGCAAACGGTAGAATTATGTTGTAATTCAGTTCTGTATGTTACTATATGTTTGTTCTGCAAAGGTTTAAGTGTTTTAATGTACTGTTTAGTGAAGTTCTGTTTAACAGCACTTGTGAGGACTCTGCACTCTTTATTGTATGTTGTATTAAGTGTGTTTTATTGTTTGATTTACTTTTATAGAAAATACTGTTTAGCCAATGGTGTATTTAATTTCAAGTGTATTTGTAATTGTGATGTATTGTGTAACTCTGTAAGTCATTGTTAGCTGACTGGCTCTCTTGCTAGAAGCCAGCTTGGAGTGAGTTGGTGTACGTTGCAGAGGTGTGCTGTGTTAATGCCTGCTGCATTCTGTGTGTCTTTCTGTTTCTGTGCAGAAATAAATACGCCAAAGGCTAAAGAGCGATCCCTAGTCCCTGTGTCCGTCTAAAACACAACGCAGAGCTCAATCCGGTTACACACGTATCGTATCGTCAGCCATGTATCGAGGTATCGTATTGCTGTTAAAATTAATCGTTACACCCCTAGTACATACCATTCCGTGTCGATAACTTGTACATCTGTTATTTTTGCGCATGTGAATTGTGAACCCTGCCATTACATTTGCACTGCGGGTCTAGTGGTCTACTATTAAAATCAACTGACAGCTGTCATATCAATAGTGATCCCCGTAAAAAAGACATGCTTTTAGAACTAATAATTAATGCAACCTCACAACTGCTGTTATTTTTGCGCATGTGAATTGTGAACCCTGCCATTACATTTGCACTGCGCCTCATGCGGGTCTAGTGGTCTACTATATTATATTCAGCTGACAGCTGTCATATCAATAGTGATCCCCGTAGAAAAGACATGCTTTTAGAACTAATAATTAATGCAACCTCACAACTGCTGACGCCCGACGGCTATTTTGGCCATCTTCCTATATTTGGTCCTCCATAAAGTCTGAATGCGTTGTTCACACCAGTAACGAACTGCGGTTCCAAACGAACCAAGTTCGGCACTTTTTTGGCGGACCATGGTTTGTTTCTTTGATGCGCACCAGAGTTCGGATGCACATTCACACCAGCCGAACCAAAGGGGTATAAATGGACCATGGTTTGTTTTAAAAGAACCAAACAGCCCCGGTGTGAAAGCGCTTAAGCTCCCCACTGCTACAATTTCACTCACCACTGGCTCTCTCACCAATGTGGCAACCTAGGACTGTATCCATGGTAGCAGCTAGCCCTCCGTCTTCCATCACTTTCTCATGTCTCATGTTCACTTAATATTTTCCCCATTATTTCACCCACCCTAATCCAATCCGCTATTGATTCCTATATAAATGTGTATGACCCAAATCCACCACATCTGTGTACTATTAACCCATTTTGGTGTTAGCATTATGTTATGCTTTAGCTATTGAAAAATAGCAGATCTACAAGCTCATAGCGCGCCACCGAGTGGCGCGCTACAAGCTTTTAGGTCTGCTATTTTTGAAAAATCGAAGAACGACTGACATTGAAACATAGCTTTTTCAGAAAACTGTCAGGATGTAGAAGACATTTTTAGAATGTGATCTCAGGTCAAAATGGATTGTTTATTTCCAATGTGCCACTCTCCTCATATGATTCCCTGGGGTTCACAAACCAACCAGCAAAACCAGAGCATGATTGACAACAGCAGACTCTGTGTCCTCCCGCTGAGGGCTCATCACTCGGATACAACAGCAGTGACAACAACAGGGGAGGAAAAAATTGGCGTAATGACTACATTGGGGAGAAAATGGGATGAAAAGCAAAAAATGATGAAATACAAAAAGAAAAAAGAGTAACTAAATAACAGAAGATGGTCTGAATGATTGTCTTTTTGTACGGGGCTTTCAAAATTGCTCCACGATTGCCCGGAAAGCCTGTTAAGATCAGCCGGTTGATCTTAAGCCTGGTTCAGACCAATGATTTGCGACACTGTGAAATGGTCTTAGAACGCTGCAGAGAAAACTCTGAGCAGTAGGAATGCAGTCTGGATGACAGCCCGATGATTGAGTTGCAAGACATTCAACTTCTCAAATCGCAAGCGAGAAGTTACACAAACAAACACACACACACGCAAGAACAAAATAAAAACAACATATTTTGCACCTGCTGGGTGAATCCACGCAGCTGAAGAGGATGCTTTTGATAGAGGAGCACTGTGCAATGTACCTTGTTTAACACTTATGATGCTGCCAGAGTTCTTCAGAATAAAGGCACTAGAGTGCCAAGCAGATGGGCAGATTTTACTCTGAAAAGCCCCACCTTCCATCCCCCCCCCCCCCCAAAAAAAAACCGGGAGGTATAATTAAGCAATATTATACACGAGAGGGTGTTCTTTATCGTCATTAATGCCCATGCAGGAGTTATTTTTTTAAATAATCTGGGGACCACCCCAAAATAATTTGGCGACCCACCCCCCGAGGGGTCACGACCCCCAGGTGAGAACCCCTTGTCTATAACACGCCCCGATAATGACAGCACACCACCACACAACATGCCACATATTATATTATGCCACCTACACAGCAAGATGACGATGCACAGCAGGATGGCGATGAGGGCCCCCGTGCTGAGGCCCGCCGACGACAAGAAGGCCTCGCCCTGGCAGGTGCGCGCCCTCAGGTGGTTCCCGCGGCACGGGCACACGCGCAGGGTAAGCGTGCTGGTGCCACTGAGCGACGGCTCGCCGCCGTCCCACACCACGATGGGCAGCTGGTACAGCTCCTGGCTCAGGTGGTTGAAGCGCCGGCGCCGCGCGATGATGCTGGCCGTGCTGTCTGCGAAGAAACAGAACACACAGGACCGGTGTTAAAGGAGCATTCAGTGATTTGGGTGATTTGGAAAACCCCCCCGGTCCGCCCCGGTAACAAGATGCACATGTACACGCTCTACAGTGGGGGGGGAAGTGCAACAGGCCAACAGCACCAACCCACCAAGGCGCGCCTCTGCTCGATCATGATTGGCGGAAGGCCCCTCTCATCCTGATTGGATGAAGACTTGGCCACCTAGCCAAAAACGAAACCTACGTTTTTTTTTTACCCCAGGGGCTCACTGGGGACAAGGAGGAACTGCTTATATGGTCAGCACACGCTATAGTAGGGAGGATTATCACAACAAAACAAAAAAAGAAGTGATATTTCAATGAATATACCTTTAACCCCGTCGACTAAAGCAAGCGCGAATAAATGTTCGTCGACCACCCTTTTCACAGACGATAAATAAATAAATAAATAATAAATAAAATTATATAAAATAAAATAAAAACTAAGCTATCATGACTAAAACTAAGACTTACTGTATTGTCAATGAATAAAAACTATACACTAAAATGTTGGAGAAGAGAACTAAGACAAGACATTTTATGTTTGGTTGCGCTTGGGTGGCCTTCCTGCCTGCCGTGGATGTGTTCTTGGATGCATTGTGAATGAGTGAGCGAGTGCACGCAATGCATAAGGCCTCACAATGAGCATGGCTGACCCTTTTGGGAATCTAGAAAACAGAAAAAAGTATTGCTGCGTAACTGTGAAATATTGATGTTCCTATTGATGTTGAAAGTTCAAAGTAACTCATTCACTGTCTGAATAATGAAAAGCATTGTTACTTGTTATTCTACCACTTACTGTATGACGACAATAGAGAGCTGCCATCCTTCAAGAGAATAAAAGCAGGACAGAAAACAAAACGTTTTTCTTTTCTCCAGCCCCCAGCTTTTCTCTAGACTTATTTATACATCACCAAATAAGCTATGTTGCTGGGTTGTTCCCATCGCAAGTTGACCTGTTCTCACTCCTAGTGCTATAGCTAACACAAAAAAAGTATAACTTTCCCCCCTCAGTGTTTAGAATTAGCTAGACTTGAACTCACCGATGCTTTTTATGGCATAGGCAGCTCCCGGCGGATGCCGGGAGAAACTAAGCACAGCTGCTGGACATGAGAATAATTTATTAGAGCGACAGAGAGAGGAGTGTGTGTGTGTGTGTGTGTGTGTGTGTGTGTGTGTGTGTGTGTGTGTGTGTGTGTGTGTGTGTGTGTGTGTGTGTGTGTGTGTGTGTGTGTGTGTGTGTGTGTGTGTGTGTGTGTGTGTGTGTGTGTGTGTGTGTGTGTGTGTGTGTGTGTGTGTGTGTGTGTGTGTGCGTGTGCGTGTGCGTGTGCGTGTGCGTGCGTGCAGAAAGAAAGATGTTCAGAAATCAGCAGAGAGTTAGCGACGTTTGCGCTACTGTATGCCAAATTGAAGTGGACTCGGCCCCAGACTAAAACGTCTGGGTTTCCGAGGCTAAGAATTAAGGTGATTGCACACTGGACGCGTTTTTCGGACCGATGGAGGAACACCGCAAAAAATCTGAAAATCGCGCCCGGTGTGTAGGGACCTTTAGCAGACGCTCTTAATCTAGAGAGATTTACAGTAAGCAAGAACAACACATGGTAATACTCAAATACATAAAAAGTTGTGATCAAGAATCATACGTAAGCTAAGAAATAACATCCATCTAACAGTGGAATATCTATACTGTATAATGAAACTATGCGTATATGTCTACATAAAATGCTATTTAAATTACATAAGTTGAGCCTTTGCAAAAGCCTGTAAGGTCTTCGAGGCTAGAGCAAGATGGCACATGGCAGTAGCTTAAGTTCTACTGTAAACTTGTATTGAATATGCCAACAACTCTCACGGACTGTGATATGAAGAAAAGAAAGGGGATTTGTATAGGGAAATTAAGCCTTTGCCTTTTCTCCGCCTAGACTCTCCAAGGACTGAATTTTAAGGTTTGAGTTCTTTGAAGTCTTTTGTTGACATACCACTGCTCTTGCTTCAATCTATTCTCCTCAAACATCTCCCGCATGTTTAAACTGAGGCGAATACACAAAAGGAAGTTGTTACAGCGAACACAGTCCAAACTTTATACTTTGAGGGCTTTGTTGTTGAATACCGTCAGCGAACAGGGTTCTGGTATTCCTTCTGTACATCCTTTGTTCCTCCATGCTGACCTAAACCATAACCATAACCAGTTCTTATATGAGCAGCATCCTAGCCATGCCAAAAAGCATTCAGGCCTCAAAATTGCTTGCCGAACCAAGGAAGGTTTGGAGAGAATGAGAGAGTTTTTACACTGCCTCAGAACTCTGCTCTGAGTTCGGAATGCTAGACCCTCGCCCACTCACATTCTGTCTGGGTCTGGTGGTCTGTCTGTTTCTTTTTCAGCAAACTCTCTGACGTGCTTTGACATACAGTAATATTTGTCTGGGAGATTTTGCCATTTCTGCTGACAGACACTGTGCGCTATTTCTCTCTATTAATGAATTGCCATCTTGTTTGCATGTGTTTGATGTAATATTTCTGCTGTCGGGAAGAAACCACTTAACTCCAAAATGTTCATTTTTCAGGAAATATATATATATATTTCCTTTTTTCAGGAAATTAAGAAAACCTATTTTTTTTTTAAACAAAGCAAATAAGCAATACTGCCTCATCAAAGTTGGTGTTGTGACTTTATATATTGTCAATTACTTCCATGAGAAGGGGAGAGGTGGTGGAGTTAGCTGTTTTAGCAGACAGTTTGAGGGTCCAATCGAGTTAAGAGGTTTTGTCCCATTAAGCGCTTTTTACTACTTTTCATAATAATTTCAAAGAGTTAGGCGGTTTCCTCCCGACAGCAACGCTATATATTACATCAAAGCGTACATACATTTATATTGAGTTACTAGCTTCCCTATATGCTTATTGTAATATTTGAAAAAATATTTGGACTGTAAATGTGCATATTTATCCAGTCTAATGCTCCCCCGCCAACCTCACCAAGACAGATTCTTTCATGTGCAAACACATGGATTTTCAGTCTGATTCTGTTTCTTCTGAATACTCCCAGCCTGTCTGAAGCCAGCACATTTCTCAGTTCCCTTACGCTGCATGGCTTCTCTGTCCACCACAGCTAATTAATTTCCACAGTGCTTATTTAGAATATCACAGCTCTGCAAATGAACAGTTCAACCTGAGCCTTACGCACAAAGCTGCTGTCAAATCAAATGCCACCCAGGAAAATAGAGAGATACACACGGTGAGGAATGATGGAAATATTCAGTGGATTATAGGAAGGAACACAATGAAACAACACATAAAGCCCATCAACAGACAACATACCACAAATAGTATTTTTCCATTTTACCACATTGCCACCACATTATACAAAGATACATAATTAAGAGGCTGCAGCGATAGCAGCTATTCCTTTATCCCTGCTGGACCAGCTATCATTTACTGAAAGTAGACACTCCCGCAGGATTTAAAATCCTGCAGTAGCCACGCCCCCTCCCCCTTCAAACAGACATGCTGCAAACAGACCGAGAGAATACACACGCTCCTTAAGTTTGGTAGTAAAAGTAGTGAAATAAACAACTTATAATGTGACATTACACCTCATGGAAGTTGAGTGGCGTAGTCTGGGTTGTTAGGAAGTGAAAACTGCTCAGGCACAGGGGTGCATGTGTCAGTTTGAAGGACTAGTTAATTCATCTTCATAACAAACTGCTTGGTTGATTTGTATACTAGGCTGTGTTGTGACAGGATATATATATATATATATACTGGCAATATATACTGTGTACTACTAGGCTGTATTATGTTGCAACTGGAAGGATGCAGTATACGTATACAGGCTGTGTATGTCTGTGTGCTGTTGCTATAGTGAGTAGTGACAGAGTGACAGAGTAGTGGCTCTTCGTCAGCTCACTTTCTTTCATTTTTAAGTGGCGCAACCACTTCCTAGTAGCTTTGTGTGTGCCTGGCTGGGTGGCTGCCCCTGGCTACCTGTGTCTGAGCACAGGTCACTGTTGTGCAGCCTAACACACACACACACGCACGCACGCACGCACGCACGCACACACACACACACACACACGCACACACACACGCACACACACACGCACACGCACACGCACACGCACACGCACACACACAGTGCTGTTGTCAATTATCTCATGCTGTCAGAATGGCAGCCTCTGGTGGACACTCCCCATTCCCTGCATCCACAATCACACATGTGTTTGCCATCACAGTTTAGGTGTGCCACATATAACCAGCAACTCACCCCACACTCCTCACTCCTCACTCAGTCTCCAGCCTTCACACAGGCAACATGCAGCACCTGCAGATCGCCCTGAGTCTACTCACTACTCCAGCCATACGTACTTAATATATTATTTGTACAACAATGTTGATCGGTTATTGCTCACTTTGCCATAATGTTGAGATAATATGCTGTATTCTGAGTACTTTGCCATTGCTCTAGTTGCTAATGTATTAATTTGTTTGTTTGTAGAAACCATGGTGAACATTGTTGATAAGCTACTTTGGTGTCACAATCTCTCTGACCGGGGATACTTGGGTGGTCAGCTCATACTGTAGCCCACAAACCCAACCAGCATATAATGTAATCAGTACAGTACAGTACCCCATGGGGACCCCCACATGGTAACTTTGTCATTTCTCAACCGCCTGGCCCCCTGGGTGCGTTCCTGGGGGTCTGGATGTTCTGGGGACCCCCACACGGAGTTGCACCACTTACTTCACACAGTGATTTTTACCGTACTAACTTACTTATACTCAAAGCTTATGGTGTCTCTCTCAACCTGCTCCACAGGTACCTGAGCCAGGGTGATGACCTCAGACCCCTAAGCTCAGCTTCTTCTGAGTCCGTTCTCCTGTGACATGCTGTGAATGCTGGACCGTAGAGCCCTAAATCCATGACCACTGCTCTACACCAGAATGCTATGTGCAATACTAAACATCCAAGGCTGAGTGAGAGGAGAATGAGGCTGGTCGGTGCCATTGATACTGGGAGGAATGTACTGGCCAGCTAGCCAGATGTACTGTCTGGAGGATTGGAGATGACTGGAGACATCGCTGGAGGGGCTCATCATGAACTATCCATGGGTTCCAAAGTTTGACCCTGGCATCGTTTACACAACTCACAAAGTCAAGTAGAAGACGGCTCAAGGTAGGAACTTAGGGTTAGGGGTAGGGTTAGTAATGTCAGTGTATTGGGACGTCGGACTAACGCACCCTTAAAACCTAACCTAATCCTATGGGTGAATTTGCCGTTTCGTTTTGGTTGGAGCTATAGAGGTTTTGGGCTTTGACATCACAGCCATCAATTCCAAATGTTGTGTTAATTATGTTGTGGTTGCTGAGGTTCGTTGTTGTGACGGTGTCGCTGTATATGTTCATGACTGGCATGGTGGCAAAGAATGTCTCTATGTAGGCCTTTTCTTTCTTTCTTTCCTTTCTTTCTTTCTTTCTTTACCCCCATACAGTACTCATCTGGCCCACCTGCTGTGAGCCTCCCCTTAGGGCCTCCAAGGCAATTCCTGGCCATAATCGGCATCACGAGCGAGCAAACATGGCCCCCTTTGACGTTTGGTATAGTGAGCTGGCCATGCGCCGCCACACCGCAGCCTCACAGAGCAGCCCGGAATCTAATTCCAGTAATGAAACTCTATATAATGCGCCACAGCCCCTGATATATTGGACAGAACCACCTACAGCCATAGCTACAGCTACAGCACATAGCACGATGAGAGAGAGAGAGAGAGAGAGAGAGAGAGAGAGAGAGCGCGCGCGCGCAATTGCGTTGGGGCCCTTGACTCTGGGGGGACATCCAGGTCCAAAAAAAAAAGAAACACAATTTAAACAGAGAGAGAGAGAGAGAGAGAGAGAGAGAGAGAGAGACTCCAAAGACTAACTCTTGGTCTGATGTAACTTCTCATAGTGAGATGTCAGGCAGACAGCTGGTGTTTCTCGTACATGTACACAAATTGGGAGCAAATCCCATCTTTTTATTAGCAGTGAATGTGCATGTTTCCCTCCCCCTCTCCCTTTTTCCATCTCCTTCTAGTCTTACTCTCAACTGAGAAAATTAAAAGAACGAAAATATAACACGTCAGCGGCACCGTGCTGTCGTACTGCGGCTGCTGTGAGACTTGTACCATCCCACTCCAATCGCCTGCTCCCATCTGCGAATAATTAGAATGATCGACAGTTGGAATGACAAGACGTACTTCAAGCTTTATTAACTTGGCCTCCGTATCACCATATCAGCAAGCAGGTGCATGGGCGGGCAAGAGCAGGAGAGGCGAAAGGGGGCTTGTAGATTGAGGGAGGGAAGGAAATAAGGAAGGAAAATTTGACAAGGAGGGGCAGATATGCAAATAACTAGCCGAGAGGAGACATGGGCAATGAAGGAGGGCAGAGTGTGTGTGTGCGTGCGTACGTGTTTGCATGCGCACGTGTGTGTGGAGAGAGAGAGAGAGAGAGAGAGAGAGAGAGAGAGAGAGAGAGAGAGAGAGAGAGAGAGAGAGAGAGAGAGAGAGTTGAAAGGAAAGACATAAGCTGACACTGCAGTGTGTCTCTCTTCTATCATGGATATGTCAAATTGGACCACATTTCGGGTATCCATGTATCCAGAGACCGCTGAAACTGAATCTGCGACCACACATTTTGTATTCGCATACTAGAGAGAGAGAGAGAGAGAGAGAGAGAGAGAGAGAGAGAGAGAGAGAGAGAGAGAGAAAGAGATTAGAGATTGACAGAGATAAAGCTAGAAATGGTGAAGAGAACAGCAAGGCTGGCTGACTGAGGCGTGCAGGGCCTACTTAGTATTCACGAGCAGTGCCGCATCCCGACACGTATGGCCAATCCTACCCGACTTCTGCCAGAAACCTTGTGATCCTTGATTAATGCTGCGTTGACCCGAGCCAAGCATGGGGTGACTTTAGGACTTTGCAGTGAGGCTGAAAAGTTGCACGGTCGCAGTTTTAGCTACGAGTGTGACAACAGGACAGCTCCCATGCTCTGCAGTATATAGGTAATGTAGGCCAGGTGCCTTCCTGGGAATATGCAGATGGTCTATACGTGCATTAAACGTTTTGTAAACCTGGTGGTTGATGCTATTACCTCTATTCTATTTCAACACAGTGGTTTTCAACCTTTTTCATGTCTAGGCCCATGATGTATTTATGCATTTGAGCCACCATTTTTGATGATATTTAGAATTGTTTGTTATCGTTCACACACAAGTCCATGCTGTTGGCAAACATTGATCAAAATAACAATTCTTCTACATTCTCTAATTGTGTAGACTTCTTGTAAATTAAGTAATTCAGATGTTTAACAAGAATTTAACTCTTGAGAGTGTAAAATGAAACCAAATGGAGAGTGATATGGATGATATGGTACTGGCAGAAACACAGACCGTGGATTTAGCAGAATTATAAAAAATATGTTTTCGGTCCTGTCCGTCTGTCTGTCCATCCGTGTGTCCTTCTGTCTGTGAGTAACTATAATCTTCGGCACGGTTGGACCAATTGGCGTGACGGTTTGCACGCACCCTCCCAGTAGGCCATGGAAGGAATAACCTCTGCCACAATTCTTTCATGTCTGCCTCACGGTGACGCT
>NC_137882.1:20331745-20431745 GCF_963924005.1 Protomyctophum bolini
TCCAAAAATCTTTGAGAGAGAGAGAGAGAGAGAGAGAGAGAGAGAGAGATATTGCTGATTGATTTCTCAAAAGTGATATGGGCAAACCTTTATTGTACAACTCAAGCAGGTTAATTGCATCCTGGAAAGCACACAGGAAAAATAATTCCCTCAGGACATTGGTCTGGAACTCCTCAGTTTGATTTTCATTTCGCTCACCCCGGAGTTGTGGGTGACCAAACATGAATCTTCCACACCAAAGTTCCAGACAGATATCTACGCAGTGATATTGGTCTGGCCATGCCAGGCTAGGTTCATTGATATCTGCATTGCAGGACCTTGTCAATAATGATGTGATTCATATTCCGTGTCTTCCACTCTTCCTCTCAATGAAAGCAGTATGTGTAGACTACAGCGTGCTGCTGTTATCCATAGGTAATGGGGCAAAAAAAAAAGAAAAAGCACATTCCTCTCACTGGCTCTCAGCACTTCCCACTATTAGCTGTTATCTTCAGTGCCTCCCACTGGACATAAAGGTGGCCCAGTAAAGGTACTTGTGTGCGACAGAAATTCAGAGACAGATCCAATGGGACGTGACCTACCGCTGACTACATACTCCAGTTTTACACTTTTAAAGATGAAATCCTTAGACAATCATCCAATTCTATGTTGGTAATGAAGAGGCCATCAAATGTCAAGCGGGCTCTTAACGTGGAGAGATTGTTGCTGTGTCTTCTGACAATGTCAGCAGGAGAGGCGCCACTCGCTCGCTCAGTCCACTTTCCACAAATCATGCTAGTTCAGCAGATAATGGACCGCTAGAAAAAGCTACATCCGCTGCGAGGGAATGGCCGTGCGAATGACATGAAAGCTAATTAAATCAATGCTTTGACAGCACAGCTTTCAACCCTGCTGATTAACTTTGAATATTGTATGGTCTTTTTCATGTATACCAGAGAAGTGCATGGGTGTAGGTGTAGGGGAATGCCTATAGAAACCTTACGGCATCTGGGCTGTTCAGAGATAGCCTCGAATTTAATTGCCTTCTTAAAAGCAAATATAGATAGATATAACGGGATCAAAATGAGTGTTACATTTTCATTGCTAAAGCAGGCGCAGTAAAAAAGAAAAAGGCTTTTAATTTAACAGGTTATGTCACTATGAGTGTTGTTTTTCAACCTATCCCTACAGTAATAAAGGCTAGTGTAGCAGATCTTAAACCACAGAAGCTCATTTAAATATACAGGGGTGGAGGATTGGAACAAAATCCCAAGGGAAATTAAATTTGCCCAGTCTTTGAACATTTTTAAAAATATCTTGAAAAAGTGGCTGATGGGCAAGTTAGTATAGTGCTGTATTTATCTATTTATATCTATTTATTGTCTTTTGTTTATTGATCTATGATGGCCTGTTGTAAATGCCATTAGTATTGTAATGTTAGTACACTACACATGTTCTTCTTATCATATGCTGTAACTATTTATTTATTTGGATCACAATGGAATTAAGTCCTCTGACTTTTTTGTGCAATCCTGATAATTCTGTACTGCTCTTTTATGAATTGTATCATGAATATATCAAATAAATCAAATCAAATCAAATGTACCTTATAAGCGTCTGACAGTGCCTTTGGAACGTCGGTGAGATAATGCATCCGTTTGACAGTTGCCATGCCCAAGGCTCTTCTCCAACAACAACCAGACAAACAAATATAGACCCCGTTGTCTGAAGAAGATCCAGAATGTGAGCCAGCGGTCTATAAACCAGATCATTCAATTCAACTCGAAATCATCTGCCAAATAACGGCATTTAGATTAGATCATGTGAAACAGAGATGTCACGAGACTCGCAGAGAAAGGCAGCATGAATGGAATCAAAACAAGATAATAGCTTTTAGTCAGGCATGGCTCTGATACTGACGGTAACCGTGGTAAATAATGCCTCATTTAATAACTTAATGGGTATACTTTTTACTCAAAACTGTTAACCACATTAACTCCTGTCTGTGTCCATATTTTGGAGACATTTTGTACATAAGAAAAATAGCAATTGGTAATTACCTGAAATAAGCATACATGTCATGAGCATACATGCTATGCTATTTGTGTTGCTTGTATCTCTGTATGCTTGATTTTATGATCTTGTACAGAACTTTGGTTGACCTTTTGGTCTTCGTAAATGTTTATAGAAATAAAGTTTGATTTGATTTGATGAGCAAGAGAGTGAGAGGACGAAGGTAAATTGAAATGAACTTCATCTACAGTACTGCACACAACAATAGGACTTGGGCTGTGTGCATCTTAGCTTCTAAAAGCATTAGTCATTTTCAACTCAATGGCCATTATGTGCAATCAGCAGCGGAAGTTCACATCGAGTTCAATGAAAAAGCTATTAGCAGGGGTGGAAAGTACCTTTACTCAATGTTCCAATACTTCATTATGTATTCCTATAAGTCCATCACAAGAGGCATAATGTACTTTTTACTTCACTACGATTATTTGACAGCTTAGTTACTACAGTTATAATTTAGATGAATACAAAACATACATTGACTTAGGTTATCTGAGCTCAATGGTGGAAAGTAAATAAGTGCATTTACTAGGTACTTAAAACTTTACCGGAGTATTTTAAATTTTCAATACTTTTACTTCTACTCAGAGACAAACATTGTACTTTTTATATCACTACAATTATTAGAAAACTTAGTTAGTTACTTTGTATATCCTATTGTGAGATTATTATTACAAAACATACATTATAACCACGTCAGCCCTATTTAAACTTTAGCTATTTGAACAAAGTTGATCTACAAGCTTGCTTCAAACATGCAAATCTCCTATTTTCCAAATATTAGTTTTAATACATTTGAATATATTTACGTTTGGTAGTTTGTATTATGATGCCAGTACTTTTGTACTTTTACTCAAATTCAGTTTATTGCCAGACTTTTACTTGTAAGGGATTGCAATATTGATACTTTTACTTGAGTACAACATGTGAGTACTTCTTCCACCACTGAGGTTAAGCTACCCAGCAGCACATAATAAAAACCTGTTCCACATTTACCAGCGATGAACACATTCATGCATTAATTTACATTAATGTGATTTGGAAAAAGGACGATTCTGCATAATGAACACTTTTATGTTGGGTACTGTGAGTATCTTTAATTTTGATGCCAATGAGTGTAGGACTTCTACATGTTGTGGTTTTCAAAAATAAATCTCAGGTATTTGCTCCATCACATCTACAAGTGAGGCAAAGACGAGGTCACAACGGGGTTAGTTTTCAGTCTGCCATCGTGTGCGTGTGCGTGCATCTGTGTGCAGCATGTGTGTGGTGTTCATTTGTTCAAAGACGGAGGAGACCAGCCGCCAACCACCAATGCCTGTCACAATGGCATTGAAAGAACCCGCTCCGAGAGAGCTTGCTTTAATTAACAGACACGAGAGTCAACAGTAGCCTGCATTGTTCACCGCTTCTCCCCGCAATCTATCGCACTCTCTTTCACGCACGCACGCAGCAACGCACGCACGCACACGCACGTGCACGCACACACACACACACACACACACACACACACACACACACAGCTTTTGTGAGCAGAACAAATTACGTCTAAGCGCCAGGGTTACAGTCAAACTTTTCTATTCGAGCGAATCTGAGATCCCCTTTTTCAGGGCGAGCACAAAAGGCTGCCGCCGCCAGTGGGCTGCGGCGGATGTCTGCGGCAGAGTGAATTGGCAGTTTTAACGGTTTTGAAGGGGAAGGTGTTTGGCTTATAAGGTGGTGGATTTGAAAGGGCCTGGGGAAAGTTGAGTCTAAACAATAAGTTCCTTTCCACAGTCCGTCACGTTTCTAAGCTGCTCCAGTGGAGTTGCACAGTGGTCAGTTGTACAATGATAAGCATGGCTGTTTCGTGTAACTGCTCCCTCAGGTCACTGCTGTAATAATAACCACATGAACCTAGCTCTGGTCCATAGCGCTAGGAGTTAAATGTGACTGTGAGTGTATTTTCGGAAGAGTATAGAGAATAGCTATTCAACCTCATTCAGTGCCACCAGGTCCTCCTGCATTTGATCATCAATTTATTCCATTAGATTAGACCATAGACCATTGTATGGTTGTATCCAGGAAGAAAACATTCTCTGAGGTAAACGAGTTAGTGTACATTCCCCATAATACAGTAGATGAGGCATCATGGCGGTGGCGCCCCTCGTGCAGGCGACCGTTTCGACTATGGCATTAAAAGAACTACGCGTCAGTATGACTATGTCAAAGTTTTCATACTATAGACCAGTGCTTTTCAAGCCACTGGTAAAAAAGTATTTCTGAACTGTCCACAGCGACAGAGACACAGAGCAAGTATAGACAGAAAGCGTACCATCTCGTATTGTAAGAAAACACGGTTGAAAAGAGATTAGTGCTCCTTTAACTAACTTTAGAGCTTCACCACTCACTGACACAATTGGGAGAACAAATCACAAAATCACCCCATAAAACATAAAATGCCTGCACAATGCACATTGCTGGTGGCTAATGGTTCAGTATTGAGCGTGTCAGGAAAGCAGAATGAGGAAATGGGACACCAGGACTCAGTCAGTCACCAACAACAAAACATATATTTAATCACATGCACTCTAGCGTTCCGATTCTACGGCGAATATTCAGAGAAAACATGGGTGTGACGTGTTGTGTGCTTGTAGATCTTTTTATTGAAGAGATTTGATGTAGAGGGGAGAACAAATTCACAGGTTTCTGGAACGGAGCAGCAAGGTGATTTTGTGGTTAGACAGTAAGTCTAACCTGGATAAGTCACTTTGGATAAGGTCATTTCCCAAATGCCTAAAATGCAGCTTAATGTAACCAGTTTTGAATTTAATTACAGTAGGCCTATTTCCACTGGGATGTAGCCAGCAAGCACTCTGGCAAACCTCACCTCAGATCTAACTGTGTGCCTCCATAATAGGTTTAAAGGAGACAGCATGCATACAGTAAGACTATGGTCATACTACACAAACTCACCTTCAATCACAGAACTATACAAAAGTGGTGAATATGAGTATAGGGTTATAACACTTTTTCCTTTTTGGAGATGGAGTACTTTAATCTCTCTCTCTCTCTCTCTCTCTCTCTCTCTCTCTCTCTCTCTCTCTCTCTCTCTCTCTGTCTCTCTCTGTCTCTGTCTCTGTCTCTGTCTCTGTCTCTCTCTCTCTCCTCATCCACCTCATCACGTGCTAAGCAAACTCAAACCAGACACTTGCATTTGAGGCCATAGCCTTTGATTGTATATGTTATAATTAAGGGATTATTAACGGCCACAGATTTAATCACAAAAATGTGTTCAGAACTAGGTGCGGGAGACTTGTCCCCATCCCATCTCTAAAGCATAAATGGTATTTGAGCCACGAGCAGTCATGTGGGGCCTCAGGGTTCCACACAACTGCGTGCTGTGTTCACTAAAACCATCCTGTGATCTTCAATGGCTGAACATGGAACCGGTTGAACTTTGTGAACAGTTCTTCTCAGATGCGTTTTAGAGATCACATGCTCGATAGCACAGTTACGTGAAGCTCAGTCAGCTGAACAATATATTTAGAAGCCGTGGATTAACCAACACTGCTTGTCCTGATATATTGTTATACGTATCGTGTGTATAAAAAGCCAACAGGCCAGAGATTAGACAAGCTGCCTTTTGACATGAAGGTTACTTCTTGTTTGTAGCCCAGGCCAGCTGGAAATGGTCTACCCTCCTTTTTTGAGAAAAACACTTAAACCTCAGTTTCCCCAGTTGAGCTGCTCAGTGGGCCATAGACAAAGCCTGTGATTGAACTGGAAAGATCACAGTGGTGAACAACGGAAGAACTGTGGTTCTACAAGACAGCTACACCAGTGATAAACAGTGGCAGACTGTGTGGTTGCACTGGACAGTTTCCAGCCCTGAAAGAGTGCAATCGCATTGAGCACGTAGTTAGTGATTTGCTGTGTGTGTGTGTGTGCTCTCTGAGCTTTTGTGGCTTAAATTATCTTCTAAAAAACCCAACAACAACAAAAGCACAAGTCTTGTCATAATTGCCTTGTGGATATACTCAAAGGAAATGTCGTACTTGTTTACTTTTGACAGTTCTCCGTCTCTTTTAATGGTGATTGCAGTTGTTCCTTGCCCCTGTTGAAGTGACTGCACTCTCTCGGCTGTCAATTGGAAGGATAGGTGGAGTATATGTGAGTGCCACTTGGATGAACAGAGTAAAAAAAGAAAAGAAACAACGCCTCCTCACATCAATAAAGGAGAAGTGGGCAAAGTGAATGGGGGTGTGAGGCTGCAGGACCACCAACAGAGTTATCTCCTATTATCACATTGATTTTTCTGATCTCCACCCCCCTCTGTCTCTCTCACTCTCTCATTCTGACTCTCTGCCTGTCTCTCCTCTCCTATTTAATCTTCCCAGTGATGGAAGAAGTGTACTCACATGTTTTTTCTTAAGTAAAAGTATCAATACCCTATTGTAGAAATAGTCAAGTACAAGTTTGGTATTCAAAATGGACTTAAAACAGTGCCAGAAGTAAAAGTACTCATTGTGCAGCAGGCCCCACTTCACACGTTTTCAAATTCATGAAATGTATAAAACATTCAATGCAAGCTCACAACCGGCCGAATTTGGCGAAATGTAGTTTCTGAATTGGTTAATGTATGTTTTGTAATGAACTTACTAGTACGTTTTTAAATAATTGTAGTGGAGTAAAAAGTCCAATATTTGTTTCGTATAAATGTAGTGGAAGATGTAGTGGAAGATGTAACTGTATACATTTACTTCTTTATTTTCTTCTTATTCTTCTTATTTACTTCTTCATTTACACGCACGCATGCACGCACGCACGCACGCACTCACACTGGTGACTGAGTTCAACTTCTTGGAAGATATAGTGGATGAAGTAAATGTATAGATATAACGACCACTGAGTTCACCTTCTCTCCCTCTCTCTCTCTCTCTCTCTCTCTCTCTCTCTCTCTCTCAAAAGGCTGAGATTGGCTCAGGGTTTTAAATGCTCTGTGATTGTCTGCTGAGACAACCCTGAGGGCTAGGTATGGCACCTGAGACCAGAACGGTTGCCATAGCAACACCCATCTGGGCCATTACCTCGTCAGCACACTATAACGCTGAGGAGGGTGTGCAGCGACACAGTAAATGAGAGAGAGAGAGAGAGAGAGAGAGAAAGAGAGAGCGAGAGAGAGAGACAGAGATTGGTTATATCTCAATTGGTGTAGCCCCCCCCCCCCCCCCCCCCCCCACACACACACACACACACACACACACACACAATCTGGCGAGTAGCCTTTAGTGGTGCTACAAAAGTTCAAAGACTCTCCCCATCTACTACATAGATGTGATATCCTCAACCCACCAACACCTTGTGTTGTGAGGCGCTGTGACAGCTGTGACTGCACAGCTTGCAGATCTGCTATTTTCACAATGTTTGCCTCTTCCTTAAATTATTTGACTATTTGGCCAATGTATGACCAGTTTCTACAGTATGCTGTAGTTTGTTATTTACTTTTGATGCAGTAATGGTGTTGAGGTATTATGACTGTCATATGGGGACCTCCACAAAATCACCCCCCTGGGTGTCCCAACCCACAGGTTGAGAATCACTGTTGAGAACCACCAATTTGGAAGAGCACCCCAGCAGCTGACTTTACCATCCAATCAGCTTCGGACAAACACCCAACAGGTCCCTGGCACCAACCTACAGTATAGTCAACCCTTAATCGATTCAGGGCCAGACAAGGCCCCTGCTTGGCTATTTCCCACAAATGGGGCAGTAGCACAAGCCCACTGTGTGCTTGTGGAGAGGAAGAAAGCATAGACATATAGAAAGCTATTAGTGATCGACCGATATGGTTTTTGGCCGATATTTCCGATTACCGATTAGTGGAGAATCAAAAAGCCCGATAGCCGATATTATGACCGATATTAATTTAAGTAAAAAAAAATGTTTTACAGTAACATAAAGTCTAACACAATAATTCCTTTAAATGCATTGGAGAACATTTATTGCTTATAAAAAGTTAGTGCAAGAAGCACCAACATCGTTTTCAGTAACAACCCCCCCCCCCCATCAAATGCAGCTTTAATTTAATTAAAGTGCAAACATGTACTGTAGCAGAATATGGAACATAGTGCTGTATGAAGTGCAGGCATGCAGGCTTAAAACATTTATTTAAAAAAAAATCAGGGGAAAAAAAATCAGTTTATTTATCCAAATTGGTGATCTACAAGCCCACAGAACATTGCAGCATGACATGTTGAGAGCTTGTAGATCTGCTGCCCAAACCCCCCAAAGCCATGTGACCTTGTTGTTTTTACTCCACCACTGAAATTTGCCACTTTCAAGATCATAATTTTATAGCAATACAAGACAATAGCCTTGTATGTCTCAAAACACTGGCCTACCGTTAAATTATTGTCAACTAAATAAATATGAATTAGAAATTAAGACAAATATTGACAATGCTACTGATTGGTTCATTCTTCATTGGCTTGCAGTTAGTTATTGCACATAGCCAAAATGCAATAATAATAATAATAGGCTGGTCAGGATGGGGGGGGAAAGTTGTCCTTTTAGAAAACATTCAGTTGGCTCGCATGCATGCACGCACGCACGCACGCACGCACACACACACACACACACACACACACACACACACACACACACGCACGCACGCACACAGCATGTGGGCACCCACCCACGCGCGCGCGCGCACGCACACACACACACACACACACACACACACACACACACACACACACACACAATCAAAGAACCGTTTACAGCTGTAAGTTTGCAGCGTTAGCATAGGAGCTAGCGTTGGCTAATGTAGGTCTACCACTGTGACTGTTACACCTTCTGTCCCTCTCAGTGTGGATTTTATTTTTGTTAATGCAAGATGAAAACAGCAATGCTTATGGTTAGTATTACTCCTTCTAGCCCTGGTCCTCTCTCTTTTTACTCCGTGTGTGTGGAACTGGGAGGGAGGAAGGAGCAGGTAGAGCGTGCTGTGCTCTGTGTGTGTCTGTTTGTTTGTTTGTTTGTTTGTTTGTTTGTGTGTCTACTCCTCCTCGGTGTTACAGACACGCAGCTAAGCTATATACATCTCCTTACAACCGTACTCTACCGGATTTTCAATGAGAGTGGAGTGGTTGTTGTACTTTTTTGCGCATTTATGACAAAATATAATAATCGGCCGTTTTTTTCGATTATTAACTTTTACCACCGATACCGATATTAATAAAAAACATGAATATTGATCACTAAAAGGTATGCACCTCCTTCAGCTCTGGGGCGTCTGTAGCCCCACAAGCAGAACCCAATTGTAGTAAAGTTTCTGACATGTTTAAGACTTTACCCATACATTGACACGAAACAAGACAGGAACGCCCCAAAACGTCACATCCGGGACATTTACCCTGGCAGAATTTTCTATGGCTGCCAATGCAACTTTTTCCAATCCTTAATAACATACGGACAAACATCTATGCCGATAATATCTAACTTGCGGAGGTAGCGTGCCTTGTCCACGGGCAACAGATCTTTCAACGTATGTCATTGCAAATAAGTTTGATAATCGCTACTCTGCGCAATATTGTTTTGGAAATGCCGCAAATTGCATTGCAGTGAACGAGAGCAAATCACAGTTTACCCGGGGGGTGGTGACTCCGCCCTGAATACGCGTTTTCGTGTCAATGTATTGGGTCCTGGTTCACCGCTGGGCTGCCACCAGGTATGCACACATAAATACAATGTAAACACGTAAGGAGAAAAGATTCTGCGCGGTTTTACGATGTTTTTTCCTGTGCTGGCTTCCGAATGTGCGAACTATAAGTACCTATACATACCTCTGAGAATATCTCCTGTGTCGCGGAAGCCGTTAAGTATTTTTAATCTATGTTTGATTAAAAATGTCGCTTCTTCCTACCTTGTTTATTGACACCTCATTGTACCGCCTATCTGGCTAGCTAGTGGCGCTATAGCTATGATGGAGCAGATCAGAGGCAGGGACGTAGCCCGCAAAGCCAACCGCACATCGGGAGGCGGTACAATAAAACGGTAAATAAACAAGAAGAATCAAAGCGACATTTTTAATCAAACATGGATTAAAAATACCTAACGGCTTCCGCGACACAGGAGATATTCTCAGAGGTATGTATAGGTACTTATAGTTCGCACATTCAGAAGCCATCACAAAAAAGAAAATAGTCAGAGTCCGCCGATCGACTAAATGCCGAGTTTGTTTATGTCCGCGTTCCAACAATCGCATTAGAAAATGTTGTACTGTCCAGGAACCCTACGCAAAGCTAAGTCCAATCATAAAAGCTTTTGGAGGGTTCCGAGAGGGGCTAGGTCGTCTGTATCTCGAGGAGGCAAGCTTCTGTGACGCACGCAAAAGCTTGCCAATAAAGCTCATTTGGATTGGATTGAAAATTCCTGGAAAATATGCGCTGTGTTTGGCCAGTAGTCACTGAGTCTGAGTGGCAGTGACACAGCGTGCCTTCCACACTTCCACTTGACTTGCGCCTTACAGTGCGATACAGGTCGCTCCAATGAACTGCAGCGGTCAATGCGGCATCTAGGTTTTGCCAAGCGTTGTGTGTTTGCGTGAATAATAGCGATGATTGATTGATTGGCTGGTCCACCCATAGCAATGACTTGATTGACTGGGCAAAGTAGATATTGAGGATAAAATGTTAGGACAGAAAAGTGAAGACGGAAAAGTGAGGACGCAAATTGTGATTGGCCAGAATGAGATAATGTATGACGATGTAGGTCAGGATGATAAGAGCGCCTCACTTCACACGGGTGTGATTTTTTAAATCTATGAAGCAAACAATGCGGCACATCATCCAAGTTTGCCCTCTCCAAAGACTGAAAGGAGGACAATTAGTGGATCTCCATACAGCAGATCAGGAGGTAATCGCTTGGCTTATAGGGACTTTGCATTCGCCAAATAAATGAATATGACACGCACACACACACACACGTACACACGCACGCACGCAGGCAGGCAGGCACGCATACACACACGCATACACGCACGCATCTCGAAATGTCAGCGATACCCTCGATAGACAAAGCACACATGCATAATTACACCTCTAAGGTATGGGGGGTTCAACGGTCCGCAGGGATTTTTATTGGAACTCTGAAAGTGAACGATGATGAGGGACGAGCCACGAGGGTATTTATAGTGAAGGAAAACTCATAAGAAAAAACACACAAACGCATTGATTGCTTTAAATACCTTCGTTGTCTTTCAGGGTGAAGTTGGGATTAAGTGGCAGCTGGCTCGGCAGGGCGAAAGAGAACCGCTGTCCGTTGGCGAAGTCGTCCTTGTCCACTGCCGTGATCGTCCGGATCACCTGTTTTGAGAAAATGAAGAGAGCACGTGAGCCAGCATCCAATATTTAGGTAAAGGTAAAACACCCGCCGCATCTTTCACATAGCCCCGCATTGAATCACTTCACGCTCACATCCAATATGCACGCACACACACACACACACACACACACACACACACACACACACACACACACACACAGCTCTCTGATACATGTGCAATGATTAGTTCATCAGAGGGTATGCGAGTGACACATCATCATCATACTGTTATGCAGGAACGCCTACTGAGTGGCAAAAAACGACTTTCTGTCCTTGATAGCCCATTCATACAGAAAGGTCCTATTTGATTGCATTAAACCACGTTAAACAATGTTAAACTGACTTTGCCTCTCACTTTGCCACTCGATTTGACACTCACTTTATACATGCGCATACCCTCTATTGGTTCGCCATTTTCATCTGGCCGAGGAAGAAAAGTCATTCAGCTCTGCCCGGGAGGTTGCCAAATTTGTGGCAGCATTGCATCCAAAAAATGTAGGGGCTGTTGAGATGTTTGTTGAACTTTTGTGCCTCCCTGTGTTCAGCGTCCTTGTCAGGAAAATCCTTCTCCAGCCGAGTTCACATCTTAAAACTTGACAACATGAGCCAGAAGAGATTGACACAGCTCAGTAACATCCTGGACAGATTGGTTATAGCCCACCATGTGAGATGTTTCATTAGCAACACATCGGCAACTATAAGTGCCCAGTAATTCCGGGTTTTGATGCCTTTTTAAAGGTCCAGTGCAATGCCATTTTCGGTCATTTTATTTTGAGGTTTAGGACTGAAATGGCCTCGCAACCAATCCGAATTCCGAAGGTTCCATCCACCAGGCTATGGCCAGGTGGGATCCCACTCACGTGGTGCCCAGTGTCATTGTTTGAAGCCTGCAGGAACACACTGGCCATGGGAGAGAGACGGCCACTGTGCAGAATGTTTGTTACCAAGTTGCTTATTTCTAACCTAAAATATTTTCAGATACATATTTTAGTGTGCTGATTAAGTTTACAATGAGTAATACACCATCTGGACGTCATCTTGAATGATATTCAAAACGTAGTTGTTCTGTAAAATAAACTGTGTTTGGAGGAACGTGCAGCTGTATGGGGGTTGGTTGCAACCTGGTCACAGGTGAATGAATTAATCAAGATTAATTTCTCTATGTCTATGTCATCACACAGCACATTTTTGTTCACATGCAGTAATTAAGATTGGCTTTTTAGGGACTTTTGATATACAAATGGGCTACACATTTAATATTTTAGCAGTATTGTGTGACCACAGATACATGGGCATCTAAAAGTGTGAAAAACAATGTGCGATTGTCTATGCAGGACATGTGATAGTGAATCAATTAGCATTTTGACTAGTAACACTGCTGCTGTGCAGTTAGTGTTTTGGTTTTGGTTGTTCAGGCTAACGTCGAGGGATTGGTGTTGTGCTACTGTGCTGCTAGTGTTTTGCTTGTTAGTGTATAATTTATTCTGCACCTGGCTTTGTTGTGAACGCTGCACCTACTGTACACCGCACACACAAAATATTATCATACATTGGGACCATGGGAGTCTAGCACATTTTGAACACTCATAAAGTAGAGCCATACCTGCGGTGCCACAAGTTATGATAATTACCCATTGAAAGCCTTACCCGCGGCGCCACCTGTAATAAGCTTTATATCAAAATCGACCGGCTGAAGCTAAACACACACCTCTAGTGCTGCCCAGGTTGCTAGGCAACCTGTCCCTCCCAGCACAAGGCGGAATGCATGCGAATGCCATAGCAATCCACTTACTGTGATTTCTTTCCTGCCTGTTTTCTCTGAAAAATACTCCAAAGTCCTTCTTTTCGTCAAATCCGTCCGGCGTCTTCACATATTGTACCGTTACTATAAAACGCTGCACCCATTATAACGATGCACCCATCATCAAACAGTGACGCGCACTTATGGTAACATCATTCTTACACCTTTTTATTTATTTTTCCGTGGAACTATAGAGCACAGGCGGGTTGAGCTTCTAGTCCATATTATGCCAGTCGCGCTTTGCAAGTGCAAACAGGCTTAATGCTTAAGACTCGCCAGCATATTTTACACATTGGAGGAGTGTTCATATGTTAATTAAGGGCGCAATGCAGTATCTGCTATTATGCCACTTGACTTAAAAAGATGTGGGTCAGACCACATCTTATAAGTGCAAAAATAAATGTTTGTTTTGATACAAGAGCCAAGTGTTGTCGAAACGAGAAATGGAGCGCTTCAGCTGCGCTTTTCCTGGCTTAAAAAAGCAATAAAGCGTTTAACTACAGGATCATGCAGGGGTGTCGCTTACTTATGTAGTATTTGGGACGGACGAGTGGTAAATATACAAGCTACACCGGCACCGCATCATGTTCTGAGAATACAGAGAATAAACCAACTGGCTCAATATGTTCCAAACACCGCAGTTTGAATCGGCCATAGATCGGTCATTTCTTAAACTTTTTTTTAAATGAATCCCAAAATTACCGGTCAGCCGATGTTAGTCACATTACACACAAAGAACAGAGACGTGAGAAGTGTGAAAATAATCAGACAAGTTGTTTGGTCTTGTGGCCATAAGGACCCTGTTGTTGTTGCCAGTCTAAGTGCCCTTATTATACTGTATTTATGCATGTACTGTATTTGTTTGGTTCCCACAGCACTAACTTGCTGGCTGGCAGCTCTTGGTGTCTTTGGCAGTGTCCTGCTAGTCCCATGGTATTCCATCATACAGATTATTGTTGGTAACGAGTACTCTTGCTGATGTTAAATACTGCATGCAACATTCTGGCACCCATCTAGAGACTACAGGGTTGTCTTCAGGGTCCAGAAAAACATTCACTGCCGTAGAACAGACTACCGTTGCATAGAAGAAGCTGAGTTTGATTTGGCGGGGGAGGTTGTTGGAGTTCCATACGCTGGCTATGCCGTTCCAGGGCAGCCTCCATGAGTGAGACATAGAAATTATATGAAAGCACTGACAGACTGAAGCTATAAATATGTCAGCAGATGTCAGCTCTTTTCTCCCCACTAACAGCTCTTCACATGTTTGGCGGCCTGCCAATCATTCTTTTCACAAACATACACACGTGGCGTCCCTATTTTGGGTGTTTTCACAATAAAAAATAAATTATAAATAAATGAATAAATAAAGGTACGAATAAATGAATACATAAATAAATAGGACGGTCATTTTAAAGGAGTGAAGATTAATCAGCTCTCTCCTTTTGGAATGTTCTTGATGTTTGACTCTAGTGCAAACAACAGTTCACTGCATAATGCATGTGGCCACGGCAGCTGCTTGGAGATGATACTCAGCTCTCAGCACCTGCGTGTGTGTGTGTGTGTGTGTGTGTGTGTGTGTGTGTGTGTGTGTGCACACTGGTTTATATGTGCGTCTGGGGAGAGATGTGGGGTTAACAGAATGAGCAAATGCATGAGAGAGAGAGAGAGAGAGAGAGAGAGAGAGATGGGGGCTGCATTACAGTTGTTTTGCATGGTCATAATGAGACACTCACCTGCCCGGGCTTTGAACTCTCACACACAATGACCTCTTCGTCTGTGGCTATTTCTGGCGGGTTGTCATTCACGTCCAGCACCTGAACAGTGACAGGAACGTGATTGATGAGGCTGGGGTTCTCTGCGATGAAAGGAAGTGAGATGGGAAGAGAGAAGAAAATAACAGAATTCATGTATGATTAATAAGCCGTGCCGAGTAGCCATCTGCATAGCACAACATTTCCCAAACAAGCGGTCGAGTCCCAAAAGCGGTTCGCAGGATGTTCTGACGCAGGGTCACTGGCAGAGAGCAATTTTAGTCGAAGAATATTGTGCTATTAAATACATGTGCTCCTCATGATAACGTGAATAGGATGGACATTCCACTGTTTGCCGTGGTCAGTCGAACAATACGGAAGCTAGCACTTAAGCTAGAAATGGTTAGGCCTATCTCTGAAGTTTAATTCAACCGGGCATGTGGTCCTCCTGACTCCACAGGTAGTGTCAAACGTGAGGCCCCACAGCGGGACCCCAGTTGAGCACCACTGCTCTAAACCAGTCCTAACCTACAGACAGGTCTCGGTGGGTGCTCGATCTGCTCATGTAATATTTAAAGTATAGGACATGTCAAGAGCTCCTGGCTGGGACTGCCTAGTGCCCTTCTCGCTTGGGATAATATATTCCTTGACAGGCAGTGGGGTCAGGTAGGGTTGCGGGAGGTGATCTTGTGCAGTGTACCGCATATGTGAGCAGGCTTTTTGTGGCAGCCTATTTGTTTTTTGGTTGCAGTACTCTACTTGTTGTTAAGATGGATTATTTGCCCCGGCTCTGCATTCGCATGAGCAATTCGTTGGCATGCCATGCTGAGGGATGAAGCTAGTAAAACTAGTGTGTGAGCGCACGTTTACACAAATAGGTGTGAATGTGTCTATATCCTCTGGCCGCCCACATGCACACTACCACAGGAGGCTATTGTGTTTCATGTGATTGATAGTGAAAGTAAAACATTTACATTTAGCCTTTCAGGCATTTAGCTGCCATGCTTGTCCACAGAGTTACAGAGGGCAGTGAAGACTAAGCACTAAGGAACTGGGTAAAGAAATGAGAGGGCTGAGAGGTGTTCTGAAAGTGGTCAACTGGTTTATAGATCATAGCCTACTGTTTAACAAATATTTCATAATCAGACCCTACATAGCACCATGACTAAATAAATTAAGAATACTTCTCCTCACTTATTTGTGAAGGTTATCTTATTGTAATTCTGAACAATAGTCAACCCAGAGAGTGGCTCAACATTCCAGCCAGGATTTCTTACAAGGACAAGCAGACAAATGATTCAAGGTTCACAGCTACACTTTGTAATTCAGAAAATCAACCTATATAGAGTCAGTATGAATGTGCAATAATATCCTTGAATACTAAGGAGAGGTGAAGCGATAAAGAAACATTAGCATGCAGCACCTCTGACTGTTGGGAAATGATTTGCCTTACAAATTGGCTCAAGTTACCTGATAGGAATTGTTGAAGCTATTGGGGCCTGAATTGATTTAATTCATTTTCAAAGTAAGCAAAGGACATTGAAACAATAGGGACTCATTTGGTTTGGTAGTTGATTATGAAAATAAATGAATACATACATAAAATATGTATGCTAACTGACATGAACTCTGTCTAATCAATATGCAAATGGTGGACTTCATCCTTGTTTTCTTGTGCATGCTAATTGTTAATTCCACCATTTAATAGTGTGAACAGTGCTCAAATTAAATATTAATTACAGACAATCATCATGCCCTTATACGGTAGGATAATATGAAATTCTGAAATATGATTTTGATACACGTGTTGTGTGTATAATGTTAAAATATAACAACATACTAATTAATTGAATGAATTATTGGATTAGTATTTTTCATACAGACGAAACAGTGCATAACACGCAGTGCACAGATTGAGACGTAAATGTGCAGGCACACGCCTAAGAATCATGAGAATCTCTTGTGCAATGGTGAATTTATTTATTTATAACAAAAGCACATTGGCAAGGTCTAACAACTTAAAGAATCCATACCATATATATATATATATATATATATATATATATATATATATATATATATATATATATACACTGCCACAAGCCGATGTATAGCACTTCTACATCGCAAGTTCAAAGTCCACCCAGTTTTCTCTCACGGTAAAGAGGAGAGCATTGCAAACTGTGAGAGATTCTCTTAGACGTGTGCATGCCTCCTAAAAGAGAGTTCAATCTGTGCACTTCTTCTAATGTCTCTAGTCTAAATGAAAAATACTAATCCAATTTCAGAATTACATACTACTACCTATTCCGCTCTATACGCTCGTGTGTGTTTGTGTGTGTGTTAGGTTGCGCACAGGTGGTGAAAAACAACCATGCTGTGTTCATGCTCATACCTACCCAGCCAGCCAGCCAGGCACCCACCCATACACATAAGTCTGTAAGGGAGTGGTTTGCACCACTCAAAAAAAGCCATTCCTCTCCGCCCCCGATCTAGAAACCATCATTCATGCCCTCTTAATGGACTAGCCCCTGCCTACATCACATACAGTACCTTGTATTTTTAAATGTGCATTATTGCGAACGCAGTGATTGCGAACGCAATGAGCACTTACTATGAGACCTAGCAGATCATGTCTGTCTGTCTGTCTGTGTGTCTGTCTGTCCCGCTTTTGTGCCCATATATGGAGCTGAGTGATTTGGTTGTGATTGATGCAAGTGTCTGTCCCGCTGTTACGTCACCATGACTCAGCCATAACCATATAAGGAGTCCCCAAAGCAGCTATACGTCCAAAACCCAAATATGTACGAGCTGCGTTCGCTTCCCGCGTTTGCGCGTCTTACTCAGGGATTTGATTTTATTACTGTAAAAACTAAAAAGGCATAATGATGTCATTTGAACACTGTCCAATTAAATTGAAACTAGGACATCAACCTATAAGTGCGCTTGCCGCCTTCCTCACTTGAGATATATTTTCCTTGACAGGCACTAGGGGTGCAGATAGGGTGCGTGTGTGCGTGCGTGCGTTGCATGTGCAGGTTTGTGTTATGATGGTTGAACAGGCAAAAATAATTGTATGGTTCCAAGTTGATGCTTGAGATACCATTCAAAAGATTGTTCACTCATAACTTCCAGACGCTTTGAACTTTGAAATGCTTCATATTGTCTTGTTGTTGTTGTTGTTGTTGTTGTTGTTTCACAATTCTTCTAAAACAGCAGATCTACAAGCTCTTTGTAAAGTTTTGGTAAAAGTAGCTTATGTTTTGATGCGGATACATTTTGTACTTTTACTTGTAACAGAGAATATCTTTGCAGTATTGGTACTTAAAGATGTCGTGCCGGTGCCAAGATTTTTTTCCACCCTAAAGCTGATCATCAGGTATTATTATTTATTATACAAGGAGGAAGAGGTTTTTCAAAAACGTGTACAGTATTTGTTAAAATGTCATTTTTATGTGGACACGCCGACCAGTTCATTAAGTATGCCTGGTTTGTCTGGTGGGTGGTGATCCACCTGAACTGAAGCCGCACCCACCGCTGTTGTTGTATGATAAAGGCCCTAAATACTAAGGAAAGACATAATTGCACATACTGTACCAAGGGGTCTAAGTACTGACACCTCATAAACCCATGAAAAACTGGAAAGAATACAAAAATCACGGCACTCCATCTTTAAGTAAAACATGTGACTATTTCTTCACTGCTGTCATTCCATCGATCCTTGTCAAACAACAACACCGCTTTAACAGTAGCAGCATTCCATGCAACCAGCGAAGTGATCAGTCTGTCGGGAACACAAAACACGTGTGGCAACATGCCACTAAATGCCGTCTGACTTCAAACACAAGCCTTTAATTCATGTCAACATTACGAGCTCATGAATGCCTGCTGCCTCGGCATGAAGTTAGTAGAAACAGCAACGCACGCTGCCTCCACTTATAGGACGTCCGTGTATGCCAAAACAATTAGCAAATCATTATTTTGACTAAAAGGGAAGGGGAAAGGCTAATGGTTTGATAACATCAGTCCACAACGAGGGAAATATATTTTATATTTTAATTAACCCTATACAACCCAGCCTTATCACTTAAGTGATAAGGCTTATGAAGTTATGGAGGGAGAAAAATACATTTCAACCCATCTGATGGATGGATGGATGGATGGATGGATGAAGGAATTACATCATCTCAGTCCATGAGCAATATAATGGATTTTGTAATGTCAAACAAATGCTGTGGTAATGAAAGAAGTGTACATTGGTAGGCATGTAATGATATATTGTAAATTGATTCAAATGGATTCAAACTGGTAATGATAAATTGTGCAGCATCCTCTGCAAACAGAGGATGCTTAAAAAAGTGAAGAAAATATAGGATCTACTGTATTGAAAAGAGTATATAGGAGAAGACAATTAAAAGAGAAAGAAAATACTGGATTTGTGTAAGAGAAACTATACTTCTGTCTTTTTTTGTCTTTGTCTTTCGTGAAAGAAATCGTGAAAAATCTGATTGTGAACCTAGTAGGCCTATCGTGATTCGAATCGTGAATTGAGTGAATTGTTATATGTCTACATCGGCCACTTGAAAATAGTTGATCTACAAGCTCACAACGCATGCACAATGCAGTGAATTATGAGCTTGTAGATCTGCTATTTTCAAAAGAATAATGAAAGAATGTAAGCATTTGTAATATCTTTTGAAACATTTTAACAACACAAAATTATTTCAGATGGGGGTCCATGTCCAAATCAATATAAATAATGTGGGTCCTTGACATGGAGATGTTTGAGAGCTACTGGCCTGATGCTGCTTTCAGACTCACTCTTCTGCTGGTAAATACATAAAGCTCTGTAACAAACAAAGGCTTATTGATACCGCTATGTGTTGTTCAACAGAGAAACTCTCTACAAATTGTTTGTTAACCACACACACTAGACGTATAAAAACCTTTTAAAACTCAAGGTTGCAACATTAATAGCAGTAACAAAAATGTTATGTGAAATCTGGCAAGGAAACCCAAACTCAATTCTGGTTACATATGGAACCAAATGGACCTGTAATTTTGTTCCATTTGTACACACATCAGACCTGGAAGGGTCCTTTTTGGAACCCCTTCAAGGAACCCAGAGTTATGGGATCGGTATCGCGAAGGAAAGAAGTGTTATCGGTACATCTCATGTTATATACACATTTACGCTTTGCGCTTGTAAAATACTGGGTTCATAGAGAGCAGCTGGTGGGTACCTACCAACCTCCGAGGCGGTCACAGTGATGTTGTGCCACGGCGTGGCCTCCCTATCCAGGGACTGGCTGGTCCGGATCATGCCACTGTCCTCGTCCACAGTGAAGTACCTGTCTTCCTCTGCACTCCCTTCATCGTCCATGTAATACCTGTCGACAGAGGAAACAGAAGATCAGAGATTTGTTACAAAAGGAGATGTCCGGTGAGAGAGTGGTTAAAGTGGTTGCATGGTATATACGTCACGGTTGTATCCCTTGAGGTTTTCAATACCCAGATACATTTGTGTTTAGTTTTATAGGCTATTTATTTGGGGGAAATGATCCAAACAGCATCTTGCAAGACTAATTATTAATACGAACCTGGAGAATACACCAGTTAGTTGATAATGTCGGGATATGTCACTCCTCCATTTCGTTGGGTTTTGGGTTAGTTTAACTTATTTCCTCAATTACATTCAGCCAAGTTAATAGTATTGAAACACACACGTTTTAACGTATCATGTACCGTCGGAGCTCTGCGGTAGGTAGAACATATAAGCACCGTCAAAATAGAAATACACTCTTCAAAGTCAGTGCTCGTAGCCTCGTAAAGACAGTGACGTCACTGAAATATTCAAGTGTTACTGTAAATTAAATGTGAAACACGTCCTCTACATTTGGAAACTATATTGATTTTATTCAAATCAATATACGGTAGTCTTCAGTTCATTTGGTATTATTTTAAAAGTAGGCTAACCACAGTCAAATTTCAATAGACTTCTTTGGGCTGGCCTGCAGTGACATTTGTAGTCCCTGTGTGTCCCTGCCCCTGTCTTGTAGTTCTGTGTGTTGTTCATGTTCTAGTTTTCATGGTTCTACGTTCTTGGCTTCACCAGGTGTTTCTCATGTGTAATCAGCCCTATTGTGTATATTAGTCTTGTTCCCCAGTCAGTCCCTGTTTGGTCCCATTGTTTGGTGTCATGTTAATTTGTGTTATCTGTTCACTTCACACCCAGCCATGGGTTTTTGACACTACCTGCCTGGTTGTCCTGCTTTTGGGTCCTCACTACACCACTATACACAGTGAGAACATGAAAAGTCAAACTCCACACAGTGTTTTGTTTGCATTTCTGAGTGAGTGGTTTTCTCCTGTGAAAAGTATAGCGGTATGTTTTATGGCATTTTATAAGCATGCTGTGTCTGATTTTCTTAATGGCTTTGACAAGTTAACATTTTAAAGCAATTTTCTCTCAACACAGCATGTGTTCTCACCATGTTAGCTGCACAACCCCAACACGCAATACAGCACTGTTCCATGTGAAAGCTATTGATGTAGATTTCCATGGTGCAGTCATGTTTCCTCGTTTCCTCATTAGCATAATTTGCATATATAAAAAACATATTTCTCATCGTGAAAAATTAAGAATGTGAAAAAAATGCATATTAATTGAATCGTAGTAGTATTGTATGTGTGTGTGGGGGGGGGATTAACAAACAAAGGTGCCGTATGCATGTGGGTCCTATACATTTATAAAATAGATATACGGATACAATGTTTTGTTTGGGGTCACAGCACCAAATCCTTGTATGAAAATGTCATTCTTAACTGTTTACCAATGATTAGTGTTACAACCTGAATCTGAATCTGAATTTTTATCTCTCAATTTATTTCAAGGCATACCCTAGTCCAGGCATGTCCAAAGTCCCCACAGATTCCTTCCTAACTCCTAAGTATTATTTATCCGATTTAAAACTAACATTACGTCAATATCTATATGTGTACACCTACGTACGTATACTAGGCTGTGTATGTTATAACAGGATATAATAGGCTATATTGTATACTACTAGGCAACTGTATATGTTGTAACCGGAAGGATGCAATACAGGCTGTGTATGTTTGTCTACTGTTGCTATAGTAAGTTGTGACCGGTACAGTATTTGGCTCTTGTTGAGCGCTTTCTTTCTTTCTACTTACTGTACGTACATATACTCAAAGCTTATGGTGTCTCTCTCAACCTGCTCCACAGGTACACGTGCCAGGGTGATGACCCCAGACCCCTAAGCTCAGCTTCTTCTCAGCCCTGAGTCCATTCTCCTGTGACATGCTGTGAATGCTGGACCCTAGAGCCTGCCCTAAATCACTGACTACTGCACTACACCAGATGGCAGCCAGGAGGTGGTCGGTGCCATTGATACTGGGAGGAATGTAGGCTACTGGCCAGCTAGCCAGATGTATGGAAGATAGAGATGACTGGAGACACCGCTGGAGGGCTCATCAGGAACTAGAGAGAGATGGGTTCCAATGTTTGACCTGGCATCACTTACACAAATGATGAAGTCAAGTAGAAGATGGCTCAAGGTAGGAAAACACTTTTTTTTTGCTCCTTGCTGCTGTGTTGTATGCTGTGTGTATGAGTGATTCAAGCTGGTGTACTATTATGTCATGTGGCTCTTAATCACTTCAATACACATTTTGCTATTTCCTTTTGGTTTGAGCTAGAGGAGGCTTTATAACAGCCATCAATTCCAAATGTTAAGTTTCAATTGAAGACTGATAAACAGTAGGTTATGTGTGTTGTATTGTGGTTCCAGAGGTTTGTTGTGAGTTATTGTGACAGGGTGGCTGTATTGGTTCATGACTGGCATGGTGGCAAAGAATGTCTCTATAGTAGCTCCTATTCTCTCTCTCTCCTCTCTCGACCTCCTGATTGATTTGCAACAGTTGTGTAACTAGCCTCTCATTTGTTTGTATGGAGTCCCCTCAGTGTGGGGTATAGACCCCATCACTGCACAGAACGTGTTCTTCTGTTTACAAACTTTGAACACGTCAACTAACTTGACATTCCAACTGACCGTACAGTAAGGCCTGATGGAAATGCAGCTTAGTTGAAGTTTAGTTGAATAGAGTCACAAGCTTTGTGTGACTGTGATGCAGTGAAGTGAAAAAAATAAATGACACAAACATCATCATCATACTAATTCAGTCAATTCAGCGGTGTGCGGGGGTACTGCGCCCGTCTCTCACCGGGTAAGGGCTAGTTACAACAATTAAACAAAGCTGTGACCTGATGAAAAGAAAAACTTAACTAGCCTAAATCAACCCATTTCAACCAACTATAATGAGTAAAATATTAAATTGGGTTGGCTCCCACAGTGTCAGTTTTCTCCCCACCAGTTCTGGGTTCCTGACACAGTGCTCTGCCAGCCTCATCCTTCTCTCTCTGACCTTGTCTGACATGTGGTAGGTCTCTGTAGAGCACAATGCAGGTGGTCCCTGGCCATGCATTCAGAAAAGTGTGTGTGTGTGTGTGTGTGTGTGTGTGTGTGTGTGTGTGTGTGTGTGTGTGTGTGTGTGTGTGTGTGTGTGTGTGTGTGTGTGTGTGTGTGTGTGTGTGTGTGTGTGTGTGTGTGTGTGTGTGTGTGTGTGTGTGTGTGTGTGTGTGTGTGTGTGTGTGTGTGTGTGTGTGTGTGTGTGTGTGTGTGTGTGTGTGTGTGTGTGTGTGTGTGTGTGTGTGTGTGTGTGTGTGTTCAAATGAAAGAGGGTTTGTGTCTTTCTCCATGTCAAAGGTTTGTGTGTCTCTGGAGGTCTATTACTCCAATAGACCCCCAGATGCGGTTATAATTTGCAAATATGTCTTCCTCGTGTATTCCTGGCTTCTTCTTGAAAGCTGAAAGCCATTGAGTCAAAATCAACCAATCCTCTTATTATCATACAACAGCCACAGGCGTAGCTTAAGAGGTCCATGTATTGTATCACCGAGTATTGCGCAATGTCCGACATCTCTCTACCAGCCACATATATACAACGGGTGTTTCCCCCTTGGCACAATCGTTATGCGATGCTCAACCAATGGCACATCTCCCACCCAATCACGCCGGCCAATCACAATTTGTGTTCTCTCTTTTTCATCTTCACTTTTGTCTTCAATGTTTGTGTTTACACAAACACGGAAAGCTGGGCCCCTCAAAAAAAAGATATATATATATATTCCTTTTTTTGTTCCCATACCCGAGGTGGGGTTGGCGAAAGGGCCTTTCTGTGTGGAGTTAGCATGTACACCCCGTGTCCCCTAGGGTAGGTACCCTCACAAAAACCATGCAGTAATCCTGGTCTCTAAACTACCTCCCCCTGGCGCCTGATGGAGGGGAAAGGAACTGGTCGGAATAACGTGTTCCTTCCATGCTGGCCGGCGAAATTCCCCCCGGTCAGGTGAAAAGAAGCAGCTTGGACTCTTCATGTATAGAAAGCAGCATGAGGTCAGTCCGCTGCCCCTCCAGGTTGGCAGAGGAAGTGTAGCGCCCAGGATTACATTAGATAATTGACAATGGGTGGAAAAAAATGGGTTGCAAATAAAATTGATTTTTTCATAAAAAATATATATATATTGAGAGAGGACTTGGGGTGTCCCGTTTGGTCCAGGGACGAATATTTAAATAGTTTAAATGTGGCTGTATCCAACAAAAATGTTGTGCCTTTGAAAAGGTTTTTCTCCAGCTCACGAATGTAGCCTGTGATAGTGTGATTAGTGAGTAACAAGGAAGTAACAAGAAAAAAAAACGAAATAATCTTCACCCATGTAATGGTGCATGAACCCACACCACTATTGTGTCAGGTGGATCTACTGTATGATGGACCCACCAGACACAATAGTGGTGGTCCCAAGGATGCTCTCTTAAAACCCCTGATCTACTCCACAAAGGAGAGATCAGAAATTAAGCCTCTCTTTGCAGGGTGCTACTATTGAGCAGGTTGTCACTATTGATAATCAATCAATCACAATCAAGGTCTAGTCAGCCGCGTCCGTGTGCACAAAACGAACACGCATGCAACAATTTCAAGTCGTAGATGGGACATTTTGCCAACTTTTTAACATAGCTCCTTTTTTCTAATCAGGAAACACTGATTAGAAGTACATTTCCAGGGTGTGCATAATACCCCCTTATTTCCACTGTAGGGATTATGTACATATAATTTTGGGGGACCATGACATGACATGGAAAAGTTTGAGCGTGACTGATACGTTTTTCAGAAACAGAATCGGCTTCAGATCTTAATGGGTTAAAACAAGATGAAATACACGCAAGGGGAAGGAAATCTAAATTGGGCTGCAGCTCTCAGGAGTGGAAGCATGAAATCAACATGGACTGCAGTGTATGTCCTAATTTATCTTTTAATGACCCGTTTACACCTTTAATCCAGCCTTTATTCCCCTGAGTAATGTATAAGTCAACAAATGCTCATTGACATGGAAAATGTGAGAAGGGAAAAGAAGGAGGTGTGGGGAATGGAATGGATAATACAATATAGGATTGCTCTCATTTGACATAATAAACTGTTTCTTACAGAGCGTGTAGCGGGCGACGCACAGCAGAAATTCTGTCATGGTTTATTAAATACCGGGGATAAAAGAGCACAGCAAAGCTATTTCAGCTGGAAGAGCAAAGAGTAAGACAAAGTTTAGGTACCAAGCAGCCCACTTTGTGTACGAATTAGCATAGTGGGTTGCTTGTGTTGTCACATTTTCATGGGGGACTGACAGTGTCTCTGTTACTCTGGAGGCTTAACATGAAAGCAGCACACAGATCAAAGAAATAGTACAATGTCTGCCATGCATACTAAGAATGGGTTGGCAACATAGAAGAAGATGCTTACTGTACATTTATTTATTTTTGCTTCATAAAAAACTGCAAGATCGTCAATCAATAATCAATAATATGCAGTATAGCCTCTGGATTTTAGTCTGTGCGCTGGGGGAAACTAATCAGGACGTAATTTACAAGATAGTATGTAATAGGCTCTATGCACAGCAGCTATATTGTAAAGAAATGTCTCTTCCCCGGGTTCAAATGGATGTTAACCAAGCATCTCCGTCATTCATCCCCCTCTGTGGGGAACACTGCGATTGATGGACATGAAGGAAAGGACAAAGCCTTCCACCAGGAAAGTAGAGGCCCTTTCTCTTGGAGATGCATGTCTCCCACGTTTACAGCAAATCGTACGCATTGGTCTTTTAATTCTTATTGTGATCAAAGATAGAATTTTAAACCATCCCTCCTCTTGCCCATCTTCAAAACATAATTCATCATTCTCACATAGAGCATGTTCATCAGAGACAAAATGTTTTTATAATCGGCATGGGCCCCCCTCCCCCGCAAAAAGATATTTTTAATTTCACACTAAACCCAAGCGTTTAGGTTCTAAGCACTTATTTGTAACACTTTTTAAACGTGTTACTGTGTTTAGATTATAAACAGAAGAGCATGTTTAAATGCCATGATTGCACTGAGTCATCTGGTACTCCTTAAACCAGGCTAGTCGCTTTGGTGAATTTCTGATCAGTGTTATTATATGTCACAAACAACTACGATGAAATCCTGACACTCTTTAATGTAGACAGACACTAGTTCTGTCCGCCTCGGCAGGTTCTGTGTTCTGTCGCTGGGTCGGCGGCAGGTTTTAACGGCAGGCTGGCATCACTGTTGCCAGCCAGGGTCTTCTTGCTGGTGGTGGTTTCATTGTGAACAAGTAGCCTAAGCAGAGTACACTACATTACTGTATGCATACCCTACCTGGCAGGAAAAGCCACCAGATTTGCATTTGAATGCCTGATCTGCATTTGTACAAGAGGACAGGCAACGCGGCCCACCCCCCAAATGTGGCACACTGAGATACCGGTATGACCATAATACATGTAAATGTCTCTATGCTGCTGTTAAGGAAATCCCCAGGCTCTGTAGCGAAGTGGCAGGGCTCTGGACTATGATCCTATAACATGTAATGGCACCAGAAAATTGAAACTTATTGATGTATGAGAAAATCATCATCTTGTGAGGAGCTACAAGATTGCAGCTACCCCATCATTTAATGGGTGTGATACAGTGGGAATTTAAATTAATCCCAGGGAAAGAAGAAGAGGGACTGGAGAGCACTTTGCGATACAGGTTCTCTGTGACTGCACGGTGAAATTAGCTTTCAGCCTAAAGCTAATATGAATGGCCTTTCTACAGATGTTTTCACTGTGCATTAATTGTGTGTGTGTGTGTGTGTGTATGTGATCAACAATAGTAACGTGGTTATTATTTACATTTGGCCATAGGCCGGTTGCGTTTTGCCATAAAGCTGCTTCTTAGATATTACCTGCATCTTCTCCGTCTTTGATACCATGGGTTTGTGATGGCTGTGTAGCGTGTATACAGTGAATTGATAGAATGTGACAAATGATAGGCAACAGTGCAGACTGCAGAGGAAACCAGAGGATATTTCAGTGTCGTTTCTATGCAAGGCATTATGTCTATTTTCAATGTTGAGATCCCTCATTTCACAGTCTTTCAACTACAAAACGGTTCTGTCTCAAGCATGTTGTGCATTTCTGA
The DNA here is from genome assembly GCF_963924005.1 of Protomyctophum bolini. Lineage (NCBI taxonomy): Eukaryota > Metazoa > Chordata > Actinopteri > Myctophiformes > Myctophidae > Protomyctophum > Protomyctophum bolini. Next base: position 20,359,309 of record NC_137882.1, read on the forward strand.
ATGACAGCATCATTACAAACAATGTTGTTGGCTGCTTTCATCCAAAAGATCCCGCAATGCGTGTATACCGTTTTGGTAGAAAATTAGGCAAAGGAACTGACCCTGGCGATGCAATTGGATGATGTTACTGGCAGTGGTGGAACGTAACTAAGTATGTTTACTTAGTTAGTACTGTACATTTTTGATGTATTTGTAGCCTACTTTACTAGAGTATTTCCAATACTTTTACTTCTACTCCACTACATCTCAGAGGCAAATATTGTCGCGATACGACTCCTTGTGAGCTTGTACTGTAGATCTGCTATTTTCAGGATATTTGTTTAAATTTGAAAACTTGAAATGGCACATTCTGCATAGTGAGTACTTTCTACTTTTGGTACTTTAAGCATATTTTTAATTCCGGACTTGTAACTGAGTACTTCTATATTGCAGTATTGATACTTTTACTTAAAGGTAGAGTGAGTGATTTCACTCAAAAAACCGTAGGTTTCGTTTTTGGCTGTGGGACCTAAGCCTTGGTCCAATCAGGATAGAGAGTCAAAAACGAAACCTAAGGTTTTTTGGCCCCCAGGGGTTAACTGGGAACTACTTATATGGTCAGCACACTCTATAGTAGAGAGGATTATCACAACAAAACAAAAAAATAAGTGATATTTGAATTAAGTGAAATCACTTAATCTACCTTTAAGTAAAACATTTGAGTACCACTGTTCTTAAACAGCAGAGCCACATTGTTACTGGATACTTGCTGCACTACCGCCGTGCATTCACCTCTGAGGGTGATTGCCCTTCCACTTACAGTACAGCTATCACATTAGCATTCACACTTTTCAGCAAAGCAGTGGTTTGAAAGGAATTACAAAAATACTGCAAAAATATAAAGCACTTTTGCCACCAATGCAAAGACAGTTTTTGGGAGTTGAAAGCCTACTTTACCTAGTGGACGCACTCTGAGCCCCCCCACCACACTTATAAAATGCACATTTTATACAAAGTATGTTTACATAAAGTATGTTTCCACTGCACTCTCTACAGATCTCAATGGGATTGACCAGAATCTGGTCAATCCCATTGACCAGATTTTTCCTCCCGGTGAAATATTTTCTTTTCTGCCCAAAACGTGCATTTTATACGTGTGGTGGGGGTTATTTCTGGTATTGTTGTTTTATGGTTATGGTTGGTGAAATATATTCTATATACTCAGTGGAGCTGTTGCCCCCGCAACCTGACTACGGATAAGCGGTTGAAGATGGATGGATGGATGTATCTATTGAGCCATTTGTATTAAGGACAACACTTTTGTACCAACTACTTTTATATCTGAAGTAAAAGTAAAAGCATTTTCAACTTTTGAGTGAGGTTTCCTGTACATTTTATGTTATGCGTACCCTTTACCCCTAGACTAATTGGTGCGTAACAGCAGTCTACAGGCAGTGTAGCCTTGCATGCGTGCGCAGGAAGTTGAAAGTAGGCTACCATAGCGTTAAGGAGACGTCCTCCTAACGCTATGGACTAGAGCTATTAGGTGTTACTGTGTGCCAGCTTAGACATCTCCTGGACAGTTCTTGCCTTGTCTTGTATGCTTTCTCTGGTAGGTGTGTGTGGGTGTGTGATGGGGACCGCCTCACCTGACGGGGCTGTTCCTGCCGTCGGGGTCACGAGCCGTCACGGCACCCACTTCGGTGCCCAGGGGAGCGTTTTCATAAACATCGAAGATGTAGTAATCCATAGTGTAGACGGGCGGTTCGTCTACATCGCCCACTGTGATTTTCAGGCTGGCAGTGTCTTTGAATGCTCCGAGATAGGTGAAGCGAGGGTCTACGTGCATGTTTGTACCCTCGATGTGGAGCATGTAGGTCTTCTTCCTCTCAAAGTTCAGTTTCTGTCGAGGAATGGCAGTCAATCAGTATAGTTTGAGCAGACCTTTGGTTTTTGAGGTTGTTTTGCAATGCAAGAGTGCAAAGTGGGGTTAAGGACATTGGGTACTGCATTACTCCAAGCGAACATGAGCACTCCCCATCCCTGTGTCCTACAAGTATCAAAATTTACATTCTTATGTTCTTATACCTGAACCCAAGTCATCCCCAAAATCAGGTTTCAACCAGGATAGACTAAGTTGATTAAGTTTACAAAAAAACACTTACATTCCTGACTTTTTCTGAGATAAAAAAACTCGTACTGTACTGTACTGTACTGTATTCTGTACTGTACTGTACTGTACTGTACTGTACTGTACTGTACTGTACTGTACTGTACTGTACTGTACTGTACTGTACTGTACTGTACTCGTACTATGTACTGTACTGTACTGTACTGTACTGTACTGTACTGTACTGTACTGTACTGTACTGTACTGTAGACATACATGGGACGTCACGGTCCCAGGCTAAACTGCAGGGGATCTCGGAGCAGCAGTGGGCTCCAGAGACAAGGCGTGCAGGCCCGCCGGTGTGCAGATAGCCGGATACAACCCTGGCGGCTGTCAACCACTGCCCCAGCTATGGGAAAATAGCAGGGGAGACAGACCTCTTTACTCTTGTCAGCAGCCTGCCTAGGAGAGGGAAACTCTGACTTAAAACCTACGGCCTGAGGACCTCTAGTCACTGTCCCAGCTTTCTCGGCCATGGCAGATGAACATTGGGCTTAAAGGGTGGGGCCAGTATTGCGCACACTGCACTCCACTTAAAAACTCCATTGCGCAGGCCTGAAGGCTGCATTGGAAAAAGAAAAGATGATAATCTACAGTTAAAAATCAGCAAGATTGGATTCACCAACTGAAAAAGGTAAAAAAAAGAAAAAAAAGGACCCAAACACTAATGAAATAAGATGCCTACATGGCTTCTTGACAAAATGTCAGGCAATGAATGCTTTGTACTCAGAGAATGGCTTCCCGCCAAAGGAACAGTTTAATTACCTTTTTCAGGCTGATGATTCCCTCTCCGGTGTCCCTATCTGTGTATATAGAAAATGTGTTGGCACCCTCCGAGTTGATGATGCTGTACTTGATGTCGGCGTTGACACCCACGTCCTCATCATTAGCTTTGATTTTCCCCACCGGTTTCCCCTCTTGTGCTGATTCTGGGACGTAAAGCTGGTAATTTTCTGTGGAAGAACATTGAAGTGGGAGTGATGCTGATTTTAAAAGGAGCATTTCAACCACCCAGCCTGCAGTGAAAGCGACCGTCCACGAGTCTTACGGTTGTTTAGTGTTATATTATGCATATGAAACAGCAATTTAAATATATGTTCTTACTTTTTGTACAGAATGTTCCAATTTAAATGGCATTAGCTGAAAATAGTTTTTGGAAATGAGTGTCAAGCTGATGGCATCAGTGGGTGGGGAGATTTAACTTAACAAGATGAATGGTGCAAAGCGTTCCACAGTACGGGTTGTATGCATGAAGTTATGAATTTAGCCAAATGCCTCCATAGCTTTTACTGACTGATTGAGCAATTGATGCAAGCTAATTAAGCATTTAGACCCCGTTAACCTCTGTTCCCTTAGGGAAAGTCATTACAAAATATGCCACAATTCTGAAATTGACATTAAATACTAAACTGGATTTGATAGCACTCAAATGGAGTCTATAAAACACTGAACCACATAATCATTCAGAAAAAGTTGATGGTTTCAGTAATAGTTTTCGCTGTGGCACAAAGTGAACAATTCATAGCTATGAGTGACTGGAATTGATTATAGGTACTTTCAGAGACAAGCTACCATGAATTTATAATTACATAGTTGCATGTATTAATAACACAGATAGACAGGATAAGACTTTCCAATACAGAATGAGGATTTTGACTTTATAGAGGGGAAGTATTCATAATAAATTGCTGGCACAGAATACTGTACATGCTCAGAAAAGCTTCTCAAAACCTGGTTATATCTCATTTTCTTTTCTACCAGCATCTTAATTGTGTTATTCACATGACGTCCCAGCTAGGTGTTAATTACTCTACAACTTCTACCAAGAAAGAAAAGCAGCAGCACAGTTATAAGCTTTTGTGAGGGAACTTAATTGCTTGTCTCGGCTCAAATGAAATGTATTCAAACCTTTTCTTAATTTCTTCTCTGAAGATGCAGAGGAGACACAATTGATGAGAGGATTCTTACAGAATGAATAACGCAAAAATGCTGGTGTTTTAAATTTGGATACATTGCAGCTTAATTCTATACAGTTGACAAAATGAGTAGCTTTATTGACTAGAATTTGATGTGACATTGTTCCAGAATGTTAAATAGGCTATTGTCACTGTCAGGGCAGAATAATTGTACAGATGGCTATACAGTATGTCCACTTTTCAGCCACTCTGTATCGCCTGACAATGTCATACTACTAAGAAATACGTCGGAGATACAAGGTTTCAGCTTGACAGCGACGAGATGAGCTCTTTATCATTTCTATCTCAGTATACATACTTTGGGGGAACTTGGGGGGGTTGTCGTTGACATCGGACAGTGTGATGTTGATGGTGGTGGAGCCCGATAGTCCTCCCACCTGGCCAGCCATGTCTTTGGCTTGGATGACCACAGCATAGTGCTCCCTCGCCTCCCGGTCCATGTTCGATAAGGCCGTTCTGATGATCCCTGGAAGCGCCATGGAGAAGGAAAATGTAACATTACTGACAAGCATTTACAAGCCAAATGAGGTACAGTCGCACATTCGATTTGTTTTAGCAGGTAGGGACGGGTCATATGACTTCAAATCGACATCAGGATTATTTCAATTTCTTTGCCTTTTACGATAAAAATAAATAAATAGCCGATTGATCTACAAGCTAATAATAGTTTAGCCTTGGGTGCCAATTTACCAATGTCCAAGCAGATGGGGAGGTGTTTAGTGTCTTTGCTTAAAGGCACTGTGACAGCAGGAGGCTACTGAAGTACATATTTACTTATTTATTTGCCGCTGCCTTTGACTGAGTTACTTTTATTTGTTATCTTTCTTTCTCTTCTGCACTTTAATCATCTGTTATTTTTTACTTATTTTGTTTCGTGCATTCCAATGTCATTGTATAATTGTGTTTCCTTTTGTGTTTGTGTTTCCTAATTGTGTTCTGTGCAAATCACAATGAATTCCCTTGTTGTTGAAATGTCCTATACAAATAAAATAGCCTTGCCTACAGTATTTGTATGGGACAATGCACATCCATCTGAACATGATTTTATGTAAACATGCCAGATTTTGCTAGGTTCTGATTTCCAATTTTCAGTCCCCAATCATAAAAAACTATAATATAACAACACAACAAATACAGAAATTAACATACAACTCCCTATAGTTGGCCTATACTCAACCTACAATTGTGAGTGACCAGGAAGCAGTTCATTATTATGTGCTTAATGACACTTTCAGAAGGTGTCATTGCTGCTGTCTGGATCAAACATCCTTCCTCAGCCATGTCCAGCCCCTTGCAACATCTCAGGAAGAAACCAGACTCCAGCTATGGACAACAACGCTTGAGAATGACCCCCCTCCTATTGACATGGAAGAATCCCCCTTCTGAAGACCTCCCTTTTGGCTCAGAAGCACCACGGGTCCAGGGTCAATGGTGCATTTATATAGCGCCTTTATCCAGGGCGCTTTACATAGATTGTGCATTACATTCACCCATTCATACACCGATTGCGGCGGAAGCCATGCAAGGTACCAACCAGCACATCGGGAGCAATTTGTACTTGCTCAAGGACAGTGTCTTGCTCAAGGACACTTCGACATGTAGACAGGAGGAGCCGGGATTCGAACTGCTGACCCATGGATCATTGGACGACCTGCTCTACCTCCTGAGCCACAGCAGGGGAAGACACTCAACCGCCTGAGAACAGGAACAGGGCGATTAAAACCTTCTATGGCCAGCTACAAAACCGGCCCAACCATTTGTGAATTTGGAGAAGAGGACCATACGATGCTGCACTGCCTTGTCTGCCCTCTACTACCCAACCTGTGCAGCTTAAAATATCTCGCAGAGTTCAACAACAATGCAAAAGACTGTGTAAAGAAATGGGAAACTGTCACCTAACCACATGCTTCAAAGACAGATTGCCTAGCTGCTAGTGAGGATCCAATATTGTGCTAGGCCCTAAGCCTAGCACAATATTGGATCCTCACTGACAGTTACAGTGTGCATTGCACCAAACAACAGTAATGATGAGATTTCAGTTCAATGGAAAGGAATTACATCCAAATGTCCCTATTCTATGGGGTGGAGCTGTACAATATAATCTCTACCACCCTGCTTAATTCCATTGTGCCAAGGACCGCCGATACGTTATTCTGAAAGCGGAACTTTCTGAGATGGATGCGCGCCGTCTGAAAGGCATCGCCGATCGAGCTCCAGCGAGCAAGTCGCCAGCTGAGCGGCTGATTCAGCGCTGTCAGAGTTACAGTATGTCCCGATAGAGACAGATAGATAGAGACGTTTTTATCCCACGATTTAACCATTTTTTCACTCAGTGTCAATTATCTAATGTAATCCTATAGGTGCTACACTTCCTCTGCCAACCTGGGGAGGGCAGCGGACTGACCTCATGCTGCTTCTATGCATGAGCTTCTTTTTATCTGACAGGGGGGAGTTTCCCCGGCCGTACGTAGCGCGTGGAAGGAACACGTTATTCCGACCAGTTTAGAAATCAGGATTGCATTTTTTGTGAGGGTACCTACGGTACACTAGGCTGACTAGGGGATACGGGGAGAACATGCAAACTCCACACATAAAGGCCCTTTCGCCAACCACGACTCAGGTATGAGCACTGATGGCGCGGAGGAGAGAACACAGCGTCCCCAGCGGGAATCGAACCCAGGACCTTCTAACTGTGAGGCGACGGCACTACCGACTGTGCCAACATGCCCCCGTAAATCATGTTTTGATAGCTCATTTGCCTTGTAACGGGATATGTCCAATAACATTAAATGGGATTTTGGCAATAATTTGTGTAACCCGGGTGAAAGAAGTGGGTGTTGTGGCCAAAAGAACAGCCAATGGGGTTTTGGAAGTCATCCTACTATAAATGAGCCACGTCTCTGTGTACGTGTGTGCATGCGTACGTGTGTGTACGGTTGTAATGCACGTAACTCGAGAACCGTTTGACCCACCGTTTGACTCACATTCGACACACGCATTCCACACACCCCCACAGGGAGTGCAGTGCCAGGTATCGAGTCGGGCGGACCCACGGTTCTCCAGAACCACCACAAAAGGCCCTGGTCAGGCTCTGCCAGTAGGCCTAATGAGGCCAACTCCTTTAACCTGTGCAATTTCCAGCCTCTGCCTCAGCCAATTGAGGCTCAACCAATCAGGGCCAGTGGGCCGAATTGATTTCCAAGTAAACATTTCATAGTCAGTTTGCAGTCTTTAGACACAGGCACATAGCCACATACACAGATCTCAATGTGGGACACCGGCTGACAGTTAAAACGGGTGCTATGACAACGTAAATCATTAGGTTCCCAAGTTGCATCATTCCCAAGTAGGCCGACTGTGGTCGGCACGTACAGGTCTAGTTTGTATAACCCAGGGTTGAGCGGGGTTGTAGAGATTGTACAATTCCACGCCATATAATGGAGACATTTGGATGTAATTCCTGTCCATTCAGTGGTGATTCATAGTGCATCTGAATCCACAGGCCAATCACTCGGGATGCACGCGCAGATTAGACACACCAACGGACCGACATGCGGTCGAACATGCGTTGCTCCCGTGCTTGCGTTTAGGGTTAGGTTAGGGGGTGAGAATGGATGTTCAGTCGGAAGTTGAGAGTAATAACTATAGGAATTAAAGAGCGAGAGAGAGAGGGTGATTATCTGGTTATTTTTGGTGTCATGTCAGACAATTAAGAGGGGAAGACTAAAAACCAGATTTTTATCCCACGACTTTTGCAACCCATTTATTTTCACCCAGTGCCAATTATCTAATGTAATCCTGGGCTCTACACTTCCTGACTACCTGACCTTTCTAGGCAATCTCATAACACTGCTTTGTGTTTCACTTCATGCTTTCTAATATTACTGTAGCAAACAAGCTGAAATAACAGGTTACATAAACACAAATGAAGGCTACAATGAATAACTTCATGTCCCCGTTAGGGGCCCTGGCGAGTGGAACCTGTGTGTGTGTGTGTGTGTGTGTGGTAGAAATTTACAATAGAACTTCACACGTGTGTAGATGGTAATCGATGGTAATGGAGCCACTAATGCAGTCCAGTAGGTGTATCATTATGATGAAGGGATAAAACACACTGACATGCAGAAATCACGTTTGAAAGAGCTACAAGTGAGCTGTCTGTGTGAGTTGTCTGTGAGCCCATCATTTCAAGGTTAGCCCTCCTCCACTTTTATGATATTTTAAATGACTTGGTGCAGTGGTGAATGCAACATTCCGCGGAGCCCATTCCATTCCATCATATTTATTACTACAATAATGTGGGAAAACGCAGCCATGAAATTTCCCTTGGTTAAAGCAGTAATATATGGACATCTCCCTGGCCATTATGGACAACATGGAACTGTTTGTTCCATGTTGTAATACTAATATACTAGTGCCTCACGTCCACATCTTTCCGGTGTGCTGCTGCGTTTATTAGAATATACAGTAACTGCATGAATAGCACAATAGGCCAATTGCCTATAATTGCCTTATACTGTACATGCATACAGAAGTAAAGACATACAAACAAATTACAATAGGTACCATTGGCAGTTTGTTTCTGCTTTATGTCAAGAGATGAGGCAGATTAAATGCGTTGAGCAATTAAATTGGATAATGCAGCGAAATTGTAATGGCCATTCAGTAGTTGGAAGACATTGTGTGCCGATGTTAAAGAGCAAGAGGCTGTTTCAAAAAGCTCTGGCTGAAGAAGGGAAAAGTAATATATTGAGCCTTGTGATGGTCAGAAACGGCACAATGCAGCTTGAAATAATTTGTTTATGTAAAAAAAGGTTTAACCTGGTAGACCAAGTAAATCATTCTCTACAGTACATACAGGTTTTCTTTTCAGTCAGTCAGTCAGTCAGTCAGTCAGTCAGTCAGTCAGTCAGTCAGTCAATCAGTCAGTCAGTCTTTCATTCCTTTCGTCTTCATTCCCTCCTCCAATAGGGAAAAACTAATCCACTCAGCACAGCTCATGGGTAGAAAGTGGGTCAAGAAACAAACAGGCCAGTGGTATTAACATCCGAGAGATCCAAGGTTACACATCGTCTGTCAAAGTCTCTTAGTCTCTATCTGTGCACCTCCTTGGCTGATCCAGCAACAGCCTGCGACACTACACCACTACTCAGCAGTAGGTTACAAAGCATTCACTATCACAAGATGATCTTGCGTTTGAATTCACAGCCAACACAAGGAGAGAGGGGTAGTCATGTGAGCTTAACTGCTTCTGCAGCAGCACATGATCTTGTTTCAGGGCTTTAAGTGCTCTATTCTCCAACTGCATAACCTTTCAAAATGCAGGGTGGATAAAAGGTGATCAAATGCATCTATATTTCAACCTGACATTTTCTGTTCATTCGCAATCTTGATATTTCTCTGCTGATATTTCCAGGTAGCTTGTTAAAAAAAAGCCATTATCAGCACTGCATTGAAGTAAGGATTATTTCCATCTATTTGTCCTCCCTATATGCAGACCAGTTCCTATTTGATTATTCCTATAGACTGGAAGATGTCGCTGTGTTTATCAGTTCCAAGTCAGTAGCTTACACAAAAAATACCAAGAGAATGTTGTCTGTTCTTGCAGCACATTTATAATAAACCCCATTTCAAATACCAACTCTCAGCCTGGGTGCACAGCTTTTCCTCCAATCATGCAGGCTCCTCCAATTACTCGTGGCTAGTTCTTGGATATTAACTCGAATCTCAGCATTTCATAATTCGAAAAGGGGAGACCTTGTCAGGCAGACAGTTTCCATTAAAACAACGGCAGGAAAGACAAACGTTCTGGCCTTTTGCAGTCTCTTATTACTGCTTTACCCGTGAAACCCCGTTGCTCCAGAGCCGTCACTCATGGCGCTGTGGAGGGAGGTCAGCGTGCACACACCAAGGAAATATGAAATGTCACCTGGCCTGAGAAATGTCACTCTACTCCTACATCTTTTGATATCCACAAATGAATTACGGCGCTTCAGACGACACCCTGCCATTTGTCATGTCAAGTCCACTGCTTAGGAAACTTAGAAAGACACCACACACGCACGCACACAACACAACACTTCACAAGACATTGAACTGACTATAATGCATCCAACCCCTCCCCCCACCCCCCACCCAAAAAAGGGAATGGCCCACTACAACGTTATACCCCTTGACAAATTATGCCATACACCATAATGTCCTTCATACCTGTCTTTCCTCAGCTGATTTCATAGAGTGAAATGCTGCAGCACAAGCCTGGACCGAATCACTAGAAACCCAGGCCATTTACGGTATGCTTGGCAAAAATCTGGCACTGACCAGCCACTCATGATGATGTGCCAATGTCACAAAGATGTGACTGAGCAAACTTCTGAGAAGATATATTGGTGATAAGCTGAAATCAGCTTGCCCGGCATTGTCGGGGTTATCACGTAGAGCGTAGACCATACAACCAGGCTAGGCATAAAGCCGTTGCCTAACAATGTTGGTTTGCGCGATTTCTGAATATGTAAAAAAAATAAACAATAATATAATTTAACTTAATGATTGTATAAACAGAATATAAATAAAACACACAAAACATGATCCATACAGCCACAATGTGAATGAATGAATTGTAACTGATGATGCAGTACCACAATATTGCAAGTTGGGATTGACTTTCCATATAACTAGACCTGTACGTGCCCGTCGCAGTCGGCCACCGGCCTACTTGGGAACGATGCAACTTGGGAAACTAATGATATACGTTGCCATAGCACCCGTTTTACTGTCAGCCGGTGTCCCACATGGAGATCTGTGTATGTGCCTGTGTGAGTGTGTGAAGACTGCAAACTGAAAAGTGTACTTGGCAGTTGGCAATCAATTCGGCCCACTGGCAGAGCCTGATTGTTTGAGCCTCAATTGGCTGAGGCAGAGGCTGGAAATTGCACAGGTGATTAGGCCATTGACATTAGGCCCACTGGCAGAGCCTGACCAGAACCTTTTGTGGTGGTTCTGGCGTGTGTCGAATGTGAAGTCGGTGGGTCAAACGGTTCTCGAGTTACGTGTATTACAACCGTACACACACACACACACACGCACGCACGCACGTACGTACGCACGCAGAGACGTGGCGCATTTATAGTAGGATAACCAGTCCAAGCCTATGGACTTTAATTTTAGTAAATGACAACGTAAGACGTCATCTGGCTGATATAAATACTGCCCTCGCTGCACCCCTCATTTCAAACGTGTGTGACTTTTCTTTTCTTTGTTTTCTTTGCGCAGCATTTCGGACCAACATAAGACTTACTTAACACTAGCTGGCGCAGTGAGCGGGTGAATGATGAGTGTTTTCTTTTGAAGATGAGAACCTTGAGACATACCGTGATCCTTTTGACATTGGGTTCCCACTCCTGGACACCTGCTCTGACTCTGCCTGAGTGGTAATATCTCAGGTAGTGGGAGCTATACATCTCTGTGGAACTCACCGGCTAATTTGGAAGATAATTGAGTGGGAGCTCACTTCCCTGAACAGGGGATCCGTTTGACGGAGCAAGACGGTTAGCCTTTTCCTCAACCCTCTCCAGTCTATTAAAAGTGGATACCATCACGCTATCTGATGCTTTGTCTGGCTGGAAACTTCTAAAGGAGGACAATCGCCTGGGAGAACAAAAAGGCTTATGGCAGATTACCACAGCACTCTTCCTTCTCCTTCTTCAGGGCCCCTTGGTTGTTGGCACAGTCAATATATCGTGTTGTGCTTTTGGAACCAAGATCCCCTGAAAGACAACCTAAAAGACATCTTCAAGACACATCATCTTTGAGACGTGTGGGGACAAAAGCTGTTTATAGAGGGGCTAGTGCCCCTTTGTGCTCTGTTATTGTGTCTGATGTACTTTTTATTTTTACTTTTTATTTGTTCAAGATTATTTCATACAGAAGGATGGTCTTCCTGCTTTCTTTGTCGCACCTCCAACGGGGCCATAAAGATCAAATCAAATGGACAATGAATGGACAATTTCACGTCATAGTGTCTGTGGTGACAATGTATGTCACCACTTGTGTGTGTGTGTGTGTGTGTGTGTGTGTGTGTGTTTTGTATATGATTTATCGTTACATGCCTACCTAAGACTACAGGTGTGAAAGGACTACTGGGCTGACGTGATCTCCCGTCCCTAACGGGGATCTATAAACCTAGATTGACGTGATCTCCCGTCCCTAACAGGGATCTATAAACCTACATTGCAAAAGAAGGTCGTTTAGAAACATTCTAAAGGATCCTTCTCACCTGGCAAAAAGAAATAACATTTCCTCTCACAAGAGACTAAAAAGCATTAGGAGCAGAACAGGTTCCATAATAGCCCAAGCTGTCGTCCTCCTCCTTAATGGGGCAGTTATAGCTGAGTGGGTGGAGAGGCCGTCTGGTGATCATAAGGTTACCAGTTCGACACTCGGATCCCTCAACTACGTGTCCATGTGTCCCTGAGCAAGAGACTTTACCCCATAGCTCTCCCCCGAGTACTCGGCTGAGAAAAGCAAATACTGGGTGAACGCAGAAAAGTTAATTCCCCTCCCCTGGGGACAGTACAATACTTGTTTTGCCGTTAACTCAAACGTTGTGCAGCACTGCAGGCAACTTGGCAGGTTAAATAACTGTGAAATAGGGTGGATGTTTCTAAGGCTTTTGACTTAATGCACTTCATCTAGAGGGCCGTTTGACGTTGCTGCAGTGGTATATCTATGGTGTACGTTGGATTTTCTTGTATTTGTTGCCTGCTTTTATGATTATTGTATCTGTATTATTATATGTAAGCTTCCCTTATTTAGAGGGAGATAGATACCGGTATACAATAAAACCCCCCATGGGGAACATTAATAACAGTGCCCACCGGTGGTGCTGGGGTGGCGGTGGGAGAAAACATAACAACCAGGAACCATATGCAGAAGGAAGGCAGGAAGAGCATGCAGTCTAGTGAGCTTAAATAGCCCGCCCAATTGGTCAGCTGACTGCCACATCAGCGAATGACATGTGGGTCTTGCACACACTGAATACACCCACGTAGTAATGCAGCATATTAACCCCTTGAGTATATGAATGCACCCTTGAGCACGGCATGAAACCCCTCGAGTATATCTGACTGAACTAACTCTGCAAGCTACGTATCATTTAAACTGAAGAGAAAAACTCAAACTCAAAATAAAAAATGAATAACCTTGGCCACGACAACATCTGAAACCATATATCTTATTTTGTGCTACGTTCAGCGGGTTACTACACGTTAAGTGTGTAGAGGGAGGGTTGATGGCAGGCAGATTGACTGACAAAGTGGCGGTGTTTGCGTTGATCCGACTGGAGGCAGGGCTAATCCATGAGCATCTCCATCTGTGTCAGCTACTTCAATAAAGTCGAACACTCTCAAATCCCAGATCAGCAGAGAAATTAGCCTACTTAAGATGTAGAGGGGATTTGGGGTCGTCTCTCTGTGTGTGTGTGTGTGTGTGTGTGTGTGTGTGTGTGTGGGGGGGGATGGTTCAGGAGACATAACACTCTAGAGGAAAACCCTTTCTATCTCTTGGGGCAAGTGACACATCCTCAGTCGTGATGAGGACAGGAGACACGATCCCGCTTATGAAAAAGGATAAATGTCATCAACCACTATTATTCTGCTGAGATTACATAAAGCTTGCACGTTTGAAATTTGCAAAGCATGTAATGAGGAGAGAGTATTTCACAGAAATGGCGTGTTTCCTCCTCCGCGTCATCAGTGCCCATACCCGAAGGCGGGGTTGGCGAAAGGGCCTTTCTGTGTGGAGTTTGCATGTTCTCCCCGTGTCCCCTAGGGTAGGTACCCTCACAAAAACATGCAGTAATCCTGGTCTCTAAACTGCCTCCCCCTGGCCAGCCGGGGCGCCTGATGGAGGGGAAAGGAACTGGTTGGAATAACGTGTTCCTTCTACGCGCTACGTCCAACCAGGGACACTCCCCCCTGTCAGGTGTAAAGGAGCAACTTGGACACTCAGGCATGAAGGAAGCATGAGTTCAAGTCCGTTGCTCTCCCCATGTCCCCCATATATGGGGACTAGGTTGGTGGAGGGTGTGTAGAGCCACATTAGATATTTGACACAGGGGTGAAAAATGGGTTACAAAATCGTGGGATAAAAATGATAGAGAAAAAAGTGAACTTGTGACTAACAGAGGTTAGAATCTGGATGTGGAGTGGATTTAATTATCATGTTTTTTCCGCAGTTATACCTGTATACCTGTGAGTAGCGTTTGTTTATAAACATCACATCAGTAATACTAATGATATTGCATTGCTTTACCCCCCCCCCCTTGAATTGATCTATTATCTTTGTGTAACAATCCAGAAGAGGACAGTAATCTATTATAGGCCTCAGTGGTAGAACCTATCTTGCTCTTTCCTTCCTTCAAACAAGTCTTCATCGTGGTTTGAAAAGTGAGACAGATTTATGTCCTACGCAGGATTAAAAAATGCTTTCTACTGGAGAGCCAACACAGAATGTCTGCTTGTGCACTGGAGATATTACGCTCTGAGCTTCATGCACCACCTCTTGTTGATGATGGAGTGCCGTGATGTTTGTATTGTTTCGGTTTTGTATGTGACTATGGAGTTAACATTACTCTAATAGACCCCCAGGTGTGGTTAGAATATTCAAATATGTCTTCCCTGTGTATTTTTGGCTTCTTCCTGGGGCGTCAGTGGCTCAGGGGTAGAGTGACCTAGTTCGAACCCGGGCTCCCCTAGAGTTTGTGTCGAAGTGTCCTAATTGTTCCGATGTGCAGGTTGGTGCCTTGCATGGTTTCCTCTGGCATCGGTTGGTGAATGTTTGTGTGAATGGTTGAATGTAATGCACAATCTCTGTAAAGCGACTTGGATAAAGGCACTATATAAATGCACCACTTACCATTTCCTGAAAGCTGAAAGCCTTTGAGTCAAAACATAGACATAGAAAGGTAGCTGCAATTCATTGCCGTGACGTGTATTGCAATGAGTGCGAAAGTGTGTTGTTATATGGTAAATGGTGATTGCCAAATGGTGCATTTATATAGCGCCTTTATCCAAGGCGCTTTACATAGATTGTGCATTACATTCACCCATTCACACACACATTCATACACCGATATAATAATATACACATCTTCCTCCTGGTATAATCATATTATAATCATAGTACATGGTCATGTTTTAGGGGTAAAAAAAAATCACAGCACCATCTTTAAACAGACCTACCTAACCACAAAATCTATTTATCTTTGGGAGAGTATAGGAAGACGACCTCCAACCACCACAAGAGTGTTAGTTGCATTGTATTAACATAATATGGACAAATAGATTGGTTATAATAAAGTTTTATTAAACACATTAAAATGAGTTCCGCATTGCAGCTTTAAAACTTTCCTGCATTTGAGGAAAGTGGCCATGGCCCTGAGACCTAGCATCAGTTTTCAGTGTGGGTGTGGACTGGCTAGTGATTTAGCGCCTGGTACCAAGGATAAACCTTTTGCTGTTTTCCCCAGTGAGTTCTGAACTCGGTCCTGCCAGCACTTCAAAGTACTGCTAGCTTTCCTTCTAGACACCAGGGACACCATCAGGTGAATAATAGTACACAATAGAACAGGAACCTTGCCAGGCCTATCTTGAGGAACACTTATATAACATGCTTTGGAGCCAAACTATCATGTATTTCAACCACAAGACAAAGGACCACAATGGACAGAAGATGTTCTATTCCAGTGAATGCACTGTATTGTACCTGTATTTCCCTTTTCAACATAAACTTCAAATAAATCAATCAACCAATCACTCAATAACCCTAGCATCCATATTATGGTAATGTTATGAAAACTAGAATTACATTCAGCGAAAACTGAATTTTAGTGACCCATCTACAAGCAGCTCACAGTGAGTCCAAATTTAACACTCAATTCCATATGTTGATCTGAGCCCCCATGCCAAAGCGCCAGCGCTCGCCCAGCAGTCTGCCGTCTGCCGTCACCCAGGCGGATGTGTGCACGCTTCACTCCCACAGGGCATTACTGGTTGCGACCAAAGGTCGCATTAACTATGAAAACGTGCATTTCCCGCTGGTTCGTTAGTCACGCCTCCATATATGGTCATGCCACGTGACATCACGTGACATCATCAAGACATTGCCCCCGCTGCCACCCATATATATAGAGCTGACCTGTTCTGACATTCCATATGTTGATCTGACCTCATCAAACCCTGTACACTCAAGACACGCTCCATATATGGCCAGACCTCGTCAAACCCTGTACACTCAAGACCCTGCCCCCGCTGCCACCCTTAGATCTTCATACATGGAGCTGACCTGTTCTGACATTCCATATGTTAATCTGACATCGTCAAACCCTGTACACTCAAGACACGCTCCATATATAGCCAGTACAGAATTCATTCCATATGTTGATCTGACCCTTCAGACGGATGCGTAAAGGGCACTTCTCGCCCTCAGGGCGTCTTACTGGTGATAAGTAAATGTTAATTAAATTGTGAACCCACATGCAAATATATAAGCTCTCAATTAATTTTAGTGATTGATGTTTTCAGAAGTATAAGATTACAGAACTAATTGCAATTACTTAAGTCAGGGCCAATGAAAACAAAAGTTATTGCATGTCCTTTCTGTGGTGTTACACAGTGTGTGCACGTGTGTACATGAACTTGCTACTTGAAATGGATGGATTTTGACATGTGGTGTTCCCACAACCTTCTACTGTGCATTGTTTATTACATACAGCGCAAAATGTTACATTCAGACTAATAAGACTATATCATAACAATGCATTGGTATACTGGCATTGCCACAGGTTTGGGAAACAACTGACAACTGTTGACACATAAACTTAATTGCATTGAACTACAGAAGCAATTCACTGACAGTTAAATGACACTTGTGTAAATGGTTAGGAAGTCGCCATGGCTTTGCAACACAGTCCCGGAGCGCTAGGGTTCATGCGGAAACATTAAGGGGAACATTGCCCTTGATGTTTCATGGGCCAAGCAAGGACACAACATCCAGCTGACATCCACCAGTGGCCTGTCCAGGTTGGAACCAGCAAGTGTACTACAAACATAATCACACTGGAATGCTTTCAGTGTAGTATGTTTCAGTGCCCAAGACACAGACCAAAGCTAGCATTCCCCTAAAGAGACCAAATTGAATTACCTTGTCCCAGGGAGCTCCCCGGGGTAATGTGGTACCTAACAGTCAATTTATCTGCATCTATTGAAGGGAACAACAACACAACCTCCTCCGGGGGAGGATGGAATTAAAATTTTCCTCCGGCGTCCTCAGAGTGATCGCTCAAATGATTCCGACAAACGTCTTCTTCTGAACACGGTCTGCAAGGGGGGATGGTATATGCTTTGCCACGACCGCAACTTGACTAAGGATTGTTATTATTTGAATTTGTGAGAAAACACAGATTCCCACCTGTGCTAAAAGTAAAATCACATAGAAAAACAGTTCCTCTTTTTATAGATCGGTAATGTGAAGTGGCTTGCTATAGCTGAACATTTGGGTGGAGGCTCTTCCTTGGCTGACTGGGCGTGTGCATGCTACACGTTTCGCGCTGCTTGGTCCAGTCGAGTACTGCCTAAGATTAGCTGTTCACAGACACACGTGTCACCATGAACCACTGTCTGCCCTATAGTTCAATCCCTTTCTTTCTTTCAATATTTTCTTTTCACTATTTCACAAACTGATACATGACTCACATACGCGCCAAATAACACAAACAAACTGACATACATACTAACGTACATTATTCATACATACATCATTGTATATTATATATATATATATATATATATATATACCGGTATATACACATACTTTTATATTCATATTGTCTTCGAACTAATCACTAATAACACCTTTGTATTTGACAGGAAATTGGTTCCTTAATTTGGTTCCTTTTGCAAATTAAACCCCTTGATAATATTTCTGCATATTCTCCTCCAATATTTCCACAACTGGACCCCAATCTTGTTCTCACCTTGGAGAACATGTGTGAGCTTTACTAGTGGGAGCAGTTGCAGAACATTGTGGAGCCAACCTTGTAATATTGACAACCTTGCATAGTACCATATAATACTAAGGATTCTCTTAAATCTTAAATCCTGCACCCGTTATAATTTATATTTGGTTTTTAACTTCCACCCAAAAAATAATAATTTCCGGACAGAGCCACATTAGATGCACTATGTACCCACGTTTTACCGGAGCAGTCTTTGTCATATAATTGCCACCTTTGACATGGTGTAGTTTGTAATTGCAATAATTCAATCCCATGGCCGGGTCATACCAAAGACTACAAAATAATTGAATAAATGTAGCCCATGCAATCAAGTCCAGAGGTATACACATAATAGCCATCATGGCTCGGGATGTCAGAGAATCAACTTTATTGTCATATCACAATTAAAGGTGTAAAGAAGTGGGCAAATGTTGTATTTTGTGCCAGCTCTATCGTTCTTGTTGTTTTCAGAAAGAGAAAAGAAGAGGAGGGGGGAAAGGAGAGTAAGAAAAATCTAGAGACATAGGCTACAGTATGCGAGGAATCATGTAGCAATGGACATGTGATGGGTGACATTATGCAATATAGGTGACATACTGTATGCACTAGGTGACATGTGCGATAGGTGACATACTGTATGCGATAAGTGACTCATGCAAAAGGTGACAATAAGACACTATAATTATGTGACATAACTGTATATGACATGTGTGATGTGTTATGTATGATATATGACAGGTGTCACCTATTGCAATAGGTGACACATGCATTACTGAATTGATTTGTTTATGGTTTGTATGGAAAGGAGATTCTGCTCTCATCTGTCCTTGTTTGAGTCACATCTATTAGTATCGTACTGGGAAATGATCATTCCAAAATTCCAGAAATGTCCACTTAATACTGGCCCACAGCCAAATGGCTAAATGTGCACAGTGGTGAAATCACTCGGCTGCAGCATAGCCTACTGTTTCAAGTAGGTGAAAGTGTCCATATGTCCGGTTGAAGTGTACTTAAGACTGACACTGATTGCTAATCTACTCACTTCACAGAATGTTAATGGTCAACTCATTGGCAATCACAGCATGTGGTCACAGAGACAAGTGCAGAAAGGGAAGAAAACAAGTGCATGAAGAATCGAGTTTTCCTCTTGCATTTACCCAAAAACAACCGCTGTCCTTGACTGAAAAGGTCTGAATATAATCAAACCTGCTGTTGGTATAGGTTTATTCATATTATTCATATAATTATTATTCATATTATTATTCATATTAGTAGTAGTAGTAGTAGTAGTATGCAGGCACGTGCAGAGGGGGGCTAGGGGGGCTTGAGCCCCTGCCCTTTTGCAGAAAGTGCCCTTTCCCATTCTTTTTCTTTTTTTTGCCACATAAGGGCATGTGGGGGGCCAATAGAGGCTTTGTCTGGGGGGGGGGGGGGGGGTAAGGGCTTGTGT
Source organism: Protomyctophum bolini (assembly GCF_963924005.1). Lineage (NCBI taxonomy): Eukaryota > Metazoa > Chordata > Actinopteri > Myctophiformes > Myctophidae > Protomyctophum > Protomyctophum bolini. The sequence continues at coordinate 20,378,937 of NC_137882.1, forward strand.
GGGGTGCAAATAAGGGCTTACTGTATGTGTGGAGGCAAATAAGGGCTTATGTGGGGGGCCAATAAGGGCTTATGTGGAGGCCAAAAAGGGCTTGTGTGGGGGGCCAATAAGGGCTTGTGTGGGGGGCCAATAAGTGCCATTGGCCCTTCAAGACGAACATTTCACAATTAATGATAATTCCACTATCATAATGAATTATCTTTTAATCTGCCATCATTCAGTTTTAGTTTCAGACTAATGAGAACATTTTGCTTATTTTACTGTCCAATGACATGAAATGGCACAAGGGACAGACCCCACAAAAAGACCACATGTTCCCTTTTCTGGAGTTTGAGCCCCTGCCCCCTCAATGCTCTCTGCACGGCCCTGAGTAGTAGTAGTATCAGCAGCAGCAGCAATAATTGTAATCAAACAATTCTGATTTTGGATATTACCAGAAACACATGGTGAGCTCTCATTTAGTTGGTTAATTAACCAAAAAGCAATCATTTACTGCACTCATTTAGTTGGTTAATTAACCAAAAAAGCAATCATTTACTTCTGTCACATTGTCACATTTATATTTTTGTCATTTACCATTATGAAATTATGTATCATAACTGGAGTTTGATCAACACACAATTTCCTATGGGGAAATATTAAAGTCTCTCTCTCTCTCTCTCTCTCTCTCTCTCTCTCTCTCTCTCTCTCTCTCTCTCTCTGTCTCTCTCTCTGTGTGGGGGGGATTTAGGTTAAGCCTGAGACAGTCCCTTCAGGGTTTCTCCTAGGACCATATGTCCAGGCCAAAAGCCACCACTACCTTCTGTCACTACATTATTTCTCCTTACAACTTACAGGATCTATGAAGCCAGCTTTCTATTTCTGGTAGCAAGTTCACAGGGCGAGATCCAAAAATAAGTGCGTGTGCGTGTGTGTGTGTGTGTGTGTGTGTGTGTGTGTGTGTGTGTGTGTGTGTGTGTGTGTGTCCAGTGGTGTACTGTAAAGTACATGTACTCAAGTACTGAACTCAAATGCAATTTCGAGATATTGTTTACTTTATTGGAGTAATTCCAAATGTCAGTACTTTTACTTCTACTCCACTGCATGGGGCGGCTGTGGCTCAGGGGGTAGAGCAGGTCGTCCGATGATCATCCATGGGTCGATGGTTCTAATCCCTGCTCCTCCTGTCTACATGTCAAAGTGTCCTGGGGGGACAGACAGACAAGACACTGATCCCTAGATTGCCTCCAATGAGCTGGTCGGTGTGAGCTTGCCACCATTGGTGTGTGAATGTGTGAAGTGAGGACACTGGCGTCGACTGTCGAACAGTAATAGACAATAGTTAGTAGCAGCGTACTTGCACGCTCTGCTTGCGCACAGCACAAGTCGGCACCTCGACAGAGTGCATGTAGTCATTATTATTATCTCACTATTTACTCCACTACAATTATTTGAAATATTTACTTTTCCGGACTTTTACTTGAGTATTTCCACATTGCAGTATTGGTACGTTTACTTAAGTAGAACATTTGAGAACTTTTTTTTCCCACCACAGGCACCACTGCTGCTGTTTCAGGGCTAAAACAACAGCTCTTTGTGATTGACATGCTGTGATTAAACCGAGCGAGAACACTGCCCCAGCTGCTCGGCTGTGGTGGCCTTGGGGAGACACACATGCCCCGAGGTTCTCAAACACATCCAGTGCTTTTTCAGAGTCAGTGGTGGAAGAATTACTCACGTTTTCTACTTAAGTAAGAGTATCAATACTGCAATTGTAGATATACTCTATTACAAGCTTTACAAAAGTAAAACTCAATGTGCGGAATGTGCCATTTTAGAAGCTCAAAATGTATACAAAAATATTTCGAAATTAACCGATCTACAGATCTACAGATTTACTGTGCAAGCTCACAATGTGTCACATCGCGGCACATTGTGAGCTTGTAGATCTGCTATTTTTAAATGGCCGAAATATATATATATACGGCTGAAGCGGTCAGTGTGTTTTGTAATAATAAATATCTGTAAAGTAAAGTAACTAGTAGTAAACTAATGTTTTCTAATAATTGTGGTGGAATAAAAAGTGCAATATTGGACTCTGAGATGTGGAGTAGAAATAAAAGTATAAGAAAATGGAAATACTTAAAGGGAACTTCCAACCGCACCTCAAGCCAACATCTGGCTGGTCTGGAAGTATCTCAGGAGCAAGATCTACAGATTCCATAGTAGGAAAAAGGAAAGCACTGGAGCGACTTGAGCAACTGGAGCCCTTTCTTTCACCCATTCAGGCCTCACCTCAAAATAATAAAAAAAAATCTAAATCCTGAGCTTGTAGATCTGCTATTTTTCAATAGCTAAATTATAACAATGTTTAAAACACCAAAAGGGGTTCCCGCCCACATTGGGTTAATAGAGCAGTGTGCATTTCCATGTTACATATCTTTCCTCAGGTCATGAACTTGACGAAGATGTAACTGACTGACCACTAAAGAAAAGGCTCCGACTGTCCCAGTTGCTCCATGTCTTTACTCTTACCTCATCGTAAAGAGTTCGATAGTGGGTGCGTTTTGCAGCAGTATGGCATCAGACCTTCATTAATGTGTACAAGGAATAATGTGGTGTGTGTGTGTGTGTGTGTGTGTGTGTGTGTGTGTGTGTGTGTGTGTGTGTGTGTGTGTGTGTGTGTGTGTGTGTGTGTGTGTGTGTGTGTGTGTGTGTGTGTGTGTGTGTGTGTGTGTGTGTGTGTGTGTGTGTGTGTGTGTGTGTGTGTGTGTGTGTGCGTGTGTGCTCGGGGGGCAGAGAGAGAGAGAGAGAGAGAGAGACATGCCAACGTCCTCCATCACGTCCTCAGCATACCCCGCACAGAATTACAATGTAGACAAGATGCTGAGTCAGCTAAAAAAAAAACCCAACGTGTTCTGGGTGCGGTAGCTACTGCATACTGAAGCAAAGGAGAAATTGCTACTAAGCATTGCAGAATAACAACGTACCATATATATATATATATATATATAGTCGCTGACGATGTCGCCGATAATGGATCCAATGTAGTATTTACTTTCGTTAATACTTTTCATTGGTTTAATATTCACAACGCAGACCGATGTAACCACTTTCAACCTGGTGGTCCTATATATTAGGCATGTCATTATAGGTAAAATACATAAACTGTGAAGCGTTGTTGTGAGTCACAGCACTGTCACGTGACAAAGTAGGCCATAGTATTGTGTGTGTAGGCCAAAGTGTGTGTGTGTGTGTGTGACATGAGAGAGAGAGAGAGAGAAAGATTTTTCTCATTATCAGTGCACATACAGTACATAACATAGTTTTTTTTTTTATGCTTTTCACTGCAGTGAAATTCCGCTGTCAACTTGAACCATGTTCTCCTGTTGGCAGGAGGTGACACTTTCAGCACACTTTGTTTGTGCCGCTCGTTCACCAAATCCTTCATGTCTTTACATTAGCTTGCATCGTCTCCGTGGGCGTGGGGCCAAGAGAACTACGTGGGGGTCGTTGCTCCAGTTGACCCAGAGGACGAATGATTTGTTTGCATTTTGTCAACATCACAACCTCTTTTCACATGCACAGCATGTGTGCACAGCACAAAAGTTCTCACAGTGCTATTTTATTTCCTTATGTCCATTTTCCTTTTTCCTTTGTCTAGCACTCACTGTCTCTCACTGCATGCATGCAATACCAGTGCACTCAAGCACTGCTCCCATCAAAGGTAGATATTTTGCACTCTGCGGGGTCTACGGTATTAACATTTAATAGAAAGGACCATTAAGACAAAAGATAGATTTCTTTTTGTAGAACAACAGCAAAAGCATCACCGCAAATGTATCCTCTTGACCCCTGAAGAGCCGGTTATGGCCCTTCTAAAAGGGGAGATGGAGGTGTGCAATACAGCAGTAGCAATAAGGTCAGTCCAGCACTCCATTGTGGTCGCGTTGTGCTGCCTTTTACGTTCTTGTGCACATGCTACAGTAAGATATACTTGCAGATGTGTCATGGCCAGAGCATGCAGTGCACAGTGACAGTCACGTGTTGCCATAGTATTTCGTGAGAGAAGCACGCAACCAGGTCAAGCCCAAAAGAAGCTTGTAGGACACACAAGCACTTTAATTAAAAGTATTGTATTACTACAATCGACAAGCTTGGCATGCTGTGAGCTTGTAGATCTGCTATTTTCAAAAACAATGTTGGAGGGGGGAAAATATTGTGTATCTTTTGAAACATTTGGTGTGGGGTCCCTGGCACAACATATTTCCATTATGGTTGTTCGTGTTTGTGGACAAAATGAACCAAGTGCGGTTTAAACAACACAGCAAGCCCAAAATAAGTAACTACACTTTAGTTTAAGCGTCTTTGAGTACCCAAAAAAACGCTATATAAAGCTCAGATATTATTATTTAGAAACAAGCCTAAAACAACCCCAAACCGCAATAACTACCAATATTTACAAGCAACTTTGCATAAAAAGAAGCCCAAAGTCGCTTCTCCACAGCTCTCCTTTAATTTCATTAATTCCAAGATAACGGCAGGCATTGAAGTAGAACACAAGGTCGTACACGTTGCAATAATTTGGTACATGAATGGCAATTCTAATTGAAGCTCATTTAAAGCCTTTTGATTATGAAATGGTGAGAACTTCAATGGCACACTCGTCTACGATACATTTAGGTATGCGGCCAAGTGCAAGCCTGGCTCAGGGAGTAGGACGCCCCTGCCTTGCAGAGTCCCTAGGCACTTTGGACTTAACATCATGTCCTGTGCTTTCGAAATCATTGGATCAATGAGCAGTAGGCAAACATCAGGTACCAGCCTATAGTTTCAAGATGCGTGTGCAGCACTTTTTGGAATGAAACCCCTCCATTCGACTTTGCAATGATAATTAGCACAGCTGCAAGGACATGAACATTCACACACGTCTCAACACTGCCAGCCATGCACATTTGCACTGCACCTGTTTTGGGATCGACGGAGAAATATGGCTGTCCTTGTAGAATGCTGTACACTATCCTCGCACTGTTTCCATATGTGGGATCGTCGGCATCAGTGGCCGTGACTTGGAACACGGATGTGCCTGCGAATGAAAACAGCAGAATTATTATTTCACTTATCTCGCAGTCCTCGCCATAAGATTTGTTTGGTTTATTTTACTCAAGAATCAATTGAGTGAACGTTATGCTAAAAAAGAGAAAAAGAGAGAAATACAAGCACAATACAATGCTTTCACTGAAATAACACGTCAAGGATAAGAAAACACAACAATGTAAGAGACTTATTTCCATTGTGGTCCTTTCCCAGCTTGGTCTTGTACAAACAGACATAACAAAGAACAGACATTGATCCCTAAGCCCACTCTAAACACGTTAGTGTAGTGAGTTAGGTCAGCAGTCTAATAACAGTAGGGCGTCACTTTATAGCTTCATGTCACTTGTCTTCATTGGAAATGACTTGCTTTGCCGCTGGTGTGAGCGTGTGTGAGTGCAGCATCAGCCTGTTGGAGTACTAACTAGGTTGAATTGATTGACTGAATACTATAATATTAACAAGTAGTGCACGTGCACCACAAGTAGTGCATGCACGTGCACCACAGTAGCTGCATCAACACAGAAATGTGTGTGAGGAAAAAACTGGTCGTACAGTCAACGGTTATGCTAAAAGGATAAACCCAAAAGCCACATGCAAGGGGACCTGTTTTCATTGTACCCAATTCATCAGTAGTACAATACAATTTGTATGGGAAACTCAGTATAGCATCAAAATGTATATTTGTTTACGTATTTATTTGATGTATTTTATTTACCAAGTGGCAGCAGTGTGGTTGGTATTGTATGGATTTTGTCTCCATTATGACTGATTCCAGGACAGAGCTTTTAATACTGTACATCCTTTGTTGAGAGCGGGAATCTGTGATTGGTTCCCTCCTCTGAGGAACAGCGTGTGGCCATTGCATTTTAGAAAGGGGCTTTTATTATATCGACTGAGAGCAGGCACTGTGATTTGTTTACCGTCTGTGGTAGTGAATGAACTGTATGAACTATTACTTTGAGTCTGCCACCTTCCCTTTTATTGGGAAGCCATGCTGAATTGAAATTCAAATGCATTCACATGGCTGCTGGTAAAAAAGACTGAAGTCCCTAATCCCATTGCCATTTCTCATTGTAAATGTTCTTTATGAAGAAAGTGCCTTGAGCGTGACCATTTTGAAAACCACTGCTATAGCACAGGAGATAATTAGATTGTGTATTGGTAAATCTCTCACAACACACTCACGGCCCAAAGAGATTGATAATGTAACGTATCCTTTCAATTCACACACAATATAACTGCTAATGTACTTATGAAGTGACTGCAATAGCCCACAATGCATTTCAGCTGAAGTGTTCATCTGCTGCAATTCATTTCTTCTTTTTTGAAATACTTTTCCAACAGGAGTACCATATTAAAGTACCTGAAAAAGCCGGGGCGCCTGATGGAGGGGAAAGGAACTGGTTGGAATAACGTGTTCCTTCCACGCGCTACGTCCAACCAGGGAAACTCCCCCCTGTCAGGTGTAAAGGAGCAACTTGGACACTCAGGCATGAAGGAAGCATGAGTTCAAGTCCGTTGCTCTCCCCATGTCCCTCATATATGGGGACTAGGTTGGCGGAGGGTGTGTAGAGCCCAGGATCACATTAGATAATTGACACAGGGGTGAAAAATGGGTTACAAAATCGTGGGATAAAAATTTAAAATAAAGTACCTGAAAAAAAGCCTGACTGGAAATGTGCCTACAGAGTATGAACACATTATTCTCCAAACCGATTTCCGAGAGCCCATTAGAAGTGCTTCAGTCCAGTACGCTGTAGCTACAGTACTTCAGAATGTGTTCAGATGGGAATCAAATGCATGTGGAACCCATGGATATATTTCACCGTGCTCAGAGTATATGCCAGATCATCTTTCTAGTAGGGTCCTGGGCACATAAATAATCTTATGTGCATCAACGTGTCTTTCATCACCTCCTATTGGTTTCAATCTGTCTCTTTTTCTACTGTCCTAAGTTGACTTATTGCGAAGGCCACAAAACATAATAGCCCTTTTAAAAACTCTAGGTTTTTCGAACAGAAAAAATGATTACTGCCGCCACTATACAGTACATCTGCCATCAGTGGAAAATGACCTTGCACACCATAAACGGGCACCAATCTTGTCAAAGTCAACACTACACTACACTCTCGCATAGTTTTAATCTATCAAGCCATTACATATTACTGTGGCTGTGCCTAACACGACCCGTCTCTCCTCTCCCATCAAGCTGGCAGTCCCGCCTGCAGCAGATTTCCCAATAGCTACAGCCACCATTACCACAACTGTTTAACTCATTTGCCGACAAATATTTTCTTTTAAAGCCTTTATCTACTTGGGCCCGTGGCGGTGAGAATTTCTGTGAAGACAATTCTATCTTGAGGGAAACCCAGGCAGGCTTTAGAAAAACTACTCCACCAGTGACCATATTTTTCTCTTGAAGCACATTGTTGAATTATTTTGCTTTAAAAAGAAGAGATTATTCTGTTCCTTTATTGATTACAGTAAGGCATCCGATACTGGAGGGACCATTGTTAATGGCATGAAATCAGATTCCTTTTAGTTTAGCTGGAGTAAAACAGGGGAAAATCTGTCACCATTATTATTCTCATTCTCATATTATTCTCATCGATTATCAACGACCTGGAGGATTACCTTTTTCACAATGGCTGTCAGTCTATTAATTATGACGACCCACTTATTGATAGCTATTTCCAGCTTTTGGTATTATTATACGCGGATGACACAATTGTCAAGTCAAATACAAAGGAGGGATTGCAGAAGGCAATTGACATGATGTGTGGTTTCTGTAAAAAGCTGGCACTAGCAAATTAAAGTTTGTTTGTAATGGAGTCAATCTAGAGATTGTCCATAGTTTCAAATACCTTGGTGTTATTATGAATTATAATGGATCATTTAAGATTAAAATTTCATCTTAAATTTCTCAAGTATATCCTAAAAGTTAAAACAACTACCTGTAATATGCACGTAGTAGTAATATGCACGTGCGTGCGTGCGTGCGTGCGTGCATGTGTGTGTGTGTGTGTGTGTGTGTGTGTGTGTAGTCTTCTGTGTTTGACATACAGTACACTGATGAAGGAGGTAGAGTGGCTGCTTAAAGATGGAGTGCCACCATTTTTTTCCACCCTAAAACATGATCATCAGGTATTATTACAATATAAGGGGGAAGAACTTTTTCCAAAAAGTGTACAGTATTTGTTAAAATCATGCTTTTATGTGGACACGCCCACCAGTTCATCAAGTATGCCTGGATTGCCTGGTGGGTGGTGATGGGTGGTGATCCACCTGAACTGAAGCCGCACCCACAGCTGTAGTTGTATGATAAAGGGGGAGGGGTTAGGGGAGGGGCTGATAGTGTGTTGTCACTATATTTTACTGTTTACTTCGTTGGCCCGTTTGACTGTCAAGGGTTCAGCCTCCAGGAAGAAACCCTAAATACAAATTTAATACACCATTGCACATAAAAACAACTCCAGGGTGTCTAATGAAGTACTATCACCTCATAGACACATGAAAAACTGGAAAAATACAAACTCTGAACCCTTAGCTGTTCCTGACGAGTAGGTTGGGGTCTTGCACGGTTTCCTCCGCCATCCGCGTAGGATTGTGTGTGTGAATGGGTGAATGTAATGTACAATTTGTAAAGAGCCTTGGATAAAGGCTCTCTATAAGTGCATCGTTTAACATGTAATAATAGTAGCAACATTGAATACAAGACACGAGGCGTCGCTCAGTGAAAATTGAGTACATTGAGAATGATGTATTCATAAAATTCAAATACAAATGTGAATATTATAATTTGGATCTTGGCGTTCAGGCTCTACTCATGCTTTGTCCATGCTCAGCACATTAGAAGACAACCATCTAACCATCTCCTTCCCCCCCAAGGGGAAAACTTAATCCTTAGGGAAAGCAGGGCCATGCTAGTGGGGCTGGGAAGACGGTGGGAGCAACAAGTCACATACAACGTTCAGAGGCTTCAATATACTGCCAATTTGCTTGACACATCACATAGCATCTCCAACATAGTGCTGTACTACATGCATGCACACCTCTCGAGTGTATACTGTAACTGCCTGAACTATCTCGCAGAGTCGCAGGCTATGTTAAAAGTAGCTTATTGCCGTTCTGTGTGCCTAGCCTCGCATTCAACCTTGAATTTCCTTTATGCATCACTCCATGCAGCCTTTTACCGAGATGGGTGTTGCAGAAGATGTAGTCCTCAGTGAATATTTTGTCCTCACAGAATCTATTAAATCACTGATTTTGACACTGAAGTCCAAGATAGATTTTTTGTAGACTGTGGATTTTTGAATAGCCTGACAATCAGCAGGAATTTCCTTTTCATTTCAAGTTATTATTCTTAAAGTACTTTCAAATTATACCCCCTATACCGTTACTACCGCCACTATTGTTTCAAATTATACCCCCTATTGTTATTCCCACCAGGACGTCTGGGATTATGTTTTCACTCCTGTGAGTAAGGCAGCCTGACATGGCGGGGATCTGCACTCAGTGTGGCACACATTCTAATTTGAAACTCTCAGGCTGTTTACTTACATCATCGCAGTCGAGGGATACTGATCGGCCTGGTTGGAAGTCTGACCGAGAAAACAAACATGATATGCAACATATCATTTTTTAATGGCCGTGACTAATGATTCAGGAGCTTGAGCCAGACACCAGTATATATGCAGTCCTTTACAACCCACTTTCTTCTTCTTCTTTTTATCATCTTCCTCTTCTTTCCAATTGCCCCCTTGGTTCATCCTGGCAGCCCCAACTATGGGATAAGAAGGACTGGGGAAAATCTGGTCTGGGAGATACTGTAATCTTAACACACCAGTACAGACCGAACAGAATCTCAAAGATTAATGGTCTTCTATGGAGGGATATAAACCCACTGCAATGTACACGACAGTCTTTCTTACAGAGAGCAGCCAGGCATATTGATGCATGTCAGTTGGAAAGCTGAGAGCAAAACCGCATTAATGGAAGAGGGCCACAAGCGGATCAAAAGATAGCGTCATACAAACAGACTTTCATCTTGGCAGGCCGCTATACTGTAGAACCATGGTTCACAAAGGGAGACTATATTGGGAAAGTCATCGTTTTAAGTTTGTTTTAATGTTTTGCTGCACTGACAGAAAATAAACAAACAGCCTGATGGGGCTTCGAAAGGAACTGGTTGGAATAGCGTGTTCCTACCACGTGCTACGTCTAAACGGGGAAACTCCCCCCTGTCAGCTTGGGGGGACTGTAGACAAAAAAAAAAGAAAATAAACAAACAGGAGCCAGGTGCCTTTAGCGCATTTAGCAAATATGCAAAGAAAAATCATAATAGAATAATTTTCCTGTCATGTTCAAAATACTATATTACAAAAATATATTTTGGATGCATAACCCAACATTTGCAAAACAAATTGCACTGTCAGCCACAATGCGTATGTTTCAACTTTCCTTCTGTTTTTATTTTCTTTGTGGTGGTGTCATCTGTAACGTTAACTGTGTTTTACACTGTTGTCACTGGCATAACTACAGCGTTGTAAATAACTAAGTACTGTAGCCTACTAAAGTACAAATGTAAGGTATTCTTTTTTTTTCTCCAGTTTTCAGTACTTTTACTTGTACTCCAATACATCTCAGAGGAAAATATATATATACTTTTACTCCAATTATTTGAAAACTTGTTGCTTTGTAGATTTTGATTATTATTACTTACTAGTCCATACCCGTGCAGGCTTAACTAACAGCCAAACACACGCAGGCATGTGAGGTGTGTACTGTACTGTACTGTACTGTACTGTACTGTACTGTGCTGTGCTGTGCTGTGCTGTACTGTACTGTACTGTACTGTACTGTACTGTACTGTACTGTACTGTACTGTACTGTACTGTACTGTACTGTGCTGTGCTGTGCTGTGCTGTGCTGTGCTGTACTGTACTGTACTGTACTGTACTGTACTGTACTCTCTATCCCCACACCTCTCTCCCCCCTCTCTCTCTGCCACTTATATTGTCAAACTCATTATGTTCTCAGCCAATTTTCAGAGAAAAGTATGTGGAAAGGCCGTGGCTAATACAGAAACTAAAATGGTCGCTCAGAGGCAGTGCAAGCGAGGCCCTAGCAACCGTGCCTAGCCTATAGCGATTCCAAAAATGGAAAATAGCGAGACATTCTTACAGTATATTAATATAAAGCACATTAACCACTTCAGCCCTATATCCATTTCCACCATTTGAAATCTACAAGCTCACAATGTGTCTCATCGCGACGCATTGTGAGCTCGTAGATCTGCTATTTTCTAAATAGTTTTATACAATTTATACATTCGAAAATGTGTGAAATGGGACATTCTGCATAATGAGTAAGCCTATTTTAACTTTTTCACAAGTAAAACATGTGAGTAGCCTACTTATTCCACCACTGTAACTAACTAATTGTGTTGCACCAGGCGGGATAATTGTTTAGGGTGTATACTAGCGGTGTAACAATAGTAATATCTTAATTTCAAGAAACAAAGTATATTGAAATGTATACAGCAACATGTATCCTTTGACTTTGTATTGTTTTGTTTTGCAATACAAATAATCTGAAGCGAATATTATGTATCGTATGATTTGTATCATCAACCATGTATATGTGATACATAATGTATTGCTGTTAAAATGTATCGTTACATCGCTAGTGTATAGGTTTGTATACCTTTAGCAATAATTCATTTGAGGGTGTCTTTATTGTTATGCACAGAGAGAGGCCTTGAATTGAAGTATAGAGACATCTCTCTCTCTCTCTCTCTCACTCTCTCTCTCTCTCTCAATCTCTCTCTCTCTCAAAAAGCAGCTAAATACAGCCCATCAACTTCACCCATGTCCATTTGTGCTCGCTGCGAGTGTGTCACTGTGACAAGCCCTAACACACTGAAAGCGTTACAGACGAAGAATGTCACTGTCACTGATGTGCCTCAAGTCAGGACACTTGAAGTGTCAAATAATCGCTCTATTAGGGCTGTACCAACACAAACGCATCCATGCACACACGTACACATGTGGGATTAGTTGTATATTGCAGTATGTACCTCCGTCCTCTCTCTCTCTCTCTCTCTCTCTCTCTCTCTCTCTCTCTCATAAGCCACTGTAACCTTCTTATGAATAAAAGTAATTGTTGTCCAATCTGTATCGTAGAGTAGGCCTATGTACAAACAACATAACTTGTAGGGGGTGGTTGTATTTAATTTGTCTCCCTGCACTTGAGACATTTAGATCGTGTCAAAGGTCACAAATGGACACAAATCTGACACAAATTTTGACCTGATAGTCAGGCTCTAGTAGTAATACTTGCCGAGCCATGTGGTACACACACACCCCCTCGGCATGAAGCTATATGTCGCAGGGACAGCCCTTGATGTTCTAAATAGAGAGTCTTTGGTAAGACCTGGCCGGGGATCGACCTCTGACCTCCCAGTCTCACTGTCGGCGGACAGTCTAACCACAAGGCCACTGATTGGTCAGGCTCTATTACCTCCCTCCTGCACATGTGCAGGAGACCGGTTGTAAACCCGGGGTAGAAGAGGAAAGTTACATAAATTATAGCAGCTTTCAATTATATAAGAAGAATACTTTAAACAACTGTATTAATCCCAATAGGGGCAATACGTTTGGAGCGGATTTTAACAGAGAAAGTTGGTAACATACACCATTATACATTATGCAAATATCCCAATCTCCCTCAATATAAATATATTTTCGCATTCTCAAGTAACGAGGTGTAAATCAATAACAACAAGGGATAAATTATTTAGGGATGAATAATTCTGAACGGTGGTTCGTTTTGCCAGCAGGTAAAACACAACAAAACAAAACATGTCCAGGAGAAGCTTGCAGCTTTAGTAGTTTCACTACTCACGAAGTTGTACACAGATCGGTGCAGTTATTGGTGAAAACATGAATTGTCCTGTTGTAGCGCCACCATGAGGCTGATTAGATTTTTGTAAGTGGCAATTCACTGGATTGTTTCCCAGCCGAGTGTGCGGCGGCTGGGATGAGGATCAGCGTCTCCAAATCTGAGGCCATGGTTCTCAGCAGGAAACCGGTGGATTGTGCTAATGTTCAAGTTCATTTTTAGTGGAAATGGATCTCTCTAGGGGAGACGCCCGAGAGGCATCCTCACCAGATGCCAGTTTATCATGACCACCTGAGCCGTCAACAGCTGGGTGAACCGTGAAGCTGAAACTAAAGGATCAATAAAGGTCTACCTAGATATTGGCACTGGAGTTAACCACCCCTAACAGAAATCGCAATCCTTGGCTTTTAAAACCCTGTTAAACACCAACCTAGCGAAGTGGTTGACAGGAGTGTGTGTGTGTGTGTGTGTGTGTGTGTGTGTGTGTGTGTGTGTGTGTGTGTGTGTGTGTGTGTGTGTGTGTGTGTGCGCGATATTGAGAGAGCATGTCCTCGATCCCAGTTCCATTTCTGATTTCAACCGGCGTCAAAGACTCAGGAGTATAAAATTGATATTGCTTTCATCTAGCACTCAAAATGTTTTTTATTGCGCCGCTGAACAGGGCTTGAAGCAGGAATGCTGGAGCACCTGGCACACAGATAATCAATTTACTGTAGACAGGGAAAAAGAACATCACGACCAATTAGCCGCCGCACTCGTCCAGACAGCCCTCCCTCCCTTTCCTCGCCTCCTTCCTTCCTGGGGGCTGAAGAACGCCCAGTATTGACAAACTCTGCAAGGATTAGCGCTCTGGAGTGTGAGGACAGTTGATTGTTACAGCCGATTTGATGCCTCAGACACTAAACCGAAGAGGAATGACTTTAATGGACAAGAGACTGCAGCGTGGGGGGGTTGGTGGAAGGGTAATTATTTCCCCCCCCTTCACGCTGCCTGATTGGTTCCCCCGGGTCATCAATGGTGATTGATTTTTCGTCCGCACGAGCAGTGCTCAAATTTGCAGCCAACAGTGAAACTTTGAAAGGGAAGGAAGTGATCTTGTTAGAAAGGTTTCCCGAACAATTGGCACTGATAAGGAGGGGATTGGCATGTTTGCGAATGTTTTCGTGTTTTCATCACGCATTCCTCCACTTGCTCACTCACAAGCGTCGGACCCATCCTGCACACTACATTTAGACCTGTTCACACCTAAACCTTTCAAGCGGGGCACACCTCTGTGTCATTTTAGTTGTTGCTATATCATATGTGGCTGTTGTCGGGCAGAAACCTCTATATTGTGTACCAAAATCTCCTGTAGGGGGCGTCAACATAATGTGTCACGTTGTAGCGGCCGCCATACTTGGTGGTTTGTCTGGTTTGTTTACATTGAGCGACTATCCGGTGTGCTTGTATACGTTCTTTTTTTAAACTGACCTCACAATGGTGCAGACTTGCTCAGTAAATAAGTGCCACAGCAGGTCACGGCGAGGGAATGAGCCAGAAAACGGAATTAGATTTTCAGCTTTCCAGCATGGAGACAGCACCAAGGAACCCAGATTACAAAAAGACATAGAATGGCTTGGATCTTGGCTGTACGGCGGACGGGCGTATCTAAGCACAGCCGTGTTTGTTCACAACATTTTCCTTGTCCTTGTAATGTATTTGAGCCCGACGTTCTTTCTATCCATCACTATGTTGTTGCTCAATATTTACAAAAACATACCACGTTTTCACACGCTATACCTCACTGTCAGGTTTTTGTGTTTTTTTCGTAAATGTATGCTCTACTACCTTATCATACTATACAGCGTCACACAGACGTATCAAAAGTAGTGGATCCACAAGCTCGAATGGCGGCACAAAGTGGCACGCTTTGAGCTGGCAGACCTGCTACTTTTGTTATTTTTGCAACTTTCTTTTATGCAGTTATAAGTTGTTAAGTTGTTGCATATTTATAAACATGTATGAGTGTTATGAAGCCTTATAAGTGCATTCTAATGCATTATAAATGCATTTAATGCACCATAGACCTTTAGTCAAAATCTTGCTTAATGCTTTCATCTTGTGTCACTCTGTCCTAATTTCCTCTATAAGTGATGGGCATGTTAAAAGTCAACCTTCTTGACTTTTCTATCCAATATGCATTGTCAACGTCTATAATTACTGTAGCTCTATCCTTCCTCTGCATACAGTAGTTCAGATAGACAACTCTTGGAATGAAATAGAAAATATTTTGGGCATAAAATATATATGAGCGTAAAGCATACAGATTTTGGCCTCAAGGCTCTGTCTAGAAATATTTCCCTATGAGCATGGAGATGTGTATACTGAATAATTTGCCAAATAGACACCACAGGGTATGAAAAAGCAAGTTCGCCCTAAGGAAATTATACATATAAACAGAGGCCACAGGGTGGATACCGGGGAGGCGTTCGGAGCGTAAAACTTCATAAAGGCCGCATGCACAAAGCAACAGGAGCAGAGCACACATCATAACAGAAAGATAGCAGAGCAGCAGCAGGCAGAATGAGCTGGCAAACAGGGAGGTTTAACAACTTAATTGGGGACGCACAATGCCTGTCGAATGTGCAAATGTCTATAGAGCCATATACTGTAGGTAGCTACTTTATAAACAGTCGATATCAACCCTGGAATATTCCATGCCTATTCATGAGCCGATAGTAGGCTATACACAAACATGTTTGTTTGGTCTATACTGCAATATAAGCACATTTATAATGCATTATATAATGCACTTATCTTAAACAATTTGGTAATGCATCACACCATACAGGAGAATCTTATAAGATGCTCAAATAGGATTCTTTTAAGCATGCACACACCACAAGATCAGGATTATCTTAAACATGCACACACTACGAGATTTTAAAACAACGAGGCATCAGACACTACAAGATAGTATTAACGTTCTCTGGCTTGCTCGACTACAATGGAAACAAGTCCCCAGAAATGTTTGTGCTATCCTTTTATCCCTGAATGTCTGACTGTACAATCAATCAATCAATCAATCAATCAATCAATCAATCAATCTATCTATCTATCAAAGCACAGCACCATTTCATCTCACGTGACCACATGCAGAAGCAGTAGCAGTAGTAAACAACAGAGTGCATGGTAGTGAGTGAGTTTGTGCTATGACCGTGTTCTTGCCACATTTACAAGCCTCAGCTGTCCAACACACTACAGTTTCTTTGGAGTGGACGGCTGCCAAAAGTCCACTCTGCACATGTGTAAGTCCAGAGTAAAGCCGTCACTACTGCACAAATGCAGATACAGATGTAGGGTATTTCATCATGGCTACCTATAGCAGAATAAATGCAGTAGTAAATGGAGACTTGCACAATGATGACCACTGCATATTTCTAAAGCAGTCATAAAAACCTATCTTGGACCAGTTCAGCTGTATCATTCACCTGAGTACATTTTCTTGAAATGGTTGAAAGAAGCTTGATGAGTTGAAGTGGTCAGGAGAAGTTTTCAAAACCTTTCACCACATGACCTGGCATCCCTATTCTGCGTATGGCGATCAATTACGGAAAATAGCAGATCTACAAGTTTGCAATGTGACTGTTAAGCATAGGTTGGTTATTTCTGGCGAAGAGATTTGGTGAAAAAAGGAATGGGCAGAGGACCTCAGTCAACAGTGCCTGGTGCTGGGAGTCTGGTGCAACGCACAGGTCCTGGGCCTGGTGAGAGCAGTAGTGGACCTGGTGAGACGTAGGAGGGGCCCGGACAGGAGTCAACCCACAGAGCCTAGTCCTTCCAGTACCGGCAGAGTAGTTCCGGAGTAACGGATTGTGTGGCCTTGCTCATTCCTTGATGGACTAATCGAGGGTAGCTAATGGGACGTAATTCGGGATTTGATCAACCCCGGCTGGGTTGCCTGAGTGAGGGGTATATGATGTTGGTAGACCCAACATAGCATAATAGGGTTTAAACTTTAAGTGGTTAAAGTAGGTGTTCACTCAACAAATGTTATACCATATATACGAGATGATGCTACTCACCCACTTCCGACATCTCCGGCACAGATGCAACAAACGGTCCATCGGGGAATTTGGGGGCATTGTCATTTATGTCTTGCACTTTGATGATGAATTCGGACTTCGGCTCTAGAGCCTCCTCTGTGTTGCGGTCAAGGGCTTGTGCATGTAAGACATAGTGTCCCTTTGTTTCCCTGTCCATGCTCTTGGTGGCATGAATATCCCCCGTCACCTCATCAATGATGAATATATTCCCAGCGCCTTCTCCGCTCAGGATATAGCGGACAGTTCCATCCCCTTTGTCGGAGTTTGAGTGCAGCTGTAAGGGAAAACAGAGGGAATGTCAACAAGAGAATAAGATATTGGCAAAATCTTCAGCCTGCGATATACACTGGCATTCTTCTGGTATAAAAAATGTAATATATATATATATATATATATATATACACACACACACACACACACAGTCACACACACACGCACATACTCATAGATAACATTCAACATTGCACTTGACAGCTTTACTGCACTCTGGTGTTTTTGTGGAACTGTATTTTGAAAGATGAAAGCGTTTTGAGTTGTTATGGGAAATCCTTGAAGATGGAATTGCCTCCTCTTATTCCACTAAGACAGTACAAGGGAAAGAAGCTGTGAACTTGTATGGCAATTATTGATATTATTAAGCCATTCATGCCATTTTCACGTAACCTCACGAATATATTTCACAGTTCCACAGAATTCCCCTACCGAGCATCATGGTACAAACCATCACATTCACAATGTTATGACACAATTTGTGCACTGTGTATACTGGTAATGTTTTAGATTCTGGTGTTATGGCATTCTGAGCCAATCTTCATGTAACTGATGAATATGATGCTGCTATCTATTTACAACAATATAACGTACAAACCATAGCATTATTGAGGGCTTGTGTCAGCCCAGGGCTGTGACGTTCCCCAGTCTTTCTCATCTATTTTGACATCACTGACAACAAACTGTTTTTCTAGACAGACAGGTCAAACACTTTGCTGATGAACATCAGGTTACTGTGAGGACAAGATTTGTAATTCTGAAGTTATGCCAGCACACATTCCATTTAGTCAACAATGTATTAATCCACTGGAAGAGAAAATACTGACATTATTTATTTCCCAACTTCCATGCTATAAACATATACTCATTAGAATATTCTATTCACTTTATTTTTATGTTGTGCACAAAGTCAGCACAGAGCAGTAGTAAGACACCCCAGAGCCCTATTCAGGGCGCAATTTAATGCCTGTCGTTATGTCTTAATTTCCGCAGTGGGGGTGTGTCTCAGGTTTATTTTGAACAACACACATAGCGCTAGATGCTACAGTATTATGCTACTGGATTATTCATAGGTGTGGTTTGGGCGTTACCTTAATCAAACCAATCAGCCTCCCTGCTGCCATTGCCTTTGAGAACAAGGTTGTGCTTTTCACAAGACACGTGCATTGCAATAATTTGCAAGTTTAAGTGGCGAAATCAAAAGACCACAGAATTGCTTTCCTAGCATCCTTGTGCCCGAAGTGAACGCAGCGGGAGCTCGGATCAGCGTTAATGTGATATAATGATGTTGGGAGATGCAGGTGAAACAAAAGCTCCTCTGCTCAGCGAAACATCCCACTGAAAGGAGAGATGTCCAAACTACAAAACTCCAAAAGTACATACAGCACATACATGATAAAAAGCAAGACTGTCCAGTGCTGTAGAATATTAACCCAGCAAGAGGCGTTTCTTAATCACACGCATGCATGCGCACACCACTTGAACATGCAATAACCAGTAATAATAATTTTAATCATCATTACGCCCATGCAATATCTGCGAAAACAAAACACAGAGTACTGGTCCCTCCCTCACCACTGCAACTACAGAAAGATCCCCAGACACACACGTGCAAGCACACATGTCTGCATGCATACATACTATACTGCACACATGCACGTGCACACAGTTATATGACCCTGCCTCCCTCCATATTTTGTTCATTATTTAAGGTGTTGAGCGTTGTGGTGCAGGGGCCAAATCTAATCAAAAACCAGGAGTAGCAAATGAATTACTAATTAGAAAGCTGCTGTTGATAGCATGGCTTCTCTTGATGAGAGCCAACTGTCCTTTCTGTGGTTAATATCGCTCCTGTAATTAAGTGAGGAGTCAAAGATCCCATTGAATCGAGTTAATCGGGTGGTAGGTAATATGGGTAATATTAAACATGCACCACCAAGCGGCTCTGCAATCAAATAATGTTTGCACATTAATGGCAGTGTAGACTGGACCAATATAGATAGAGTTGGGGAATGTATAAAGAAAAATCTACAATAATTGATTGTGCCTTATTAAAGGGATCGTGACATTTTGTTTTTGTAATTTTTCTTATTTATTTTAGGTTTTCTGCGCTCAATTGCACCCAAAAAAACAGAACTTTTAACATTCAGTAGACTTTGTGGTCTGGGGTTTTCTGGTTACATTTTCCTGTGGACTGTGATGAGAGTCCACAAATCCCATATATGACGTAACAATTTGCCTGCAGATGTTTTCATTGCAGCTCAAAAGGCCTCGGACAGAGAAAATCCACGGAATGTTCAAAGTTCAAGTTGTGTGGGTGTAATTTAAATGAATGTCATGGAACCTTTAAGCTGTACAGTGTTCACATACACTAATGTTGTTCTAGTCTACGTCTGTGTGGACACCATAGCCATATTTAGGAATTTTGCATAGACTTGCTTGTAAAGTAGTGATACATTTTAATGACCGAGGTGACATGAGTACTGGTCATGTAATGAGAACAATGAGCTGTGACTTGGTGGAATGCACATATCATGTAATGAGAACATGGGCTGATTTGGTGGAATGTACATGGAAGTGGTGTGGGCCCAGCCGGACAGCTCGCTCGCGTCACAAAACAGGTTTTTACCAAATCAGCCATTCGACACCGTTGATTTATACTAGGGGTAGACACTGGCACGCAACCAGTAGTATAAGTATAAATAGTATAAATTTCCCTTTGTGTGTCGTTTATGACATACCCAACAAAGATATTCTGTCAAATTAGGACAAGAACGCCTTCAGAAGTATCAATAATATATGGATTAGCACCACAGAACTCAGAAGTCTCAGCAATAAATCCTGGCATCCATGTGCAATTGCACATGAATTTAATTTAGCCTCCAGTCAGAGTGCTAATTTAGCCATTGGCTTCCTTCGTGAGAGCAAATAATATCATGCTACGTGAGCTCCTGATGCACATGGACATAGGTACTTCCTTCACTAAGCTACTGTATGGGAAGTGTCAACAGGTTTGTGGGTCATTACACGAACACTGTTGAATACATGGCTCTGTTTGGCCAGCTGAGAATAGGACATGATAACTGGACGGAACAGCCGATCATGAAGCTTGCAGTTATGCCCTGTGCAAACACATCTAAATCTAGAATGTATCCTCCTCCTACTATAATCCTACTGTTATACGCAGGGCCGTGCAGAGAGCACTGAGGGGACAGGGGCTCAAACCCCAGAAAAGGGCACCACCCCCAATTTTTTGGTTCGTCCCTTGTGCCATTTCATGTCATTGAACAGTAAAATAAGCAATACGTTCTCATTAGTCTGAAACTAGCCTCGATACCCAGGCTTTCATTTCGTCTGCGCGAAACTGACTGATGGCAGCCAGCACATTAAAAGTATAATTAATTAGATAGTGGAATTATCATTACTTGTCAAATGTTCGTCTTGAAGGGCACTTATTGGCCCCCCACATAAGCCCTTATTGGCCCCAACATAAACCCTTATTGGCCCCCCACATAAGCCCTTACCCCCCCCCCCCCCCCCCCCCACAAAAGCCCTTATTGGCCCCCCACACAAGCCCTTATTGGCCCCCCACACAAGCCCTTATTGCCCCTCCACATAAGCCCTTATTGCCCCTCCACATAAGCCCTTATTGGCCCTCCACACAAGCCCTTATTGCCCCTCCACATAAGCCCTTATTGCCCATCCACATAAGTCCTTATTGGCCCCCCACACAAGCCCTTATTGCCCCTCCACATAAGCCCTTATTGCCCCTCCACATAAGCCCTTATTGGCCCCCCACACAAGCCCTTATTGCCCCTCCACATAAGCCCTTATTGCCCCTCCACATAAGCCCTTATTGCCCCCCCACATAAGCCCTTATTGGCCCCCCACACAAGCCCTTATTGCCCCTCCACATAAGCCCTTATTGCCCCTCCACATAAGCCCTTATTGGCCCCCCACACAAGCCCTTATTGCCCCCCCACATAAGCCCTTATTGGCCCTCCACATAAGCCCTTATTGGCCCTTCACACAAGCCCTTATTGGCCACACATCCCCCCCACATGCCCTTAGGTTATACGACCTACGAAGCGACTCTTACGAATTAGGAAAAGAAAACCGTTATTGTCTTTCTTACCTAGTTTGTATGCATTTTTCTCCTCCAGTGGTTTGGTCAATCGATCTAAAATTGCACATGGGCATTGACCATTGGCATATGCAGAGACTCATGTAGCAGATGTGTCACTTTTCCCAAATGCAAGGTGTTTATCAGCATCTCAGGAGAAGGCTATGGGATATATAGTCACAGTCACTTCACTTCGCCTCGCCCATCCCAGGGTATGGACTAGTAGTTGGATTATCCATTTGAAAGGCATGATCAAAAGCTAAGTATGGAGAGGAAAGTGTCTCGGGGCAACCTTTGGTGTCACTAGGCCTCCATTCCCCTGTGGCGGCTGCTTCTATAATGCATGTGAATTCAGCGTCAGGATCTATTATTTATAGTTCATTAATAATGATCACAAAGAAAATGTCACAACTCCCTGCCTACTGAATGTAATTAGGTGTCAGTTTTGTTAATCTATGGCGGCCAGACCTGATAAGAGCTTAACATACTGATCAGTACAGTACTGCATTCTTGCGTGAGTGCGTGCATGTGTGCGTGCGTGCGTGCGTGCGTGGGGAAGGGGTGTTCTATAAAATGAAAATGAGCTTTGTGAGAGAAGAAATGATGGAAGAAGGAAGAAAAACAGAGCGGTCAGTGGGTCACTCAATGGTATCATGTGTGGCATGATCAAACGTGATAAGTCGAGAGCGGTGGTGAGTCTGGTGACCCACACAACCTCAGAAGTGCGTTGTTTCCTTGCACAAAGACTTACAGAGAAAGCCCCACTCCTCTGCCGAACAGCAGGACGAGGGATTGCGTTTATCTCCTACCGTCTATGGCTGACTTTATTAAAGTCTGGCAGAATGGATGACTGACATGTGGCTAGTGCCTGCCTGCGGGCAATGCTTTTCTGGGGGGAATTTAAAGGGATCAGCGGAGTCAGAGGCCCTAAAATCGTCTGCGTGAACATTCCGGATCCCTGGCCAAACGCCAGGCATAATTTCGTTTAAATGTCCACAGGGGCAGCCAGAGCGAAAAGCCATATATATTTTTCTCTTCGTTTTCCCATTCTGTTTGTTAAAAGAGACTCATGAATAAATTCCATGTGCCTTTTATCAACAGCCTTTCACTTGCACTATTTGGGACGCGATTATCCATTTATGTGCCTGGCCGAGCGCTAAAGAGATTATGGTTAACAGTTAATTGATGCTGACGGCCAAACTGCTCAGCCTCGTTTCAGCTGTAACATGTAATGTGTAATGTGTCCATGGTCAAGTAGACCATATACACACATGTTTGGAGAAAGAAAATAATTCAACCTGACTGGTAGAAGAACCACGCTAGCTCATGTGTGACACATGCTCTTCTGTCTCCGTCTGCATGTGATGCAATGTTGTGGAATTGTTCACTTATACCCACTTAGGTAAAATAGCCAATCTACGAGCTAACAAAGCATCATAACACTTGGGACACACGATGGGAATTTAATGTTTGTGTAAGACAAAAATAGACACTAAGCCGATTTGCTCAGACACTATGACATAATATTCTCGTAACATTCATTGTCAATTGGAATTTAATGTTTGTGTAGGACGAATATCTACACTAATAGCTGAATTAGTTATTTTGTCTATCTTGTTATCCTTGCTCTCCTAAACGTACAGTATGATGACATACGACACAAGATCCTGCAGTGGTTGTTAAACGAAGATGATCATCAGGAGCTGTGTGGTGGAGTGAATATATGAAGGACAACTTTATGGGGAGCATTAACACCTCGGAGAAGCACCACATAAATCACTCACACAAACTCATTTACAATCCACACAGCACAATCCAGTTGAGTGTAAAATGATGTGTACATGTGGCTACCGCATGGAAGCTACAGTGTCAGTGGTCAGTTGTTCCCAAACCTTTTCATGTCAAGGACCCCCAAAATGACACTCGTTCGCCTGCGGACCCCCCATTTGAAAATATATGCCGAGAACCCCATAAGAGAAGGTTTTGCAGTGATTTTCAACCATTTTCAGTTTCATATGCAACAGGCCGATTTAATGACATTAAAGACCCCAATTTATATTATAAAATCAATGTTAATATAACTCTGAGTGTACAAATGACAATCAGGGGGGGGGGGGGGGGGGGGGGGCTTCAGGGAGGGGTCAGGGTGAGATGATAGTGTCACTGTGTGACTGTGGTGACTACATGCAGTAAGACCAGATAAACCCCACGCTGATAGATGTGGTGATAGCATGGAGGACCTTCTGGGGAGACTCCAGGTCGTCCTCTTTTCAAGGCTTGAACGAGAGCTGCAAAAATCGATAGCTTGAAGGCTCAAGGTTGACATTGTGATCCCCGTAGGGAAATCTTATCAAGTGCATTCACCACTTTCAACTTGGCATCCCATAGGCCTATAGACAGACAGGACAGTGCGGCCCCTTATTTTGTTTTGTTATGTACTTAATGTAAAATGTAATCATGTAACCGCATGTGGCGATTTCAGTGCAGCCCAGAATTTGCGGGCAAAGCGTTTGGCACACCAGGACAAGGAGACAGGCTCATTAAAGGAGCATCAGTTCCTGCTGGGAAGATGATGGAGCCGTAGGTGAGGAAAGGGGAGGTGCCAGAGGTGATGATCAGTTACTGGGCCTCATATATATGCAATTAGTGTGGTGTGTGTGTGTGTGTGTGTGTGTGTGTGTGTGTGTGTGTGTGTGTTTTGATTAAATCTCTAACCCCTTATTATATTCACTCAAGAGCACTTAATCGCTTTTCATGTGGGCGTGTGTCATTGTGTGATTATTACCACATTTTAGGCTATGTTTCTCTCTCTCCCTCTCTCTCTCTCTCTCTCTGTGATTGATTTGTAATAGTTGCGGTCGAGCTCTTTGATGGAGCACGCCGCTAATGGCCACTGCATGAGGAGCGGTGGTGATGAAGGAACAGGATAAAGGATGCATGCCATGATTGCCATGCACGGTGACACCGCCACGATCCGCCCCAATAGTTTGTCCTCTGGCTTCCACTTCTGTGGGGTTGTATAAGGCCAATTTCAATGAATCGTGCTGCAAAAACACCTATCAGGACTAGACCAAAAGGGGAGATAAATGTACCTTTCCCATCTCTTTTGTCTACACTATACGTATAATTATACGTATAGTATTTGTTTTTGTGTTCATTTTGTATGCTTTGTTGATTAATTGAATACATAGGACCACAAGTTAAAGTCCCCAGGACCTTTTTGTGTTACTGTACCTCGTGTTGTTAACATTTCTGACTTATAAAGTTTTCAATCAATCAATCAATAAATCAATCAAAGCTGCAGGATTGTAAACATCCTGGTACAGTAATGTGACTATTAGTGCCCCGAGAATGAACACTTGGCTTTAATGTTGTCGTCCTCTCTGTTCTTATGCACTGTATCAAGCTACTTTATTGATCTCAGATGGGGCTTGAACTCTCTCTCTCTCTCTCTCTCTCTCGCCACCACTGCAAATTGAGTTAGGATGTTTTATAAACCGTGGTTAATGATTTCGAAATTAACTGGACAGCCATTCAACGTCAGGAAATATTGGGCATTTAGCTGCTTGCAGACCAGTCGATGCCAGTGATTACCCTGTGGGTTGGCCGTATGGGACTAACTATGATCAAATATTTAAGCTGGTGTCCAGACGAGGCAATGCATTGAACCAATGAAAAGTGTTAACAAGTTGTTGTGACTAAATAATAACTACATTGGATCCATTGGAACCTTTTTTTCCATTTCCTGAAAAGTAACAGTTTCGGACATACAAGGTTTACACACGACAGAACGATATCTATGATATATCTATATGCCTAAAATGCCATTGTCCTACGTTCCATTATGTAAATTGGCATTAGCACATGCAATCCTCCCACTGTACATCTTCATTAATCTAGCTATGTGGTCTGTGCACTGATAAACCTCAGTGATACCACATTTAGCAATTACGGCTTGAAAGTAATTGCCTTGACTTTTGTTTGCACAGGATTTATTTTATTCATTTAAAACACAGTTACAATGGCTATGGGAGGGATTTTCACTTCATTTTTAATCTTAGCACGGTGTGTCACCAATATTCAAAGCACCGCTCGCACTCGGTTCCTGTCATCGCATAGCCATGGTAAAAAGACAATTCCAAGACAGCCATGCTTATCTTTTTTCCCCCCACACCATTGATATAATACTTGCCTGAATCTGTCACAGCACAATCCATTTTTAGTTGTACATGAAACAGGTTGACACCTTCTAAAGAATATTATGCCACTTTGCTCTACAATGGAAAAGGCAAAAAGTGGGTATTTCTCATGGATCTAAGAGTAGCTATATAGCTCATATAATTACAGAACTAGAAAATATTTCCAGTGTGTCAGCTGTCAGCAGTGTGATTCCACTCTGTAATTATAGTTTATTTCAAAATTCCAAACAAAGTTCCTTAACCTATTATTATTAATATTATTTATTAATATTACTTTACTATTATTATAAAAACATATTGTTTTTGCTTGGATTCATGTTGTCATCCTGGTCAACATGCAATGTGACAGGAAAGACTGTCACGTCAAACATCTTGACATGTTGTCAGATGTTGAAGTACAACCTGAGGGTGAGAATGCATTGTAAAGACATCACACCTCCTGAGGGTTTCCCATTATTATTTAAGACAACCTTCTGTTGTTGTTGGACACTGAGCAGCGCCATTGGCAGTTATGTGCATTGCACACGGGCTCCTCAACCACTGTTCACATTCACATCCGACCAAACAACTCAGCATAGTGTTGTTCATAGAATTTCAAAAGCACCCTGTCATTGCTGTGATGTGTGATTGACACGGAGACACCACACACTGCGTTGTGGTGTCAGGAGGCTGCCACGTGTCTTTGTGTGGCGCATTCTGGACATGGCCTGCATGTCCCCTTGAAAAGCACATGCCTCTCAAAACTGTCATTTCCCACCGAAATGCATCGGCTTCCTACAGAACGATGTCATCAGGGATTATGGGACACCTCAGGGGGATTAAAACATGTACTTGACAGGCCGCGGGTCGCTTATTCGCTACTTCCCTCAGGAGTTGCTCTGCAGAGCCATGCATATAGATCCCTATATGTGGGTGACTGCCAACAAAAAGTCTCACATTGTGGTGAAACCAGTTAGTGTTTTGACCTTGTGGATTGCTCAGCACATGGCTTGTCCACTCGCACACGCACGCACGCACTTACGCATGCACACGCACACACGCATACAGTAACTGAAATCCACCTGCTTTTTGTTGCGTTTAGCACAAACTGGTACACATTGCAATCTCTCATAAAAGGCTATTTTCAGTAACAATGCAGGAAATATATACGAGAGTGATAGCAATTCTAGTAGAGGGAGAAAACACTACTGCTACTTGCTAATGTACGGTAATTTAAAAAATATATTTTATTTTATTAAGCAAGGAGAATACACAATATACTGTAAAAGCAGAAAGGATGAATATGTGTCTATCTCCCCTGTTTAGTCCAATTAAAACGGTCATTCTGTCTGTTGGCCACTTTAGGCCCAGACCAGAGACCAAACCACGTAATTAAATGTTTCTCATGCTAACCATCGGGAGATCCCCATTGTACTTAAATGTCTGTGTCAAGTCATTTCCCCAATAATATGCGCATCGCTTTAGTCTCCACAGTTGGTCCTTATCATCATCCAGGATTAGCCTGCACGTATTTACTCGGACTCTATTTTTGTATTTTATTTTTTTATCGCTAAACCACACGCGCGCGCACATGCACACTGCGGCCAACCCAGTGTAAGTACATCAATATTATCATAAGAGGCCAATGCTATAGAGCTAACCAAACAAACCAGGCAGCTTAGTCAGCCTGTCCGGCCAGCCAACCAGTCAGGGACATTAAAAGGGGAAAGGTTGTATTTAAATGGTACTTACAATCCATGAGAGTAATTACTTCTTCATGCAATTAGTGCACTGATAAACTGCCATTGTTCAGGGGAAGGTACCTGCTGTATCTATTCCCTAAGTAATGCTCTTGTACCACTTAAGCTACAACAATGCCATGGAAAATGCTGAGAGGTTGTTTTCTGTCTGCACCTTGGGACGCTACGGTTTGCTTATACTGTGCGGCTAATAACCACACAAACGAAACAATGTTTCATCAACAAATAACACCTTTATTCCCGTCAACGAGGGCATTTCTCGATGAAAATGTTTATTTTGTGCTATGTACAATAAAGAGACAGTGGAGGTATAAACTGTAAAGGTAATATTCAGAGGATATTGGATTCAGCTCGTTGCCTCTCTCTCTTTCTCTTTCTCTCTCTCTCTCTCTCTCTCTCTCTCTCTCTCTACTCCCTGTCATCACACCCGTCTGCCTCTTATTCCCATTTGTTATTTTTTCTCCACTTCAATGTGTGAATGTTGAAAATACAGAAATACAGACATATCGTCGCTGTCATGTGGAAACCTTGTATGTCCAAAACTATGACTTTCCAGGAAATTATAAAACAAAGAAAAAACGAACGCTAATGTAGTTAGCTTAGTCACAAGCTCTAGTTAATGCTTTTGTTTGGTTAAATATTGATAGACCCCTCAAGCAGACCAATTTTGGCCATGTCATACGCAAAAATGTTTATTTTTTTCTTTTCAAAAATATCCAAAATCAACAAACTTGTATATGCCTTTTTTATGCTATGTTTGCACGACACTGCATTCATACATGAAAAAGGTCAGCATGTGTTGATAACCTCCTCTCTCTCTCTCTCTCTCTCTCTCTCTCTGAGTGTAGTTGAGGGGATTAGCCTGTGCCTGAGTGCTAGAATAATGATCACTGCAGAGAGAACACATTTTCACATTTCAAGAGATAAGGGCAGGCAATCTGCAAGCAGGAGACTCAACCAGGTCCCAGTGGCTTTATTATACAGCTGAGAAAAGTCACTGCCAACCACCACTAACACCAACACCTCACAAACGTGCTGGCTTATGCATAACTGTAAGCCTATGTTTGACTTTGGTAGCTACCTGTGCATGACATGAGGTCAGATAATGTCAATCATTTGGCCTCTGCGCAGAATAAGCTTATTTGGCATTGAGGGCAGAGAGCGCAAGCCACATGTTCCCTACCAATGGGGCACGGTTTTAAAGGGAAATACATAGGCTTTCAAAATGTATAAGTATTGGCAAGAAGCATTGTTGCAACAGGGAAATAATAAATGTGTGTGTGTGTGTGTGTGTGTGTGTGTGTGTGTGTGTGTGTGTGTGTGTGTGTGTGTGTGTGTGTGTGTGTGTGTGTGTGTGTGTGTGTGTGTGTGTGTGTGTGTGTGTGTGTGTGTGTGTGTGTGTGTGTGTATTATTTTTTTTATACCAGAAGAATGCCAGTGTATATCGCAGGCTGAAGATTTTGCCAATATCTTATTCTCTTGTTGACATTCCCTCTGTTTTCCCTTACAGCTGCACTCCAACTCCGACAAAGGGGATGGAACTGTCCGCTATATCCTGAGTGGAGAAGGCGCTGGGAATATATTCATCATTGATGAGGTGACGGGGGATATTCATGCCACCAAGAGCATGGACAGGGAAACAAAGGGACACTATGTCTTACATGCACAAGCCCTTGACCGCAACACAGAGGAGGCTCTAGAGCCGAAGTCCGAATTCATCATCAAAGTGCAAGACATAAATGACAATGCCCCCAAATTCCCCGATGGACCGTTTGTTGCATCTGTGCCGGAGATGTCGGAAGTGGGTGAGTAGCATCATCTCGTATATATGGTATAACATTTGTTGAGTGAACACCTATACTTTAACCACTTAAACCCTATTATGCTATGTTGGGTCTATGCTATGTTGGGTCTACACACACACACACACACACACACACACACACACACACACACACACTGTGTGTGTGCGTGCGTTGGCAGAAACTGCTTTTGTTGTTAAAACTCATGTATCTGTTATCTAATGTTCTTCCGTCAAGAGGTGAATCAATCATAAACATGCCTCCGTTGCTTATTTTCTCTCATATTACATGTGGACGGATATGTTTTCGTTTGTGTCATGGCTTGTGTAAAAAAAGTGCATGGACACAGTTAACCGTCTTCACCTTCATTCCGCCTCGAGGAACATCAATCATTCTAAAATGGCCATTGTCACTGGGGTGATGTATCACCGATCAAGAGGCTATAAAGATAAAGGTCCCACATGGCCTATACCGTCTGATTTTAAATGATCATTTTGAGGTATTTCTTCTTCACTGGAGAGACAGAAGTCGAAACAAAGTGACGCAGGTCATGGGCCATACAGTATGTTTGTAAGAATGTGGTCTGCATCATAAAAAACACCTCATATTTCATCTCAAGGTTCTTTTGACTCATAGGAAGACGACTACCTCTGCTAATGATGGTTTTTATCTTGTCATGTCATGTGATGTTGCTCAATGTCAGGGTTTGTATGAGGTTAATGATGGCTGTGTAAGGTTTTATTACGTTAGTTTTATGTTGTTGGTGGTTTGATGCATTGCAGAATTCTCTGTGCTTTTATACTTTGTATCCTGCCTGAGTTTATGGGAACCTCTCGAAAAAGAGATGCTGTATCTCAAGGGGGCCACCCTTTCAATAAGTTCTGAAATTCTGCCCTGACATTTTTATTTGTATTATTATTATTTTTTATCATGAAACCTGAATCCTGAAATCTGAACTTTACCAGGCAGTAGCCTATTGGTACAAGCAGCGTATTTTCTTCCACATTGGAACATAACCCAGTCCTGCAATAGTGTGGTAGACATATTGAGGAAGGGGAACTCCTTATTTGTCTATTATCATGAGAGGACATGAGAACACATTTTAATGATGAATGAAAACTAAATCCTGCACTACTGAAACATGGATCTCTACACCAGTAGATACAAACTAAATCCTGCACTACTGAAACATGGATATCTACACCAGTAGATAAACTAAATCCTGCACTACTGAAACATGGATATCTACACCAGTAGATACAAACTAAATCCTGCACTACTGAAACATGGATATCTACACCAGTAGATACATAGACATAGTAGGTGTCTTGGTCGAGGGTGATAATGTTAAATATTTAATGATCACCACAAGATTCAGAAGTGTGACACTGGTACCGGTCCAGATGCTGCCAAATAGCACTATGGCGCTATGGAAGAATCCCCAACACTAGTCCAAAAGAAGATGTCAAGCAGGAGGGAGAAGTGTGGTAATATGTTGTTGGGAGACATATGACTAAAAACTTATCCACAGTCTCTTGTTACCTCCCCATTTCCAACAAACTAGAATGAATAGCTATCTCCTGAACCCACATGCAGAGACTGAATTCCATGTTTATTATTCTCATATGCAATACCTTCTCTACTTCCTCGGCATTATTCCAAGGATGCAGCGCAGTACACACTATCTGTAGAAGCAGCTCACAAAACTTGGGCATGTCTCTGCTGACAGGATATTTTGTTAGTGCCTATATGTGGAACTCGCACAAAACACTGTGCTGAGTAGTTATTGGCTGAATGTATCAGTTTACCGCCCTAAAACGAAACCCCGTAGTCTAACTGTGAAGAAGCCTCACAAATTGTAATTTGGTATTCAGTGGGGAAGCCGCACTATACAGGACATATCTAGAAACAAACTCACTGCAGTATGGGCATGTTTAATAGTGTGGCGATGGTATTTGTCTACATTGGCCAAATATGGACATAGCAATGCATATAGCAATGCCACCTATAGACCAGACCAGCAACCAAAGCTACCCCTATTTTTGGGGATGTCATCGCCATTGTAAGCATATGGAATGTGAGCTACCGTAAATGAGCTTATATCATTTGATGATTTGATGAAGCATAGACAACAATAAGTTGAAGAAAAAACTAGGAAAAAAGCGTGATCAAAAGATTTTCACAGTCTCAGAAAGCTAGTATCACTGATAGCTCACAAACTCCCTCTCCATGCCAGTCTTGTATAATAATTGTCCTTGACTCAGACAACAAACTTTGACTTTGCTGCTTAGTGGTGCAGAATGTAAACAGTGACTAAAGAATAACAAGCACTGAAAACTGGATATGACTGTCAGAGCATGAAAACCATAACCACTTGAACCATAGCATCCTTATTCTGAGGGGGACATTCGCCAAAAAATAACTGATCTATCACAAGTTACAACAGGCTGTTATCTTGTAGATATTTTCAGTAAAGACATTTGGTGTACATGTGAAGAAAGAGCAGACCAAGTACTACAGAGCCGACCCTAGTCAAATAACTACATTAGTTAAGTATAGAGCAGTGATTCTCAAAGTGGGGTCCAGAGACCCTCAGGGTTCCTTGAGGGGGTTCCAAATGGACACACACAGGTCTATGACTTTGAAAGTTACTGAGTAAAAATAGTTCCAATTGGTTGGCTACGGAGGTCTTTGGAATTAAAATGTTTGAGAACCACAGAGGCTTTGAGTGGATGACATTGGAATAAACGAAAGCAGCACTCACCTTCCCCACATACTGTGCCTCCGGTCCCATGTGCTCTTCTAAAACAAAGAACTGGTTCCAGATCCAGCCTCGCTTGGGCCTGTGGTGCACCTCCGTCTCGCCGTTGGCCAGCCTGGTCAGGTTCCTGGAGGGCAACTTGGACTGAATCCGGCTGGGCAACCTGGTCTGATCCCGGGAGGGCAACTTGGCCGAGGCGGCGTGGTGGCTCGCCCCGTAGCACCTCTGGAGGAAGCAGAGGCACACCAGGACGGGGCAGAGACAGGAGACGGTGGGTATCCTCATGGCGGCAGACCCTGAGCGCTCCTGTACGTTTTCTCACACGGCGTGGGCGAGTATAGTCGAGGTCCTCCTACGACCGCCACCACCACCACCGCTGCTGCTACCACCTCCGCCGCCGCCGCGAGTGGCCTCCGCTAGCCACCCCCGCAGCTTCCGAGTGGCGAGGCAGGCTGTGTAATCCAAGCCGAGCAAAGCCGGTGGTCCGGGGGGGGTATAGATCCGCTAAGTGTCACGGTCTGCAGCCATCATTTGTTTTGGGGGGGTGGGGTGGGGTGGGGGGAGTGAAGTTGAGGTTTCTCATTTACATTGTGGAATATTCCCACGCTGTGAGAGAACAGCGACGATTTGGAAATTCAGCTCCAGGGATGCTTTTTTCCTTTTTACCAAATACAGGAGTGAATCCCATCGGCCATTTTGTATGTCCTGGGCAAGAGAGAGAAAGAAGAGAAGAAACAGAAGTGTTAGTGCAAAAATACACTATTTTTCTTTTTTCTTTAATCCAGTAAGGACAGTGGTTTTCTGTCACATTCTAGGAGATTTATTCCGTTGCCGTACACTGAAAATAGCCACAAGATCTACACAGGCTCACAACAGTGAGCCATTTTACATTATTCAAACACAGTTTGGATTCTATAATTTGCTTTTCTTTAATCCCTGGTCAGCCCATTACTTGGTAAATTGCATTGCTAAATGAGGTCACAGATATGCACAGTATCAAAAGAGTGCATGACCACCGTGGTGAAATTCTGGGTTCATTTGTTTGAAAGAAGAAAAGAAAAGGCTTCTTATTTTCCTAGTACTTCTTCGTTGCATTGCCAGGACCTGCTGCAAAGGATTAATTTGTGTCTGGACGAGTTTAATAATAAAAGTGTCAGGAAGAAATACATGCACTATGATAAGAACAGACATTTAGCCAATCAAACGCTGGGCAGAGGGTGATTTTAAAAGGCACTGAAATGGAATGGAAATGGAAACGGATTCTGCTTCATAGAACTTTTTCTAAATCTAAATTGCATATTGAAAAGGGCATTAAAGAGGTAACATATAACTACACGCATTGTCAACTTTTCTTGTTGCTTAGCATTTACTCAACGTGCTGCAGGACCTACAGTATTAATCCCTTTGCAATAATATGTGAAACTGAATCTATGTTTCCTTTGGAAAGTCATTCATGAATATGTTTAGAAGCCTTGACTAATCCCCATTTCTCGGATATCTCAACACCTGAATTATGCAGCTCAACTAGAGTTGTGGTTGATGTTTTGTGAAGTGGGGAAGGGTTGTATTGGTAACAGAGTGCTGAGCACAGCCACTCACAGCCAGGTGAGGCAAAGGCTGTTCCACATCAGATTGTAATGGGGGTAAATGCTAAAGCAATGAGCCAACACTTGTAATCTGGGGCAAGACCCTCATCTGCATACCGAATAGGCAACATGAAAGCTGTGCTTAAACGTGTTTCCCCTAACAGTGATTTATGAAACACCCATTAATATAGGGATCTATTACGTTTTAAGTGTTTTCTTATGACCTTTCAGAGTGGCAATGTATCAACAAACCTATAATACCATTTTAGAACATTGAGGCAAACAGTTACACAATGGTGCACAGCACTGTTGTGATTCTAGGTCATGTTGCTATACGATTAGGTGATGTAATAGTGATGTAAAACAAACACAGACAAAACAAACATTAAACTCTCTTTATTGTTAATGGCATTTAATGTTTGTGTTAGCCACTAACCAAACATTAAACTCTGTCCATTGTCAATGGCGTTTTAAATGTTTGTTTAACTAAAAACAAACCTGTATATAGTGCCCCTCAACAATAATAACAGTAGACATGGTACAATCGCACAGATCCCCCACACATACCAGAGTTATTCTTTTAGTTTTAGTTAACTATCATTGCTGGTAGCCTTGTATGTCCAAAACTAAAATGTATAACCTGGCATCGCTGTTTTTGGACGTCTATTCATCATTAGGCAAGAATGAGATGCAATATATCGTCCCGTGAGTTGGAAAGACAACGACGACTCTTTAATCAGTGCACTAATTTACAGATTACCATGCTGATTCCAGGCAAAACACATCTGAGAGAGCCATGAAATCGATGGCAGCTGGCACTTAGATCCACCCCCCCCCCCCCAACACACACACACACCACCGTCACCATCAAAACTTTATGCTGATGACCTTGTATTGATATGCATGTTTATATGCACATGGTATGGCACGTGCGTGCGTGCATGTTTGAGTGTGTGTGTGTTAAGGCCTTACCCTAGCCCTGTTTTTCGGACTCAAACCCCCCCCCCCTTGGGCTTGGGGGGCAGGAGCACGTAACTCTGGGAAAGTGTCATAGTAGCTTGTTTACAACTGAAATGGACTTCCTGTGCATAACTTCCTCTTCAAAATAAGAGCCACATGAATAATTAGTCAACACTAGTTTTATTTATAACACTAGTCTACTTACAGGACATTAACATCACATTTGAGTTCCTTTTGAATGCCTGTCAGAGTGTTAGAGAGTAGTGGAGACACCAGATGCAAGAAAGAGAATGAGGGAGAGGTGGAAAAGATAGGTGCCACTAATAATGTTTGGACCACCTGCTGAGCACACACCCGCTGCATTCCATTTCACAGCACCAACCTTTTGCACATGGGGAACAGCATGGCTGGAGAGGAGTGGTGTGGCAGCGGGTGAAATGCATATCATGCAACTAAGAGGGGGGTCCCACCAGGGACAGAGGGAGAGAACATGACATTCTCGAGTGCTCACCTCTCCCAAATGGGAATAAATAC
Organism: Protomyctophum bolini; assembly: GCF_963924005.1. Taxonomy (NCBI): domain Eukaryota; kingdom Metazoa; phylum Chordata; class Actinopteri; order Myctophiformes; family Myctophidae; genus Protomyctophum; species Protomyctophum bolini. The sequence continues at coordinate 20,413,974 of NC_137882.1, forward strand.
AAACGTTTTACCTCTGTCTGTTTTTCAGTTGATGGCGCTTTACTGAGTCAAGATAAGAGTAAGGTACGGGTCGATGGGCATAGAGAGCGACTAAAGAAATAAAATAAGAGAAGGTTGAGAGAGCGATTTGGAGTTAGAAAAGGGAGTAGTGCTCCGACGCTAAACTCATTTTTAGGGGTAACCCTTTATTTTATTGAAAGTGCTCAGTGTACACTAAAACAATCCGGACGTATTTCCTTGCAAAGTCGACATAGTGGGAGCATGAGCGGAAGCGGAATCAGAGTTAATGTAAACATTTGTTTTCTCATGCCAATAAAGCTCCATTGAATTGATTGAAATCCCGGAAAATCCATCCTATGCCCAGCTTTGTGTGTACACCATAGCGATGATTTGATTGGCTGAGCAATGTGTGTACCCCATAGCTATGATTTGATTCGCAAGTGTGATAGTTTTTATATATGTATGGCAGCCACAGTTACTTCAGGACCATGGACAGCAGCTACAGTTACTTCAGCACCATGGACAGCAGCTACAGTTACTGCAGGACCATGGACAGCAGCTACAGTTACTTCAGCACCATGGACAGCAGCCCCAGCTACTTCAGAACCATGGACAGCAGCCACAGTTACTTCAGGATCATGGACAGCAGCCCCATCTACTTCAGGACCATGGACAGCAGCCCCAGCTACTTCAGAACCATGGACAGCAGCCACAGTTACTTCAGAACCATGGACAGCAGCCACAGTTACTTCAGGACCATGGACAGCTGCTACAGCTACTTCAGAACCATGGACAGCAGCTACATATACTTCAGAACCATGGACAGCAGCTACATATACTTCAGAACCATGGACAGCGGCTACATATACTTCAGAACCATGGACAGCAGCTACATATACTTCAGAACCATGGACAGCAGCTACATATACTTCAGAACCATGGACAGCAGCCACAGTTACTTCAGAACCATGGACAGCAGCCACAGTTACTTCAGAGCCATGGACAGCAGCTACAGTTACTTCAGGACCATGGACAGCAGCTACAGTTACTTCAGCACCATGGACAGCAGCTACAGTTACTTCAGGACCATGGACAGCAGCTACCGTTACTTCAGCACCATGTATAGCAGCTGCAGTGACAGTTACTTCAGGAAGTTCAGGCACACGATATCAGCCTTCCACACACTTCCACACAAGACCCAATCGCTTGCATCCAGCAGCCCAACCCAGTAGTCATTTTGAGTAATAAATACAAACGTTTTACCTCTGTCTGTTTTTCAGTTGATGGCGCTTTACTGAGTCAAGATAAGAGTAAGGTACGGGTCGATGGGCATAGAGAGCGACTAAAGAAATAAAATAAGAGAAGGTTGAGAGAGCGATTTGGAGTTAGAAAAGGGAGTAGTGCTCCGACGCTAAACTCATTTTTAGGGGTAACCCTTTATTTTATTGAAAGTGCTCAGTGTACACTAAAACAATCCGGACGTATTTCCTTGCAAAGTCGACATAGTGGGAGCATGAGCGGAAGCGGAATCAGAGTTAATGTAAACATTTGTTTTCTCATGCCAATAAAGCTCCATTGAATTGATTGAAATCCCGGAAAATCCATCCTATGCCCAGCTTTGTGTGTACACCATAGCGATGATTTGATTGGCTGAGCAATGTGTGTACCAGCTACAGCAGTAGCCCCAACTTTATATCAGTTGGGGCAAACGTGCTCCCCACAACATAATTCACGATTCTGTGCCTATCGGGTTGCAACTCGGACGGCGCTAAGTCGGCGAAGCGAACTTTGCAAGGCTTGGCATGGCAACTCGATGGCAACATGATGCATATGGCTAGACACCAGCTTCTGGCTATGTTATTGAGGAATCATGGCCTTTTCCTCATTTGCAATTCACTATTATTCTTGAGTTTGTGTTTAGAAATTTTATTTAAATCCCACCAGATATTTTTTCCACTGTAGAACCTCCAAATGGTTGCTGCATCACCAAGCCTAATATAAACATTGGTTGATGTTGCAACCCATTTTGGGCGGGAACCCCTTTTGGTGTTAGCATTATGTTATGCTTTAGCTATTGAAAAATAGCAAATCTACAAGCTCGTAGCGCACCACTCGGCGGCGTGCTACGAGCTTGTAGGTCTGACATAGAAACATAGCTTTTTCTGAAAACTGTCAGGAATGTAGAAGACATTTATAGAATCTGATCTCAGGTCAAAATGGGTTAAGTCTCAGCAGGAAACAGGTTACAGTACTATGTGCATGCTTGAGCACACAGTTCATCCAAACACAACACCAATGCTTGGGCACTTTACACTTTACATCCATGTTATGTTATATTCATATTACCAAACATAACACCAATGCTTGAGCACTACACTTTACATCCATGTTATGTTATATTCATATTACCAAACATAACACCAATGCTTGAGCACTACACTTTACATCCATGTTATGTTATATTCATATTACTAAAGTGCACAGTTCATTGCACTCTTGCAAAAGACCAAGGACAAACTGTCTCTTAACATCATACATCTCAGCAACTCTCTGCGTGATGACAATATTCTCTTTTCAAGCTACATGCAGTACCACTCTAGGTGACATTTGAAATGAGTTTATATATAAAAACAATGTCTGCTGTCAGACACTGTAGCTGTACAGACTGAGGGCAGAGAAAACTGCTCATCATGAACAGAACATACATCATTTGGCAGCTATAGCTATACTGAACAAACTGATGCTTCAGTGAGCCACCTCCCACATGTCACTGTGTTGTTCTCTCTGTGTACAACTGCCACGCACACATCAGCAAGACAGATGCCCCCACGTTGCATCTCAATCTTTTGTTTCGCCTTCCCCTTAACACTTGAGGATAATTAAAGCCAATCAACAGCAGGTTTTAAACACAGATTAGGCCTGGAGCTAATTAGGCCCATCGCAGTAATGACACCGACAGAGTTGTGTGGACATGACGATATGTCAGTCACCTCCTCCCCTCGTACACCAGCCCCCTCCCTCCCTCCCACCCACCAGCCAACACCAGGAACCCCCACCGCCCGCACACCTCCCACCGTCACCTTTCGACAATCTGCAACGCCTCGCCCTTCCTAACACTCCTGTCCTCACCGTGCAAATGCCATCTGTCGGAGCCTTGCCCTTGGCGCTTCCATTACCACACACCCCCCAGCGTCTTCTTCCTGCCCCATCCCACCTCATTACCTACTATACAGAGAGAGAGAGAGAGAGAGAGACCGTTCCCTGATTGTTTCATCTCCCCACTTTTACATGCCAAATTAAACAGCCCTTAATTATGGCCACTTCAGCAGTCAGTTGTCTATTATTGTTAATATTAGTATTCCTTTGTCCTTGTTTTTTTTTCTTTTTTCATTTCCCTCCCCTTCAGTGTCAAATTAGAAGACATCGCTGCACGCGTCTAAATCCCGGATATAAGTTGTTTAGCTCCGTAATGAGTTCCCATCTGTTTCTGTGTGTGTGTGTGTGTGTGTGTGTGTGTGTGTGTGTGTGTGTGTGTGTGTGTGTGTGTGTGTGTGTGTGTGTGTGTGTGTGTGTGTGTGTGTGTGGGTGGCGTGAGCGTGTGCACAGACTTGTATTACTATAGTTGTGAGCTGCAAATGTCCCCACAAGTATAGTAGAACTTGAAAAAATAGACCATGTTCCTGTTCCTCGTGAGATCAATGGTTGTTTTTTTTGGTTAAAACTGATTTTCAGAGTTGTGCTTACAATTAAGAAAAGTTTTGATTATAGGCATTTAGAAGTTCCTCCTCTTTGGTAATCCTCGGTGGATGGATGATCTGAGCATTGCGAGTACCAGCTGTCAGGGTCATCAGCTGGGAGCCATCCTTCCTTGATGTTTCGCCCCTTTCATCCCAGAACATCTCCGGATGGTGGGGCCCGTGGTCAGGGACGTCTCCCTGCCGCTCCCTGCAGCTGGACTCGGGACTATGCATGGCAGGGGCGTCCTACTCCCTGAGCCAGGTCTGAACCTGGCCGCATACCTTCTGCTTCTTGACTGGTTGTCAGTGGGGCTAGGATCCTGCAGGGTTCCAACTGTGGGCTTTCTTCAGCCATATCCATCTTGATGTGGTCTCGCCTACAGTGGCTATCTCCCCAGTGGCTTTCTTCAGTTGCTTGGGATCCAACCCGATCTTCTGCAAGAAGTAGCGCACTGATGTTGCTGGGAAACCACGGCAGCCAACTTTGATGGGGAATAGGGATGCGTGCCATCCTTTGATAAGAGCCTCATCAATCAAATCCTGGTACTTGGCTTTCTTCAATTGGTGAGAGATGCCTAGTCTGTCCTCCCAGGGCACTGTTAGTTCTGCTACCAAGATGTTTTTTGTGGTCATGTATGATGATGAATGATTGATTGATTGAATACTTTATTAGGCAACATAAATGCAAACAGCACAATGTACAGTCAGGCATTTTTGTCCAAAAAAGGATTTCACCGAAGAAAGACCTTGCGGCCTTGTTTCCATTCGGGTCCTATCCACTCACACATGACATGAATAATAAGTTAACACAGTAACAGTAAGTGATATAACAATAATAATTTAAGGCAACATATACATTTCCTCTAAACATGAAATATACAGTATTCACAGGTTGGGGCCGAAGGTTAATCGTAAGGGGATTATTATTCGCACAAAAGCGGCTGATGCGATCACCTCCTCTCCCTTTGACTTGCTGACAGGTGAATTTTTAGGCCTGTCTTGAAGGAAGCCAGTGATTTGTTTGTTTTGAGCGATGGGGGGAGGGCATTCCACACCTGGGTAGCAGTGCTTTGGAAGGTGAATTTGCCCATATTTGTTTTATAAATGGGTGGCACCAGATCGTTGTTCACGCTCCCTCTAGTTTTATGGCTGTGGGTGTTGCTCACTTTTTTAAAGTAATTAGACAAGTAAGTGGGTACTGGGGGCATGGAGGGTAAAGTTGCATTTACAATTTTTAAAGTCAGGCCCATCTTTAATTGCTTGACTCTATCTTCCACCCTGAGCCAGCCTATGCTGTCAAAATGCTCCGCATATAGGTGGGTCATGGGCCCTAGGTGAAGAAGAAGTCGGATTAGTTTGTTTTGAGAAGTTTGAAGCTTGGTTTTATGGGAACCAGGACGTACACGCATAGTAAAAAATGGGCAGTATGAGGGCTCCAGCTAAGGTCCTAAGGGCTAAGTTGGAGATTCTGCCCAAGAATCTTGTCCTTTGATTTATTCTTTTAATCGCCCTTGATGCCATGCTATCTCCTGTCAGTTTATTGTCAAGGATACATCCTAGATATGTGACCTCTACTTTGCTAGATATGACTATGTCATCGACACAGACCTTAAAATCCTCTACATTTGTCCTACTCAGGGAATGGTTGGACCCATGATGATAAGAGTGCCCTCACTTCACACGGGTGTGATTGCAACTGTATAGGTCGCAGATTACTATGAAAACCTGGAAAACCTGTCAGTGACTCCGTCACACCCCCATATATGGCCGTCAATCCATCACGCCTTGTGACACATCACGACACCATATATGGTTGTCAGTCTGTCACGCCTTGTGACACGCTCCATATATGGCCGTCTCCATATATAAAGATCACAACACTGACCTCATCAAACCCTGGATATGTTGATCTAACCCCCATGCCAAAGCGCCAGCGCTCGCCCAGCAGTCTGTCGTGACCCAGGCGGATGCGTACACGTGACCTCGCAGTCACTTCTCGCCGTCAGGGTGTCTTATTGGTTATATGAAAACCTGCATCTCACGCCTCGTGACGTCCGTCACGCCTCGTGACACACTCCATATATGACCAATACAGAATTAATTCCATATGTTGATCTGACCTCATCGAACCCTGTACACTCAAGACACACTCCATATATGGCCAGTATAGAATTCATTCCATATGTTTATCTGACCTCATCAAACCCTTAGATCTCCATATATGGAGCTGACCTGTTCTGACATTCCATATGTTGAACTGACCTCATCAAACCCTGTACGCTCAAGACACGCTCCATACATAGCGTGTGTCATGGAGAAGACTGGATCATCACCTAGATCTGTATCTCTGTTCCTTCATAGGATTATTGAGTTTTCATCTCGACCGGACCGTGGGGACTGCCAGGACGCCGCAGAGAGCATCCATCTGCTGGCCAGTGTGCAGTGTGGAGAATAAATACACACGGCGATTTCCACACTCATCATCATGCCTCCCTGCTGGCCACTCACGGCAGTGGTGCCGGAGAACATCAAAACCAGCGATTGCTGAAGTCCTGTCCCGGGGACCCGGAGTACAGCTGCTTTTTATATCCCAGCTGCGCGAACAGGGCCTCGTTTAGACCCAGGACACCAGCCGAACGCAATTAACAGATGGACCACAAACGTGGCAGTATACTCCACGGTCCCCCTCGGCCGTGGCTGAGAACCAACGCACAGGCATTGCGGGGCTCAGAGCCAGATTAAGTGGGATATTCTGATTCTGGTCCGGGGGGGGGGGGGGGGGGGGGGGCTCTGTCTGATCTGCATAGTAGCAGCAAGGCTATAAACAATCAGCATTATGCACACATTATAAACTCTCCTCCACATCAGGTAGTCTCCATCGTTACTGTGATGGGCTGTGGGTTGTGTGATGGTGGAGGACGTTCACAAGCAATGCTGCTACAGTATATGCTTCTCAAGAGCTTGGCGATGTGTGCAAGGGTGAGACAGACATGAGACAGACATGACACAGACAAATATGTAGCCTACTGGACCTGATCAAATCTGAGGGCCTAGAGCGGTAGAACCTCAGGTCCGGTGACAGAAGCACTATACAAGTATAGCGGGGGTGTAATGGTTGAAGAGTCGGAGGTGAGTGAACGAGCAACGGCAAAGAGTGTGCCTGTTTGTGTGTGTGTGTGTGTGTGTGTGTGTATAATGCAGGGACCGCACCCCGCAGCTCCCTTCTCATCTGCCTCAGATGTGTGAAATCGATAGGGACGTCCATCTCTCTCTCTCTCTCACTCCCTCCACCCTGCTCCTTCCTTCCCCTCCTTCGATCTCTCCATTCCTCTCTCTCGCGTGTCCTGCTCCCTTTCGCGGAACGTTGGCAGGGCCCAATTAGCATCTCTCTCACATTTGCCCGTCTCTGCGATGCACGCGGAGGTTGAGTGGGTCTGACAGGCATGCCGAGCACTGATGTTTTATCAGCACCGCACATCAGGCCTCCTCCTTGCACTCCAACACAGATGACTAACTGTTCTCTCCTCATGCCTTCTCCTCTGGATGTTGCATGTGGCATGGCGTGTCTCTGAGAATCCATACTCGGCCCCGAGCCAAAATAATCTCGGTGGAGTTTGGTTAAGTTAACGTCTGAAAACCTTCTGATTTTATTGTGCACTGAATATTTAGTATATTGAATTGCACACGGACTATTGCACAGCCTGGGGAATCGTGCATAAAATGTATGTGGGAGGTAATATCTGCATTGAATCAGATCCAAATCCATATAGCAAATTCAAGTTTGGAAATGTCCTATCTCTGTACTTTGATTATTATTGATTACCACTCAACCCAATCAAAAATAAAATAAAGAAAGATATGTTGCTATACTGTACATACTGTGGCCAAAAGAGGTTCCCGTCCGGAATAGGTTTTAAGAGGAAAAGCCTGTTTGGTGATGCACATTTTTTATAGGACACAATAATACTGTCTGTCTGCCTGCCTGATTGCCTGCCTGCCTGCCTGCCTGCCTGCCTGCCTGCCTGCCTGCCTGCCTGCCTGCCTGCCTGCCTGATTGCCTGCCTGCCTGCCTGCCTGCGTGCCTGCCTGCCTGCCTGCCTGCCTGATTGCCTGCCTGCCTGCCTGCCTGCCTGCCTGCCTGCCTGCCTGCCTGCCTGCCTGCCTGCCTGCCTGCCTGCCTGCCTGCCTGCCTGCAGAACATGAATAGGTCGAGGTGAAGGGGAGATGGCATTTTCATGTGTTAAAAAAAACGGGAAAAAAACAAAAAACAGAAGGCTTTCTGAAATGTGTCCAGAAGGCAGAGCCACTGCAGCCGCCTACACTCTGCTGTGCAAAGAGACGGAATAGAACTCTCCAAGGAAGCCCTCAGGGTCCCAGACGCAAACACACAATGATTACACAATGATAACTCTGCCTTTAAGAGCTCTTTGGAAAGGAAAAGACGGCGAACAAACACTCTGCAACCCGAGGGGGGGAATCTAATCCCCAAATGGTATATTAAGTATGTATGAAACGTACTTTAGTGGCAATCGAATACTTCTCTTTTTATTGTACACACTATTGTATAAGTGCTGTGACAGAGACAGTCGATGTTCAATACAATATCAAATACATTCCAAAGACATACGAGGAGTTTAACATCCAAACTGGAGTGACGCAAGCTTCAGACATACTTGTGCAATGGAAACCCTGTCTGATGTCAAGGAGGGAACACATTACCAACAGACATCTGTATGGGAAGCTACCAAGTGTGTCAGAGAAGACAGCAGTCACACCATCCCTACCAGAAAGCTTGTACTGTGGGAAGTGGAACCAACACGCAGGCATCAATCAGTAGGACGTCCCACAGCTACCTATGTAGACGTGAAGAAAGACGCTGGTGCGGAAAGTGCAAACGAGCTGGCCAGATGTATGGAGAACGGGATGACTGGAGATGTCGATGGAAGGCTCGTCTGAAATCCAAATTCGATGTTGAACGTTTGTAAGTACTGCGCAGTGTGCTATACCACTTAATTTCAGACAATTGAGAGCAGAAACTAGAAGAAGAAAAAAGATGATGGGTGGCGTGGAGATTTATATACTTAGCATATATAAAACTATTATGGCCTGAACTATGAACTTATTACAGACCTATTCTGTCATACTGCAATGGTATGACAAAAAAAAGTGTACTCTGTCCACATATTCCATTTGTCAACGCCATCCCACACCATGGTCTGTTGAAAAGGGGGAAATATATATCCCGTATGATGAGATTTCCTTCCCTTCAGAGTGTAAAATATTATTTAAGGAAATGGTCCGCTAGCTATTCGTCACTGACAGAGCAGCAGATGAATCAGTCTGCTACTGTTCTCATCCACGCTGAAAGAGCCATAGAGAGATATTTGTCAGTGTGGTTAAGACTGCTGCTCGGTCCACACCCAATCCTATAAACCATGAAAGTCAGAATCATTCACAGGGAAAATGCCAGATCATTCTCAGAGACCCAAAATAGAAAAGCCACACATTCACATAATATAGGCTACAGCATCAGTGCTAAGGACCAGCTTCAAGTTTAAATGTATTGTCTGTATACAGTAGGTGCTCGTTTCACACTTTTCCATAAAGGTTAGACAGCAAAAAGCATGGCACAAGCTGAACGTTGAAGCTAGTGTGAAGCTATCAAATCTCTTAGTTAGCCTACCGTATATCAACATTGTTCTTTTGAAGCTTACTTATTAAGATTATAAAATGTATGTGTAATTTCTGCTTTACTGACTGACTGTCCGTCTGAATGGTAGCAGATAAAAGGTTTAGTTAATAAATAATCTGATTTTAGCACATAAATAGGTCATGCAGTTAACTAATATCGATTCCTTTCCCATCTGCAGCTGCTATTTTATACTCCTGTGCATATGGTTTGTTTGTTCACCACAACAAGTAGGCACACACACCGATACATAACTTACAGATGCATAACCTCGGACACGCCCAATTATTATTGCTTTTAGCATCGTGCTTTTTCCCCACGTTTTTATTATCTGAGTGCAGCTTTTATGACAATGCATAATCTGGTACAGTACAAGACTCAGTGTTGCCTTTTATTCCAATTTCACTTCCAAAATCCAATTATCTCAATACTTTTTGGAGCGATAAAAAAATAAGTCATCCTGAGATTCAATACAATTTATTTCAGGGGCTTCAGTCCATGAACTACTAAAATGAGTGATACTTAGCGCAGGCAGGTGTCACATCAAGTGGATGACATCATTGGCCTTCTGTTGAAAAGAATAAAATAATAGAATTACGGGTGCCCCGATAACTGAGTGGTTAGGGTCCATACCAATTAGGCTCTAACAGTGAGTCCCCGCTTCGACTTCCGGGCCAGGTTGACTCTCTCCCTGTGTCCTGTTTCTCTCCACTGTCGCAAATATCACGAGGCCAACCCCCCTCCCCCTTAACCCATTTTGACCTGAGATCAGATTCTAAAAATGTCTTCTAAATCCTGACAGTTTTCTGAAAAAGCTATGTTTCTATGTCAGTCGTTCTTCGATTTTTTTAAATTATCAGACCTACAAGCTCGTAGCGCGCCACTCGGTGGCACGCTATAAGCTTGTAGATCTGCTATTTTTCAGCTCTAAAGAATGACATGATGCTAACACCAAAAGGGGTTCCCGCCCCAAAATGGGTTAAACAAACAAACAATTGAACAAACTGATTTTAATGCAACATCAATTAATTTTGCTGGGGACCCTCGCAAGTACCCCTGGGGATCGCCGGACCCCATTTTGTGATCCACTGCCATATAGGACATAAACCCTTTTGCAGCTTTGAGGAAGATGATTTAACAGGTCTATGGCGTACAAGTCAATCAATCAATCAACTATTTGTTCAGAGTAGACTCAGGGTCAAATAAAAACAGACAACAACATAAAACACTACATACAAAAACACCCCTAACCCATAAAAACATCAGTTTTACAATAACAAATCATACCATTGCTTCCATAAAGCAGACCGATACCTAGTTATACTGAGGCTGGGGTTAGAAAGCAGCATAATTATATATTTTGAGACTCATTCAGTCTACACATACATGTATACATCAAGTTTCTCAGTAATGCATGAAAAGTGTACTACTCCTACACTACAGAATAACTCACTTGCACTGCTCCTACACCTTGGGTTATTTTCAACAATATACGAATGCAATCATTAGCCTACGCAACCTGCAGTTTATATAATACTGTATAATTCATAGTTTAAAACTATAATTCACAAACAATCCATGTTCTCTGTTCTATCATGCACTTCAATGAAATGCCAATATACTGTAGTATAGTCTGTACTGTCTATCCATGCAGAGGACATCACAGTGGAATTAGAATTAATATTACCACGTAAGAAAATGTGTTATGTAAAGTGTGTTATGTAGAAAGTATGTCCCTGGCAGTGTAAAATATATGGAGGAAAAAAAGATATGCAGATGGCACATTTTCTTAATTGAAAATGGGGATTTAATTGAGACCATAACAATGGCAGATGGGATTTGCCATGGCCTGTTTGAGAGAATCACGAGTATGCCAGAAACATATATTGAAATGATAACGGCATTACATAGTATATCTTCCAGAACACAATATAGGACATGGGAGAGAACACCATTATATACAGTACACTGGCAGAGATTCAAATGCAATATGCTAGCTTCAAGACCACTGAGTCCTAGCATATTTCCTGTTTATTTATAATGCTCCCTTTGAGCTTTAAAACATGTGCAACCATGAAACAATGTTTGTCTCCCATGACACTCGTGGTGAACACAGAACACTCCCAACACGCTGCAACATAACTATTGTGTGGCACCAGTCTCTCTCTCTCTCTCTCTCTCTCTCATGTGACCTGTTCTCCACCCAGTTGGCGATACAAACAAACACTGGAGATGTGGAACAATCACAGTACAGTTGTAGCCATAACAGAGGACGACACTCGGTTATAAGATGATTTACTGCCGATCTGATGCTCCAGCTCGAAGAGGAATCTCTCTGGTCATTTTCCAATTTTGTTCCACTTTCACCCATCAAATGGTGCAAAGAATGTTCTGCTTGCTTGAGAGATTAGAGTTTTGTGTTGCAGAAAGTCAATTCTACCCCATTTGAAAAAGAACAGGTCACAGTGGCTTTTGCCTTTTACAGTACAACAGGAGAGGCTGTATGGTGGTGGAGCGTAGCAGTCATTTTGGTCACCACTATTGTACAAACACCAGAGGACATGAAAGAGAAATCTAAGAAAAGCGCAATCTTGCCAGTTAGTAGCCCAGTGATAGCAGGCACCTGTCAGCACAAACCCATCAATGCCTTAGCAGCAGTAAATCACAGGTAGCCTTGAGACTGCAGACATCAGCACTTTTCAGTCAATTGCTGTACACAGTGCAGCTAATTAGTTTGTTTCTAAATATAGAACAGTGTGCTTACTGTACGTGTGTGTGTGTGTGTGTGTGTGTGTGTGTGTGTGTGTGTGTGTGTGTGTGTGTGTGTGTGTAAAAATGGGGGCTTCAGTTTAGCCACTATAATCCAACTGCACCAGTGGACATGAATAACTATGGCATTCTGCAACTTGTCTCCACCTATCCCCGTTTACAACTGCATTAACCTGAATTCCAGTGTGCAGTACCGTCTAACATTTTGCACATATTGTGTCTCTACTATACTCTGTGCACTTAGATGGGCCAAGACACATAACTCATGCTTCCTGAATTTTTTTATTTAGCTTTTGGGTTTCTATTCCCTAGCTGTCCCTCACTTTTGTTTCTTTGCCAACATAAAGCGCAAGCAACCAAGTCAAATGAATCTCCATGTATGTGTGAATGTTCTACTATACTGAGCCAAATGTGCAGAGTAGAGTCTCTTTGCGTTTGCCGATGTTAGAGCTGTCACGTTTGTGACATTTTGTTTATGATGATTAATTGTCACAAAAATGTCTTGAATGTACAGGGTTTGATGAGGTCAGATCAACATATGGAATGTCAGAACAGGTCAGTTCCATACAGTATATGGCGATCTAAGGGTGGCAGCTGTGGCAGTGTCTTGAATGTACAGGGTTTGATGAGGGCCCAGGTAGGGCCAGGCCTTAATTTTCGGGCCTTTTGAGAACTCTAGTTTTCGCCGGCTGCCGGGCACCTCTGCACTAATAACTAATAAAAGGGAGACATCAAAGAGGAAGGATGGATGGGGAAGGATCAACATATGGACTGTCAGAACAGGTCAGCTCCATATATGGAGATCTAAGGGTTTGAGGTCAGATATAGAGTTGCTGGCCTTTCCCTTGAGAGCAGAAACTAGAAGAAGAAAAAAGATGATGGGTGGCGTGGAGATTTATCCCATCAGGGATCTCCATATATGGTCATTCCCATATATGGGCTTAATATTGATGACATCAGGGATCTCTATCTCTGATGATGTCATGTCACATGATGTCACTTGATGTCACAAGGCATGATCATATATGGAATGGGAAAATGCACGTTTTCATAGTACATGCAATTATACTTAAAGAAATACACTTTAATAGTGGAAGTAGCCAAGCCAAGTAGTACAAGCTCACAATGTTGTGAGCTTGTAGATCAGCTATTTCCACAAGTTTGAAAATGTTTGAAAATATATGAACATTTCTCAGCATGGAAACGATTATGACGACTATGCAAAGATTATTGAGATTATCTTAAATACTTGCGATTGGGTGATTATGATTATGATAGGCCTATGACCGATGCTGGATTTGTATAATGGACTGTGATGGTGCCATCAGACTCTCTCGGGTTCCTTTATCGGCTTGCTTGCCTGCAGGAGGCTGAGATTGCTTTGTGTTTGGGGTTTGAAGACATGCGTGATTCATCTCCTGAATGGGCCTTTGATTGTGCCACTGGAACAATAAGCCACTGTTTTCATTCTCTATACTAGTCTGTCAGGGAGCGTAAAACATTCGCCTCGGTAGAAGATCCCTATTGCTTTGTGATCTACCTGTGGCGAGACATCAGTTCTGTGACACTCAAGTGATTCTTTTTTTTTCTTTTTCAATTTGACACCATCAAAGTAAAGTACTGTCCATAAATAGGCCCCAGAAATTGTATTTCAACAGGGGCATTAAATCTATACAGCTTAGCAGTGTGATGTATACTTGTAATGCTTGAGGCATCCATCACATAAACATGAAGGATTCAAGGCACAGTGTCCTACCTGTTCCACTGCCAAGAGCTGGGACAAGGATTTAAATATTATATGTAAAGGCATGCTTCAAATTACAGAACACTTAAAATGTGATTATTCAATATGCGCACAATAAATGCAGCATTTCACATTTCACAGAGTTTGAGTTTTTGTTTAGGAAATATCTAAATGGGTGGTTTGGGAGACTTTGTGTTGTTACATATTCCTTCATATTTCACTGAAGTCTGCACTGCATAGAATGCCCTTCGTAACCAGTTAGTTATACTGTTGCACACTGAATTTTAAATCCTCTTACTTCTTCAAACAAGGGAAGGAATAAAGCCTGCCAGTGGGTTGAGATAATTTCATGTTTTCCAAATGCAATGTCCCGTGTTAGAAGAACATATTAACTCATCCCAGTGGCCATTTCCTCCACTTATTCTAAGATTAGATGGGATTTTAAGACTACATTAAATTACATAAACATAGACGTTTCGGCAGAGTGCTGATTCAGAGCCTTGTCACATAAAGTATCTGCAACGGGAGAATGCTGTACCCCCTCCAACTGTACATACTCCCCCCCCCCCCCCCCCCCCCTCTTAAATTATTTGTATTATGTTTTGACACTTGCTTTGGCAATGTAAACATATGTTTTCTCATGCCAATAAAGCTACTTTGAATTGAAATTTAAATGAGAGATCGGAAGAAGAAGAAGGAGAGCATTTAGGTCAATGGCATTTAGGATCCTTTCTTCCCTTTGTAAACATCCATGTGAAACGTATTTGATGGTGAACTTAATAAGAGATCCAAGTTGGAGGCTTTGTACTGCCAAAACACATGGTCACTCACCTGGGAATTCTCCTTTTTAATCTTTGCCATATGGCTTAATAAAGGCTTTTGAATAATAACTGAATGGAGTGCCTTGGACCTCTTTCAAGTTCTCCGTCAAAGGCTTTTCACATGCATGTTTACAAAGGAATGGAATGCTTTTGACCTACTGGAATTCATTCAACCCTCTCCAAAGAGCACCTATTTTCATTATGGCGTAATCGCGGACACACAGCACTCCTTTATATCTATTATTTGATAATAATCTTTTTTTCTTTTCCTTTTCTTTTTATTAACAATTGATGCCTGGCAAAAGGAAAGGCCTCTTTGTCTTGAGGGATATAGCGGTCAGGGGCTAAAATAAATCAATATGCAACTACTTAAAAGTGAATAAAAACAACACAATCTAACAGAATCACAAAGTAATATTAATGCACAACACCATTATGTTATAATCTTATAGTGTATGTTTTGAATTCTAAAAGATATAATCTATGAAATGATTTATTTTTTGTTTTTGTCTGTGTCTGAGTTCAGGCTTAGAGAGCCTCGGAGACCACAGGTGTTTTGTCGCGGGAGATATCCCCTGGAAATGTGGCTTAAGACCGCTAACGCTTCTCTCTCTCTGCTGATTACTGATGCCCTGCACCTGTATTCAATCTCTCTCTCTCATGCACGCACACACGC
This sequence comes from Protomyctophum bolini, assembly GCF_963924005.1. Classification (NCBI taxonomy): domain Eukaryota; kingdom Metazoa; phylum Chordata; class Actinopteri; order Myctophiformes; family Myctophidae; genus Protomyctophum; species Protomyctophum bolini. Next base: position 20,429,410 of record NC_137882.1, read on the forward strand.
ACGCATGCACGTGCGCACACACACTAGACACACACACACACACACACACACACACACACACACACACACACACTAGGAGACACACACACACACACACACACACACACACACCTCTCTGCACTCTCACTTGCTCTTCCTTCAAGCCAGGTTGGTGTACCAATAGCCGGTACAGTATGTTTCCAGCGTTAGATTGACCCGCCCCTCTATGCCCAGAAAATCATGCAGTTTCTTAAGATGTCAAAGGGGTCAAAATATGATAGCTTTCTATATTTCACAGTTGATTCCTGATTCACAGAGTTTTGATTGAAATATGTATTAACAGTTTGCAGAATTACAGTACATTTCCAGCACAACTCAATACAACGACTGTTAACTGTGAGTGGACGACCCAATAAAGCATTACACTTGTTTACAAGAGGGTCCACCTTGTTCAATTCATCAAATAATTTAGAGACGTACAAATAGACACTTCTATATAGCCAAAGAACAGAACAGGAATTCATCATAAAGAAAGGAAAAAGGGAAAAGAAACATATACAGTGAGGGGGAAAAGGGGTGGGGGGGGGGATTCCGAATTTACGGGGCCAGTTTCGAATTGCAGCCGTATAGGTGCCCTTTGAGAGCGGTTTTGAAGGAGTCAAGGGATTCGCATGTCTAAATGACTGTTGGTAGGGCGTTCCACATTTTGGTGGCATAGGAGCGAAAATAATTTAGTCCCTTGTTTGTGCCGACTCTGGGTTGTACATGGTTTGTTGCACTCCCTCTGTGTTGTAGGTGTGGAAGTATTTAGACAGGTACAGGTATCTTGGTGGTGTATCAAATCTTGTGGACCAGACCCATTGCAAGATGCCGTACTCTGTCGTCGACCCTATGCCATTCCAGCATGTCAAAGTGGGCAGGGATGAGGTGGGTTCGGGGGTTGAGGCCATGTAGGAGCCTGACCAGTTTGTTTTGGGAAGTCTGGAGCCTTGTTTTAAGGGCCTTTGAGGTGCTGTGGTACCAAGAGGTGCCACAGCCACCAAGAGAGCACAAATCTCTATGAAATGCACCAGAACCTCCTATGCTATATGCACAGCTGCCATATTGGAAACTTCCTTACTTCCTTGACAAGTTTTACCAAAGATGCTAATTAAGGTTATGTTTCATTCTGGTCAAACAGGCTCAGGGCGCTGATAGTGTGCTTGTTAGCTCACTGGAAACACTGTACACCACTCTGTGAGACCAGTGGGTCTCAAAGTGAGGTCCAGGAACCCTCATGGTTCCTTGAGGGGGTTCCAAATGACCCCCCTATGCGTGTGTAACTCTGAGTGTACAAATGTAAACTCTGTACACACTCTCAGAGTTATGGGGGTCCTTGAAATTAAAACGTTAGAGGACCACTGTGCTGCACTAAATGGAAGAGAGCCTTCATTAGAATCATTGGTAACAGCTGTAAAGGAAGTAAGCAAGAGGCCCCATTTTCTTCCAATATGGCTGCTGTGAATAGATAGAGCCCATTGAGAGTGAGACAACACCAACATGCTGCCTTAGAGTTACTGGTAAGTACATTCCAACACTGCAAGATCTAGCTCCGCGCCACTGCATGTGGTTATCTGTATTATATTATGCGGTATGTCTGTGTGCGACTCTAGACGGATTCTCCCATCCATCAGTTGTTGTTGTTTAGCTGGGTCGAGATCTATGCTGTCGGAGAGGGCAGCCATGCATATCGTTCCCTGTTAGATGGAGGTATTGTCACCATGGAGGAGACCCGCTCTCACCTATAGTTGCAAATGCTTCCCCTTTGGGATCAAACTCAGCTGTCACAGCTGTTGTTTTTTTTTTGTTTCACCCCTTTTTTTGTTTCAACTCTCTGGAGGGGCTGAGCCAGCATGTTGTCAGTTGAACAAACATTTCACTTTAACACAGTCACACAACACAGCTCGTCAAAACATAATCAAAACAGTCTGTCATATTATGCATATACTTGCGTACATATTCACTGTGTGATGCACACATGTCAATGTTATTGCAGTTACCACGACCAAAGGGAAAAACAACCGTGCATCACCTTTCATACAATCAATGTAAGATAAAAAGGCCAGGGAGCACTACCAATCCAACACCTTTCACAGCACCCCCCCTCCCGCATGTACGCATGCATTCACACACACACACACACACACACACACACACACACACACACACACACACACACACACACACACACACACACACAATTCAATTCAATTCAAAGGGCTTTATTGGCATGAGAAAACATACGTTTACATTGCCAAAGCAGAACACACACACACACACGCACACCCTGGGTGCTCTTGGTGATGCAAGAGGAATTG